>NC_143053.1:185665757-185968787 GCF_052426305.1 Pelodiscus sinensis | reverse complement strand
TGGGCAAAGAGCAAACAGAAATCTCTAAAGGCAAAGACACACTAAATATCAGGATTACAATTCTGAACTGATCTGAAAACTAACACGAGGCAATAAGTATGATATGGTTCCATTTCCTGGAGTGGAATTGTTATATAACCACAACACTCTTGGTCTCCCCAGAAGGATCTCAGGAGGCAGAATTAAAGTAAGGGCAAGTTCGGGCAAAATGACAAGAGAACTGATTTGCATGGCAGATAAGAGAAATAAGAGGAAAAGGCAAATTCTGGGTAAAAAGATCACTAAGTTTCTGACCATAGTACAAAGTTAATGTCCTGGTTATTGTGTTAAATGAAGAATGCATACTTATAAATACCAAGGCCAGAGTATAAAAGGTAAATATTTAACAGTGTAATTTTTTCTGACTGATCTCACACACTAGGCTAATTAATTTGCCAGAAGTCATTTTTCCTTCCATTAGTATTCACACTCAGTTTGAAACTAAGACTAATACCACTTCAGTTCTGTTCAGAAGTAAAACACTTTAATTTATGCAGTGTCTTTCTTTTAAACTATAGAAAAAACTTACTTCACAAATAAATCACACAATTACAGTATGGTCAGAAGTTGATTAAATCAAGACAGGCAAAGAAAAGAAAGAAAAGCAGCAGAGTTTCATATCCTTAGCATAGAAATGATGACGATATAAAAATAATAAGACTGCCTTATAAAACTCCATTCACCTGATTTCCTGGGATGAATAATTCTGCTGGCAAATAAACTGTGTGTATTCTCTTACCCTATAAAAGAAGATGGCTAACATTTTGGCAGTATTTTTTGGGAATGGGGAAAAGTTGGGTAGGAGAATATGCGCCTGAATTGAGATAATTATCTTGATAATTTTGCAAGGCTCAAAATAAGATGTCCAAAAGGCTGACCAATCAATCAAGTTTTAGTGCAGTCACCAAAAGCCTTTGCAAACAAACACCGTAGTTAGTCACAACAGTTAATTCAAATTTAATGAGAGACTGGGTAAAACCATCATCAATAAACCCAAGACAGACAATCAAATAATGTTTTACAAGCCAAGACCTGTGCAAATATGGATGTTCTGAAATATCAAATAACATAAAAGAGTAAGTCATTGCAATATGAATTTAACCACGAGATGGCTTGGTCTTTGGGAGACAAATCATTTCTTTTCCAAAATAATTAAACAGTGAGTCAGATAAAAAAAGACTGCATATATTCCTAACATTTTAGAGAGTTGTCTTCAAATCTCCTTTACATCACTTGGGCAGATTCATTCATATGAATCCCTTTCCATCCAGCAATTAAAACTAAGCCAGATGTCAAGAGTCTCACATGCATGTCTAAATTTTAACAATTTTTAAAACAAGTGTTGAGTTCTCAGGTTGAGATAAGTACCCTAATTATCTGGTTTGTCAGTATTTCTAACCATTTAGTCAGAGCTTAAATTCTCCGCAAATATTTCCCAGGGAATGACTCTGGGGCTCCTGTAGGTTTAAAAATATTTACCCAAAGCTTTGGATGGTTCCAGCTGAATTTAAGCCCTGCCTTTAGTTAACATCAAGATAACTGATGAGGCTGATAAAAACAGGTAAGTGAATATTTAAGATTTAAATGAACTTACAGGGCTTGAAGAATCCACCTGACCATGATAGGCACAAAGTGTTCTCTGGCATATATGGGGAGACCTTGTAGTTATGAAAATAATCTTTGAAATGTGAATCAAATGTAAACAAAAGCCTTGTACTGGCTGACAGAAAATGCTACCATCTCCTTCTGTTACTCTTACTTTAGCCAAGACATAGAGTGAAATTACCAAGACTGGTCAGCTCAATCACTGTTATTAAGGAAAGGACAATGGCAAAAGTTATCCCCTCCCATACACAGCTTCTTTTCAGTAACCAGAAGTCTCTGAGGCAGTAAGAGGAAGATTTTTCCCTTCTAGATGTTCCTAAGTGCTTTACATTTAATCAAACTAGAAGTCCCAGAAAAGAAAGAACCTGAAAAAAGATGCATTACTACTCATTCAAGAATACCAGCACCCTATCTCTTCATATTTGCTTGGCAAGAGGTCTAGTCTTCCAACACCTTACCTGTTCTCATATTTAAAAATTACCTATGGCTAACATGCAAGTTTCTCCTCATAACTTTTTTCTTTTACTGAACACGTGTCTTGAGATATTAACATCTTGGACAAACATGATTTGTAGGAGGAAAAATGACTAATGCAAAAAAAAAAAATCTATTTTGAACTTTCTGAAAGGAAAAACAGTCACAGACCATAATTAACCTGTGCATCAGAATGAAGAATATACACAGAAAAGATGAAAATAGATCTTTCAAGTATCCCAAAACTGTATGGTCTAATTAAGAAATGTAATTAATTTTGAGAAAATATGTAAAGAAAGTGTCCATGGCTTCCTGCTCAAGGAGTGATCAATTTTCCCCCAAATCACATTCAGATCAAGAAGATAAGAGACACAAATTCATGATCAAAAGCGAAATCATTACCAGCCAGAGATGGGCAGCCTGACTCTTGTGAAAGATATTATCTAACAAAATATCGACTAACAAGATGTTAGGCAATAGGATTACAAGACAGAATTACTTATGAAATAATACCCTGTTGAAGATTTGTGAATAAAAACCTATTAAACTTAACTTTTTTATAACTTTCACATTGAAGATCTTCGTTAAAAGTAATTTACTTTACCTTACTGTTCACTTTATCTGTAATGCTAAATTTTACTAGCATGAGAATTCAATTATGTTTTGTATATTTATTTTTCACTTTGTCATGTCACTTTCTTTTAGGAAATAAAACCATTTTTAAACCTATGTTCCATTCAGCCTGCATCTGACCACTTTCCTCCATTGTATGGCTGAAAATGCATTGCCACTACTGTGGTAAAACTGTCAAAGGCCACATGGCTAACCAATGACTGATTTAGAGAAAAACTGAAAAACATTAAACTTCCAGCTCTTAAATACAAAGTTAAAAGGTAAATTAATTTTCCAATCAGTCTTACCTCCTCACAGCCCCCAAATGGCAAAACATCTCACTGCTTATGCTCAAGTCAAATTTCAGGCTCCTGCTAGATCACTTAAAGAATACAAAAGTAAAGTATATTTAATGATTGTGTCCGTGTGTATTTCCCCCTTTTAATTCTCTAAAAAATTGTTTTACAAGTAACAGTAGTAATGTGGATTTTCTTAAATGATCAACACAAGATTTGGTTTTACATAAAGTTGCTTTTATATTTTAAGCTACAGGAAAAAGGTATCCTTTAATAAGTTATTTGATCAAATATATACTCTTTATTTACTTAGGTAGATTTGAACTGCCACTATCTATTTGAAAATCTTAAAATGAATCATTTAAAGATACTCCAGTTTCTGAGGAATATGGCTTTAAAAAAATCCTTTGAAATATTTAAAGTGTTTTCCAGTTTGCTTGTTAATGTTTCTGTTGTTCTCAGCACAGGAGAAATTGATTGGCTACACAAGGGAAACAGTGAAATTGACTATGCACAAAGTGCTTTCAAATCTACAAAACAAAACAAAAAAACAGAGCAAAAAAGTTTTTCACTCACACTTCTTCCAGTTACCTTAAGTGCCACAATTAAAGTAAAATTTTTTTAAATAAAAAGTAATTTTCAAGTTAGTTATGTCCCTTGAAAACAAGAAGCAGACACAAAACCAATAAAAGGAAATACTTTTCCAAATAATGTATAATTAGACATGAAATGCACTGCCACAAGGTACCATTGAGGCAAAAAGCTTAACAGAATTCAGAAAGAGATTAGCAATTTTTGTGTAATAACAAGAGAATCTACAAACGCAGCAGTAAAATATTATTAAAGCTAATGTTTGAAAGAAAGTTGACATAATACAGGTTGAACCTCACTAACCTGGGACTCTCTGGTTCAGCAACTGGACCATGAATGTTCCTTGACCAGAGAGTCCTGGTGGAGGGCCAGAGGAAGGAGCCCTGAGGGGGCTGAGAGCCCAGCTGTGCTGGCTGCATGGGGGGCTGGTGTGTGTGTGGGGGACAAGCTTGGGTTATGGAGAGATTACAAGTATTGGTTTAAAATAGTTCATGAGATGCAGTGTACATAACCAGCAATGTCCCAGATTAAGATGTATGAATTTTCAAAGTGTCAGTGAATAAGCTGTCTTGACCCACCACCCAGAGCATACAGAGTCAAAATCAGTGGAGATAGATACATGGGTGGAGTGGATCTGTCAGTGTTTTGTGGGTCTCTGTAGAAAACAGTGTCTGTCAGGGAAGGAAGTGGGTTATTTTCCTGAATGTGTCCCTGATACAAAGCCTGCATTTCAGGGCAGGAGCCTGTGTGTAACTGTTAATGGTAACCAACAAGCCCAGGCTTTTGGAATACTGCATACATTTAGGCTGTGTCTACACTGGCCACTCATTCTTGCGCAAGTAAACTGACATTGTACTATAGAAAATCAGGGTTTCTTGCACGAGAACTCTGATGTTCCCTCTCAGGAAGAAGCCCTCTTGCACAAGAGCTCTTCCAGAAGAGACCAGTGTAGACAGGCAACATGAATTTCTTGGGCAAGAAGCCCCTATGGTTAAAATGGCCATCTGAGCTTTCTTGCGCAAGAGCGTCTACACTGCCATGGATGCTCTTGCACAGGGGTTCCCAAATTTTCTGACACAGGGACCAGTAAATCCATTCATGAACTTTTGGAGGACCAGTAATGTTCATTTGCATATTTGCATATTCATTAATCAAATGATGAATATTCAAATAAGTTGTTTCTGGTCCTCCCCCCCCCGTGCCAGCTTTAGCAAAGCTTTTGATATGGTCACCCACAATATTCTTGCCAGCAAGTTAAGGAATATGGATTGGATAAATGGACTGTAAGACAGACAGAAAACTGGTTAGACCAGGGTTTCCCAAACTTTTTACTTTAGTTGGAACCCTTTTTTTTCAGTACTGTTTTTTGCAGCCCAAAAACATAAACACATAAAAAACAAACTGAGAAAATACCATACATATAACATGTCTGGTATTTTCTCATTAGGTAAGTTTTATTATTACTAGATGTATCAGTTTGTAGTTTCGAACTGCCTGGCTGGTAAATGTGCTCAGGCTGCATGAGTGTGTCTACCAGCCAGACAGTTTGCAACTACTCGAGAAGGGGTGTGGGGAGAGAGGGGGGACAAAAGAATCTCTGGGCCGGACTAACTTGTGCTTTGCAGGGAGGGGAATGGGGGCAGCGCCCCAAGATCTACATATGGCTGGGTCAGTCCCACTCCCCGCAGGCCGATTCATTCCTCCCCCCTGCTCCCTCCGCTGTGCCTCTGGCCAGCCCCACTTCCACCAACCCCCTCCCGGGCAGCCAGTTCTCCCCGCTTCTCCTCCCTATCTCCCTTGGCCAGCCCCGCTGCCCGCGTCCAGCCCTCCTTCCGGCGGCTGCTTCTCCCCCCCTCCCTACATCTTCCCAGCCAGCTCCCTGCCCCCAACCTCGTGCCCCCCGGCAGCCCTGCTTCCACCGGCTCCCCAATTTCCCCAGCCCAGCCCGATTCCCCCGTCCAGTGCTGCTTCCGGTGGCGGGCTCTCCCCACTTCCTCTTCCCCCCCCTCACATCCCCTAGCTAGGACTCTGCCAGGAACTGGAACATCCGGCTGCAGACTCCGCCCAGGCCGGCAGAGGGCTTAGGGGACCCGGCACCACACGGGCACTCCGAGAGCGCAGAATACCCCGGCAACCACTCTGAGGCCCGGTAGTTTTTTCCTGCGGCCCGGTACTGGGCCGCAGCCCATAGTTTGAGAAACGCTGTTCTTGCACAAAAGCACATCTCTTGTGCAAAAGCACATGCCAGTGTAGATGCTCTCTTGTGGAAGAGTTTTTGCACAAGAACTTTTCCACAAAAGAGTTTTTGTGCAAGCTGCAAATATAGATGTAGCCTTAGAGTCTAACACCTTCTTGTGTCAAGTAAAAGTGTATGTGCTAACATGTATATAGCCCAGGGTGGGCAATAATTTTTGAAGGGGGACCACTTCACAAATTTCAGAAGTGTCTGAGGACCGACCTGGAAGGGACAGGGCGCCAGGTGGAAGGTGCAGGGTTTAGAGCTACCTTACCGGGAGCTTTGCTTGGCCTGGAGTCCCTGCCCCCTGACTTCTAGCCAATGGAAGGGACCTGAAGCAGAGGGAAGGATGCTGGGGGCTATCCTCCTCCTAGCATTGTCTGCGGTGCAGGTTTAGATTTCATACAACAGGGCTCACAGCTCCTGGTCCCCACTGCTAACCTGGGCTATGTCTACACTCATGGCTTCTTGCGCAAGAAGTCTTTCGCAAGAAAACATCCACACTGCCATGTGCGCGCTGTGCTTTTGCGCAAGAGCTCCCATGGCAGTGTGGACGCTCTCTTGCGAAAGAAAGCTCCGACGGCCATTTTAGCCATAGGGCTTTCTTGCGCAAGAAATCCCTGCCGAGTGTACACATTGCCCTCTTGCGCAAGAGTTCCTGTGCAAGAGGGCTTCCACCTGTTAAAGAGCATAACTCTTGCTCAAGAAGCCCTCTCTTACCATGCCGTAATGTAAATTTCCTTGCGCAAGAGTGAGTGGGCAGTGCAGATGCTCTGCGGATTCTTGCGCGAGAATGGCCATACTTGCACAAGAAACCTCAAGTGTAGACATAGCCCTGTTGTCTGGCAGCTGCCCGGCAGGCAGAAGCCCTTTGAATAGAAACAGTTGAAAGGGCTCATGTCTCTGGGCAGCTCTTAGGCAACAGGCCATTGGGGCATAGCAGTGAGCTCTTTTATTGCTTCTGTTTAAAGGGCTTGCACCTGCTGGGTAGCTGCTAGGAAATGCAGCCACGCAGCAGGTGAATCTCTGGCTTGCTAGCAACACTCTAGAGGCACTGGGAGCTGCAAGCCCTTTTAAGTGCTTCTATTTAAAGGGCTGGTACCTTCCCTGGACCTGTCAGGCAATGCATTGCTTCGCAGTTGTGGGAACACAAGAGCCCTTTAAATAGAAACAGCTGAAATGGCTGGCAGCTTCCCATGCCTCTAACATGTTGCCAGAGATGAGCAATCCCTTTCAGCTGTTTCTATTTAAAGGGCTCCGGTGTTCTGCACAGCTGCTAAGCAACGCTGCCTGTAGGGCCCAGGGAAGGCACCAGCTCTTTAAATAGAAGCGCTTAAAAGAGCTCACAGCTCCCCATGCCTCTAATGCATTGCTTCGAAGAAAGAGACACAAGCTCTTTTAAAGGGCTTGTGCCTGTGCCTTCATTGCACTTTTCAGGCAGCATTGCCTAGCAGCTGTGGGAACAGGAGAGCCCTTAAAATAGAAACAGCTGAAAGGGATCAGGCATCTCTGGCAAACGTGCTAGAGGTGAGTGGAGTTCCATGCACTTTCATCTGTTTCTATTTAAAGGGCTCTCCTGTTCCCACGGCTACTAGGCAACATGCTGCCTGACAGGCACAGGGAAGGTGCCACCTCTTTAAATAGAAGCGCTTGAAAGGGCTTGCAGCTCCCCATGTTGCTAGGGAGACAGAGATGCAAGCCCTTTCAACTGTTTCTATTGAAAGGGCTTGTGCCTTCCTTGCAGCTGCTAGGCAAGGTGTGGGGAAGACGCAAACCCTTTAAATAGAAGCAGTTAGACAGGTTTGCACCCCTCTCCTGCTCCGAAGCAACCTGCTAGGGGTTGTGGCCTGGAACTGCCCTGCAGGCCAGATCAAAGCCCTAGGTTTGGCCTGCTGAAAGGCTTTTGCCTACCCCAATATAGCCTCCTTTTTCCTTTGGTAAGGCACAAAGTAGTTCACTATAACTGGCAGTCCCCACTCAAGGGAAGCTGCAGTGTGTAAGTAGTCAGTATTGTTCCTCACATTAACTGAGCACTTGATTATTGAGAGCATTTCCCAGCAGCTGCTGTCTGGAATGTTCAGCAGTTTACTATATATATCAATGTTAGTAGGAATGAACAGGCAGAAGCTGAAGAAGCTTAAACTAGGGATGTTAAAATGTGTTTAGTTAAGTAATCATGTAAAACAGAGGCAGCAGCATAGGGTGGGTGGATTTCCCTAATTTGCCAGATTGCTACATGGTTACTTCAACAAGAATGTATACAGAATGAACTAAACAAACATTCATATGAGCATTCATATAAACATTTTAACTACAACACAGTTTAGAGCCCTGGGTGGCGGGTAATGTAGGCAAGGAAAGATGTTGTTTTCCCAAAACTGCCCATGTGCCCAACACACAGGAGGGCTGGGACTGCAGCACTGCTGGGATGGTGAGACTAAGGAGTCTTGGATCCAGTTTGTGGGGAGGGGGGAAGACGGGAAAGGAGCCTTAGGCAGATGGGATGGGGCTGGGATTTGCCTTCCCCTGCTGGGTGTTCAACCACACCCATGGTTAGAACACAACACTAGAACTGGTTGTGTTACTTTTAAAATGTACTCGCATCTTTTTGAATGTTTTGTATTTTATACTGCACTGAATTTCCCTTAGGCAGAAAAAAGTATCTCGTGAAACACCCAGCAAATTCTATCTCCAGACTGAAAAAACGGTTTGAAATCTAAAATGTGAATCTTTAGCTCTATGCAAGAGAGAATGAATCTGGGCCGATTTGTCAATAGGAAAATGTAAAATACACCATGTTGAAATCTACATTAACAAGTGACTAAACATTTGCTGCCTCAGACACCTGGTAGGCTTACTGTATGGCTACGTCTACACTGGCCCCTTTTCCGGAAGGGGCATGTAAATTTCACTAGTCGTCGTAGGGAAATCCGCGGGGGATTTAAATATCCCCCGCGGTATTTAAATAAAAATGTCCGCCGCTTTTTTCCGGCTTTTAAAAAAGCCGGAAAAGAGCGTCTAGACTGGCCCCGATCATCCGGAAAAAGTGCCCTTTTCCGGAGGCTCTTATTCCTCTTATTACTTTGAAGTAGGAATAAGAGCCTCCGGAAAAGGGCACTTTTTCCGGAGGATCGGGGCCAGTCTAGACGCTCTTTTCCGGCTTTTTTAAAAGCCGGAAAAAAGCGGCGGACATTTTTATTTAAATGCCGCGGGGGATATTTAAATCCCCCGCGGATTTCCCTACGACGACTAGTGAAATTTACATGCCCCTTCCGGAAAAGGGGCCAGTGTAGACGTAGCCTATGTATTTTTGTACCCTGAACCCCTTACTCCATTAATCTGAAGAAGTGGGGTGTGCCCATGAAAGCTCATGATACCATCTACATTTTGTTAGTCTCCAAGGTGCTGAAGAACTATCTGTTGGTTTTTAAGTTTTTACTGTATTATGTGATAGATCTGAGATGCACTCAATCTTACAGCAGCTCCAAATCAAAACCTCTTGTTTGAGGCAGGACGGGAAGAGTTTTAGACTGGCTTCCCGATGGACAGGATGCACGTTCATTGATGGCTTGCACACACCTAATAGGGGTGAGGTCTCCAAAACACAGCACAGGCCAAGTGTCTTCCGACTCTTGACCATCCACAGGGTTTAAGGACAGAGGGCACCACCCAGCCTGACCTCTTGTATAACACAGGCCACCAACACCCCTCAGCACCAACCCCAAGTATTACAGCCAGAGGCATCCTGCTTCAAAAGCCTTTTAAGACTGCACTTGAAAGAAAAATCCTCTGAACTGTTATTCATGCTTAAATTCGACACTTTACACGTGAGTCTGAATAAACAATCTAATTACCTTACCCATTACAAAGATAGCTTCCCCAATTATCACCTCTAATATCATTAGCCCACAGACCTCTCCCCCCCCATCCCTCTTCTGTTATGAAAAGGACAAATCAAATTTCAGATGTGTTCATTTTTTTTAATTGTATCCTTTGGTATATATGGCTGTGACTATTTTCTTCCACTATTTGATCTGAGGAAGTGGGTCTGGCCCATGAAAGCTCATCATCTAATAAACCATCTTGTTAGTCTTTAAAGTGCTACATAGTCCTGGTTTTTGTTTCAGCCAGAGGGAGGGTCTGTATTCAGAGCCCGGCCAGAGAACCCAAGACCCGCGAAGGGCGCCAGACACAGCTTAGCCCTCCCAGGGGGCTACTACGTGTTCTAGCCCCAGCCTCTCTGCGGGTGCCCCGCACAACACCGCGACTACAACCCGGACCCCGCGCAAAGGGCCGCCTCAGCGAGCGGCGGGGGCTCCATGTGCCTCACGGCGGCAGCAGCGAGATCCCGCGGGAAGTTTTAAACGCGTCACGTGGAAGCCGGTCCCCGTCGCGGCCCGTCAGCGCGTTCAACCGCCAGCTCCCGGCCAAGGACGGTCCCGCCGGGCAGCTGGGGCGCGAGTGCTCCCTCGAGCGAGGCAGGGTCACAAGCACCTGCCGCCAGGCCGCGTCACAACTCACAGCCCCGCCCCTTACCTCAGGGTCGGGACAGCAGCCCCTCCCCCTGCCTGCCGGGGCTCGGTCCCCATGGCGGCGCGCGAGGGGGGAGGGTTAGAGGGGGGGAAGGTGGCACAGGGACACCCCCACTTGAGAGGGTGGAGGAGGAGCTGCCTGAGGGGCGGGGTCTCGTCGCCGTCACTTTCCCACCTCCCGAACAGGCGCCTCCGGCTCGCGCAATGACCCGTCTTCGCGCGCCGCGGCGCAGCCACGTCATCTTGCGCTCCTCCTCGCGCTCCTCCTCGCACGCGAGCGCGAGGGAGAAGGAGCGCGCGCACTCGCGCAACTTCCCACCGCACCGTCAAAGCAGCCGCGCATGCGTGACAGCCGTGTCCCCGCGCCAGCGAGGTCGTTTCGCGGCGGCAGAACGTAGAAGCCCAGGGTGCGCGGCCCGGCTCAGGCTGGCGAACGGCTTCCTCCCCGCGCAGCGCGCGTGATTTGGGCCACGCGGAAGGGGCCGGCGTCTACCTGCCGAGCAAGGCAGCGCGTGTGCAACGCGGGGGCGAAGCCCCTGCCAGCCCACGGCCTGGGACACGCGCTCCTGCTGCTGCCGCAGCTTCTGCGGGGCTTGAGGAGCGGGGGCCTGGCAACGCCTCCTGCCCCGCGCTGCTTTCTCTCGCCGAGACTGTGCGTTGCCGGGGAACGCAATTCCCAAGCAGTTGCTGTTTGTTGACGCGCAAGCGAATGGGACACATTGTGTTCCTTTTAAGTCAGCCCCGAAATTGCCAGGCGCTGCCATAGCCCTAGTGAGCCAAACGCACGTCTCAGCATTTCAAACCAGAGGTTACTGAGCACTTTGCATAGCCGACAGCGGTGTTTGGGATTCAGTGTGAAGGACCGAAATATAATTGTATGCAGTAGTAATAGGCACTCAATAAAGCCCATAACTATTACCTAGGATTGGCAAATTTATTTTGGTAATTTTGATGGATTTTTAAAATTTAATATTTTAATCCATTTAAATTTTTAGTTGTGGGAAACTAGGGAGAGGGTCAAAGTATTTAAAGACATGGCTAAAATTAAAAAAACTTAAAACTTAACCATTAAAATGTCACCACAGGTATATCTGTACAAAGTAAATATGTTTAAATCTCTAATAGCATTTTTCTTGGCTGATCTGTAACAATGGCGAGGCATCTCCCAGGCAGGTTGAGCATTGAAAGATGCAAGCGGACGGGCTGGCTGGAAGAGACGGGTACAGGGTGTTGGCATTTCTAGCCCCCCCCTTCCCCAGGGAGGAGGTGCTGGGAGCGCTGGGGAATTATGGAAAGTGCTTTGTATTCATCTGTCAGTGTGAAAAGTGATTTGCATATATTTGCATGCAAGTACACTTAAGTTGCAGCCTTCAGCATGTGCTGTATCATTGAGGTCCCTGGGGCTTCCAAAGTTGAGTAGCCCTGATACAGTATTTCCATGCCTAGTGTTACCTATGTTCTTGATATATTGCCTTCCATCTTGTAATTTTGAATGTTAGCATTTTACATCCACTTTACAGAAATGTATAATTGCATATAGAAGCAAGATGATAGAAAAATCTGGCCTAGATTTACATTCTGAAAATCTTGAGTTTAAATCACTACTGCTAGTTATCTAGAATTTCTCATTCTAAATGCATGTAGGACAAGAAAGTAAAATTCCTAAAATGAGAAATCACTACTATCATCAAAGAGAAATATGGCAAATGCAAGGAGTAATCAATCAAGCAATAGTGCAGTGACATCCTCAGCATCAGAATTTTGAGTCCTAGAGACCTTAGGCAATAGCCTGCTAGAAACCAAACTGTTATAAAGCTGCTAGTCCTAGGGATGTAAAATCCTGTTATAGTCCCAGACTGGTTAAACATATTGTTTAACTTGTTAACCAATTAAAAGGGGGTGAATAAGGGAGATGCTCCCCCTTGCTGCTGAGCTGGAATGCCTCCTTCCCTCCCAGCCAGAGCAGACTCTGCTGTGCTCCCCCCCTACTCCTTCCCTCCCTTTCTCTCCCACCCCGTTGCAGGCAGGGGCTGCACTGGCCAGGATCCTGACTGCAGTGCATCCAGGCCCACTGTGAACAAAAGCTCTATGACAGGCCAGGGTGCCTCACAGACAAGAGCTAGTTTGACTGGGACACCGGAGCAACACCTGAAACAGCCCTGTATCCGCAGCAGTAAGCTGCTTCAGCCTTGGGTGAGGCTTGAAGGTTAACTGGTTAGATCTTCCTATCCCTAGAATGGAAGGGTTGCTAGGGTCCTCTTTGTGACATTCCAAACAAGGCTAGTTCTCTGGAATTGTAGCACGCTAGCACATTCGTTACACTGGACGGTGGCCAAGTTAGCATGTTGATCACAGCTAAGCTCCAGCACTGAAGCAATCTGAATCCAGTAGTTCAACTGGAGAGGACACTCGAGGGTGAGAGGATTTTGGAGTGACTTAAATCCTTGGAGTAGGCCGAGAGGCTATATTGTGGGAACTCTGTAACCTCCCACTTTAAATCTGTTCAAATAGCTAATACATGAGAATTTGGGAAGGAGAACAGATAATACTTCAAAGAGGCATTAAATTAATAAAATTGCAGCCTTCCCTGCCAGTTAAATACATGCATTTGCATGTCCTGATTACTAACTTCCACACCATGTGTCTCTTTATATTAGCTAAGAAATTTCAGATCCATCTACTACTCCATAAAAATCTAGCCTTTTAAAAGAGAACAGCACATAGAGGGAAAGTGGAGTATGTCCTGTTTGGGGCTGAAAAATGAAATCGTCCTTTTAATAAATTATATCTACCAATGTGAGATTATGTAACCTCATGAATTGCAGCCCAAGTTTTATTAATAGGATTTGGATTAATTTGTTAGTAACCTGTTGAGAATGGCCTTTGGAGAATCTGTAACTAACTTTTTTATATATTGTAATAAATCCAATTTAAAACTTTGTACTGCCTTACCACTGTTTAAAGTTAGGTGTGTGTATCTGTAAAAGTGTGAATGTGGGTGCGTGTAAAGGAATCAGTCCCAGAAACCAGCATGTCTAGATGACCAGCTGCTAGCACCACTCTCAGGGCCAAAGAATAATGCAGGCAGGCCCTGCAAAAGAACTAAAAAAAAAAAAGGCAAAAGCCTCATCAAGAAATGACAATGTCCCATCTGCCATCAACTGATAACTCATGGTCATACAGCTCTGGGCGACACTAGGGAGTTATTTTGAAATAAGCGGAGTGTCCACACTACCAAGCCTGTTATTTTGAAATAGGCTGGTTATTTTGAAATCTGTACTCCTGCTTTCCTTGGGGAAAAAGCTTATTTCAAAAGAGTTATTTTGAGAATTATTTCAAATTTAGCTATTTCAAAATAATTTCCTAGTGTAGACATGTCCACAGGCTCTGTCTACATTCGTGGCTTCTTGGGCCAGAAATATGCCAATGAGGCTAAGCATAGACTATCGCCAAGCCTCATTTGCATACCTAATAAGTCACCATTTTTGCAGAAGAGACTCTTGCGTCAGAAGGAGCTGTCTACACTGCCCCTTCTTGCGCAACAAAAACCCTCTTGCGCAATGCCATTATGCTGATTACTTTTCAGGAAGAACGGCATTGCGCAAGAGGGTTTTAGTTGCGCAAGAAGGAGCAGCGTAGACAGCTCCTTCTGGCGCAAGAGCCTCTTCTGCAAAAATGGCAGCTCATTAGGTATGCAAATGTGGCTCGGCAATATTCCACGCTTAGCCTCATTTGTATATTTCTCGTGCAAGAAGCCACGAGTGTAGACATAGCCACAGTGTCCTGAGGCAGTGGGACAGGACAGGCTTTATGGACTAAAATATATAACGGTGGGTGCAAAACCAGAATTGGGTCATTCAGTTCTATAATCATCCTCCAGAAGCATCAGTGCACACTGACACGACCTGGCTTGCCTCCTGATGTCTAGGCCAGTATTTCTCAACCTTTTTTAATAAAGTACCCCTTTTCAAAATAAAATAAAATAAAAATATATATAAGTACCCCCAGTACCTACAGTTTTCAGACACACACAATTTTTTCTACCATTACAACTCATTTGTTTAAACAACTTAATTGTAGTCAGGTGGGTGATGAAATTTTTGGGTGTAAAAAGTAGAAAAATAATAAAACACTGTAAAACTTAGAACAAAAATTCAGTTTTCTTCACATTTCAGTTGTGTTGATGTACCTCCCAGACTTCTCTCGAGTACCCCTGAAGGTACTTGGACCACTAGTTGAAAAACACTGGTCTAGACCACTTGGCCAATGGCATAATATGAGCAACTGAGACTGGTAATTATATCCCATCTGTAGAACTGTGTGTGTGATGAATAATTTTAGTAGCTATGGATAATAAATTAATTATGCCTCCACAATAAACTCAACGTATTGCCTTATCCCCCTAAGACAGGCATGTCCAAAGTCCGGCCCGCGGGCCAATTGCGGCCCGTGTTCCGGTTTAATACGGCCCCCCGGGTAATTTGGCAATATCTATCTTTTATGGCCCCCAACGAATCCATATGTATTGAGATGAATACATTGTAAAATCTCAGTTAATGTCAGTTGGTCTAAATCAGTTATAAATATATTTGGACACAACATGTATACTTGGTGTTATGTTCCTGTTCATATTTTTTGAACTTAAAAGTTGACAGACAACCTTTATTACCAATAATATGTAATGTACTTTACAATGTTCCTGACATATATTTCAGCTTCCTGGATTTTTTTTTTCATCTGGCCTTCAGATATGAAAGGCAGAGTGATTTAACACCTGTTTAGATTTGTCATCCATGTGACAAAATGAAAAGTATGCCATTTGCAATAAAATTTGCATAAAATAGTTAATTTGCATTTAATTTTAATGGTTCAAAGAATGTCAGGCAAAATGGTCGGCCCTCACGCATGTTCACTTCATCAAATCTGGCCCTCTTTGAAAAAAGTTTGGACACCCCTGCCCTAAGATTATGCTAGTTCTATTACACAAGTATAACACTGTGTCCCATCTAAAAAATATTTATGACCAGGGTTCTACAAATAATGCAAACTACTCACCCATGACGAGTAGATTGCAACCCAGAAGAGCTGGGTTCGGGTGATCTGTGCATGTGCAGATCGCCGGACAGCGCGGCTGGCAAGCAGGGCTTGCCGCACTTCGGCGAGCCCTGTTTATGACCATAGAGAGGCCAAAGATCATTAACCTCACTGAACAAGATTGGTTGGGAATTAAAAGGGATCATTCATCTGTATTAAGAGAAGTGTGTCTGCTCAGAGGTGCCATATTCCAGTGTTCCTTGTAAGTGTGCACTTGTGTGCCCACTCAGCAGAGATTCCAATGCCACCCTGCTCATTAGCAGAGCACTTACAGCTGGGTTTGTGTTTCTCCTGCTGGTGCACATTTGAACATGTGTTGGTGCATATAACATTTATTCTGAACATGCATGGAAAAAATTAGAGGGAACATTGCCTCTGAGTACTTTATTAGTTCAAAAGTTATCAAGCAGTGAAAAAGGCATTATTCTAGAAAGTCCTATCCATAATGTGCCCAATTAAAATGCAAGGGGATATCTAACATAAGGGAACTAACTTTAGCAACAACCTATGATGGGGGAGGATTGAGATAGTTGAGCTATTGTGTATAGAGTTCCCTCTGTTTCTGAAATTTCATGACCATTCAATGCTATTTTATTCCCACTGTCTTTGGCCGTTGCTCTGCATCTTCCAGGTCTTTCTGGACTTTGCCTAGAGATACAGGTAGGAGAGGATCTATTTTTTTATGTAGGAAACTACTAAGCCTTTAATTAGAGCAGGTTATCTAAAATTACTTCTGAAGCTGAACTAGATTGCATTTTATTTGATAAACTTGTGAATATAAGGTTGAAGCAGTTAAAAATTAACAGGAGGTTAAAATATATGCTGTAAATCAGGAGTGGGGAACCTTTTTTGGATCAAGGGGCCCACTGAAAACCACAAAAAAATCAGTCAGTGGTTGCACAAGTGAGAAACCCCCACCCCACCCCACCCAAACCCTCACTGACATGGCCCCTAACTGAGAAGGAGAAAGACACTTCCCACATTCCCCTTGCACACCAGAACTTAGTGGGGTCCAGGCTAGTAGATTTTGTGTGCTCCAGTCCCAGTCCCTCAGTAGGCGCGGGCTCCCCAGTGCTAGGAGGGGCGCCCTGAGCCTCAGGAGCTGGATCCAGATAAGCATCCCCCTGGACCTGAGGTTCTCCACCCCAGCTGTAAATCAACGAAAGGATAGATGTCTCACACTGAAAACATCAGAACTGCAAATAATCAGTGCATGCCCATTATCAGTTAAAATATAGAGGTGTCTAGGTCAGGGAAAAGACCACTCACCACATTGTCAAACAAGATTTTTCAAAACCATAAAAGAGTCCCGAATAAACGACTTTTGGTCTATATGCTTATGTTCCATGTAATTTAAGCAGAAGTTTTCTTACAGGAATTTCTCCAACAATACATGTGTCTAGCTATGTTTGAATGGATTGGATCAAACAGAACTGTCTAATCTCTTAAATTTAGAAGCTTGATAGGCAACTAAGAAAAATGGCAGTTTGTATTTTAGAAAAAATGACAAGGCAGATAAGAAAGGGAGGTGTTGTTTCTATTGGATGTCTGGCACCAGTTGGGAAAGAGGCAAGCTGTGAGCTCTGTTTTACTCAATTTTGTTCATTATATATATATTGTTACTTTAGCTTCCCAACTCACTCCCACTTCAGCTGGGTGCTTTGTCCATCTGTTGTGTCCTGTCTGACGAGTAGACTGCAAGAACTCTGAGACAGTTTTATTAATTGTTTGCACAATGGCTATAGGATTCTTAGTAGCATAATTCAAATAAATAGCAATTAGTGGTTTAAAAATAGTCAAAAGAAAAAAAATATAGCTCTTCCAAAAAAGTAGCATAGATATTCTGAAGAACAAAAACAAATGAAAATCTATTATGCTTCTTATTTCTCAGCTGGAAAAAGTTAATGGTCAACTGGCAGTTGTAGAGGATATTCAACCATACTCACAAGAATTTCTGAAGTCAGTTACTGGATTCTACAGTGACTTTAGTGAGATAATCTATGCAATTATACTTGCCTCAAAAAGAAATTAATGCTGTTCCTATGTTATTTCTGAAAATTTACCCAAACATTCAAAAATAGATTAAGATTTGAAACCTTATCAAATCCAAGGGTTTACTCTTACAATGATTCAATAACAGTCTGAACACAAAGGGAACTATCTATTGATTTTTATTATTTTCAACAATGATTATTGTAACTACCAGTATTCAAAAAAAAGTCTTTACCAACTAATGGCTTACTGAAAAGCCAGACCTTTCCAGCCCATTTCATATTCTCCTTCAACCATTTTAGAGCAGAATTATGTTCCAAACTGTAAACTTGTTCCATATTAACATTCATTGTCATGTGCTTAAGAGAAAGCTTTGGATTAGATATATGAGCAGCTTGAATCAGTCTTTCAACTGCTGCTTGATAGTCTTCTTTACTCTGTGCTTTTTGTTCTTCAGATCTGCAAGAAAGTTTTCACATGCACAAAAATAATGGAACACAAACAGTAAGAAACATCATTCATAGATGGTTTTCATTTATTAGCATTAAGATGATTAAAACAGTAAAAAAAACCCCTTAGTATCATATTTCCTAATGCAAATACTGTGAACTGCTAGGCTCTGATAACTATTTTAAAATAATGGTGTTTTGTAGAATCAACATCCCAGTGACAAACGAGTCATGTGCTTCCTCAACAGCATACTATCAAGTGGAAAAATTAGAATCTAATGGTAGAGCATGTTAGGCGCTGACCTGGCAAGAATCTGGGCATACCTTTGACTGCTGTGGGATTACATTTCAACATACATAAAGGATGCGATTAACTCCTTGAAGGATATGGGCCTTATTTATTATAACCTACAAGAAGAGTTACAGTAGGACTGACTTGAATCTGGCTATCTAGTTGGGGATATAATGTATTACACCACAAACTATAGCTTTTTTTAAAAAATGAGTTGGCCCCCAGTAGCAGATTTTGTTCTACTTCTCAATAATGGAGTTTCTGCTTAGGACGCTCCTTTTCCTTCTCTCTCAGGGAACATCACCTATGAGCTATAAATGACTGGCACTTTGTCCTCAGCTATCAACCTGCCCTCACTAACCAAGGACTGTTATATTATTCCTCCAAAAAAAACTGCAAAAATAAGCTAAAATACATATAAATTGAGGAATTTTAATAGAAAATTATAGTTATATAAAAGTCTTCAAGTCTTTAGCTCAATACCAGAGGCAATACATTTCTTAAGTGGGAATGCACAGACACCCTCAGTGAAGAAGGATGATTCCTTGAAATAATCTGATTGAGAAGGCTGGTGATTAATAGATAAATATTGCTGGTGTGGAGGGCAGGAGAAAGACCTCAGAAAGAGTTATTCATTTTCTTGTACAGTAGAGTCCCTATCATCCGACCTTAACGGGACCAACACATGGTCAGATGACCAAATATGTCGGATGATACGGACTCTACTGTAGAGAGCAAGGGAACAGCTGATGCCGCTCCTGCAGGGATGAAGGGTCCCCGGCAGAGCAGCATCAGCTGTTCCCTTGCTCTCTAGGAGGAGCTGCTGCTGCTCCTAGAGAGCGACGGGGCAGCAAGCGGGGCCGTTCTCCTGGCCTGCTCTGTATCCGACCCTGCAGCTCCCGGGGATAAAGTCCCGGGGAGCTGCAGGGTTGGATAAAGCAGTGTCGGATTACCAGGTGTCGGTTAATCTGGACTCCACTGTAACTGCTGTTTTTCAAGATGTGTTGCATATGTCCATTGGATTAGGTGTGGGCATATCCCATGCACTGGTGCTGTGAGTTTTCTCTAGCAATACCTGTAGATGCAGCCATGGCTGTACCTTGCTATTTCTAATACACTGGGCCAAGTTATAAATGGCAGTCACTCTTCTCACCCTTCAGTTCCTTCACACTGGACTTTTAAGATGATAGACTCTTGATACATTTGGGGAGGAAGATAGGTCACACAATGGACACGTGTAACATCTCAAAGACCAACAATTACTCAAGCATCTTCCAACAGGGGTGAGAGAGAGCTAGGAATCTTATGGGAAGAGACCACAGAACTGCTTTCCCCACATTCACATCTTTAGTGCCCGGCACGAATACAAAATTTGTATCTGCATCTGCAAAAATGAGTTGTAGATATTCACACCCACATGTGCAGATGCCTGTGGATATAAAGGGTATATCCAAAGATTTGCGGAGTGCTACATATCTTCTCTTGATGTCTAGCAAAGATGTGGATTACAGACCGTGTTGCTGTTTTGCAGATATCCACAAGAGGGACATTTCCCACAAATGCTAGAGGCTGAGCATACTCTGCCTGAATGTGCAGAGAGCTTTTACAGAGATGTCATGCCTTTGATATTGTAGCACATGACAATATAGTTGGTGATCCACCTGGACAGCTATTGCACTGTTACAGAATGCCCTCATTCATTCCATATAGAGACGTGGGAACAGATCCCAAAAGACTTTGTTCTTTGCCAATAAAAAGCTAGTGCTTGGCAGACATCCAAAGCGTCAAGTGTTTGTCCATCTTTGGGAGCATGTGGCTTTGGACCGAAGACTGACAACTGTAGAGGCTGGTTGAGATGGAAATAAGACATTACCATGGAGAAAAATTTGGGGTTTGGCCGAAGCTGTACACTGTCTCCATGAAAAAGAACGTATAGAGGATCACCAGAGTATGACGTTCCCCCACTCTTTTTGCTGATAATGACTATTAAGAAATCCACCTTAGCTGAAAAGGGTAACAGTCAGCAGGTTTGAATGGGGACCACATAAAGGCTGTTAACACTAAGTTTAAATCTCACTGTGGTAGGGTCCCTAATAAGTGGGAACAATCACTCTATGCTTTTAAGGGACCTGATCATCACAGAGTTAAAGAATACAGTGCTACTTGTAACATGAGGGTGTGCAGCCAAGTGCATTTTGCTAAAGTAGACTGCCAAACCCAACTCAAAAGGATAACAAATAGCTTAAAATCTTTTGAATCAGATTGTGTAGGAGACAAACCCTATGTACTTGTACAAAGAAATAATTCCACATACTAAAGGAAGTACCCCTTGTGGATGGCTTCTTACTATTAAGTAGGAGTTTCTAGACTGCCTTTGAACTGTGCCTCTGCATTTGGCTACTTAGGAACTAGGCTGTGAGGTTTAGCTGCAACACCTGCCTATGTTTCTGGGATATCAGGACTTTGACGAACTGTAGGGATAAGGGTTCCCCAATGGACAATTTGTATAGGTCTGAGAATCATTTTGCCTCACTCTTCAGCTTGAAAATGACCTTGGGAGTCCATGGCACTGTTCCAGGAAAGAGAAACGTATCTGAGATGGACCTGTGGCAACTATTGTCCTGTGAACAGAAAAGGGAGCAGTTCTTGTTCTGCAAGTTCACAAATAAGTCCACTGCAAGATCTCCTCTTCTATGAATAACTATGTTAGATCAGTTGTGCTGAAAGACCATTTACGATCCAGGGCAAATGAACTACTTAGTCTACTGAGCCATTCTGAACTCCTGGTAAGTGTGATGCTGTGAGAATCAGGGAATTCTGTGTACAGAAATTCCAGTGCTTGACTGCCTCCTCTCTGATCTAGAACCCTCAACTTGCTGACATTGAACATTGCTGTCGTGTTGTTAAATACTCAATCTTTGAGCCTGCACATCCCCAATGTATACATCCTACCCCATGGCTGAAGTGTCTATTAACAAAGTCATAAAGGGAAGAAATGGGGGGCAGGGACTCCTCTGCAAAGGCTTTCTTGGTTCAACCACCAATCTAGGGATACCAGTTAAGAGCTCTGTATGGATATAAAACATGTATCTGCATCTGATTGGCAAACATGGTCTGTGGATATTTGCAGAGCTCCAATAATAGTACATTGTCTGAGATGTACACTTGTGTTCAGGTAATGTATTTGAAGGTGATGTACAGACTTGCGTCATGTTGCAACCATCTGAAATGCAGCTTGGTAGGGGAATCACATAAGTATACATTTCAGGAAGGCAGATTTTGGTAAGCTCAGAGAACTGGTAGGTAAGGTCCCATGGGAAGCAAGACTGAGGGGAAAAACAACTGAAGAGAGTTGGCAGTATTTCAAAGGGACATTATTAAGGGCCCAAAACCAAGCTATTCTGCTGCATAGGAAAAATAGAAAATATGGCAAAAGACCACCTTGGATTAACCAGGAGATCTAAAAATTAAAGATCTTGCATGATCTAAAAATCAAAAAGGAGTCATACAAAAAAATGGAAACTAGGACAAATTACAAAGGATGAATATAGGCAAACAATACAGGAATGCAGGGGCAAGACTAGAAAGGCAAAGGCACAAAACGAGCTCAAACTAGCTACAGGCATAAAGGGAAATAAGAAGACAACCTATAAATATATTACAAGTGAGAGGAAGACCAAGGCCAGAGTACGCCCATTGCTCAGCAAAGAGGGAGAAATAATAACAGGAAACTTGGAAATGGCAGATATGCTTAATGACTTCTCTGTTTCGGTCTTCACCGAGAAGTCTGATGAAGGGATGCCTAACATAGTGGTTTTCAGGTATCTAAAAGGGTGTCACAAAGAGGAGGGAGAAAAATTGTTCTTCCTGGCCTCTGTGGATAGAACAAGAAGCAATGGGCTTAAACTGCAGCAAGGGAGGTTTAGGTTGGACATTAGGAAAAAGTTCCTAACTGTCATGGTGGTTAAACACTGGATAAATTGCCTAGGGAGGTTGTGGAATCTCCATTTCTGGCAATATTTAAGAGTAGGTTAGATAAATGTCTATCAGGGATGGTCTAGACAGTACTGGGTCCTGCCATGAGGGCAGAGGGCTGGACTCGATGACCTCTCGAAGTCCCTTCCAGTCCTAGTATTCTATGATTCTATGATATGCTTCAGAACCCTCAGGCAATTCCTTACCAAGGTTCTGGAATGGTCCTTTTAGGAGGCACAAAGGTCCTGCAAAGCTATAAGCCTCAGGAGAGGCAAAAAGCTCTGGTTAAGGCTAAGTTCTAGGACTGCCCTGATACATTTTTTTCTCTTTGTTCACTTTCAGGTTTATGAATGAAAACAGGTGGAGGATTTGATGGACACTGATGTGCTCATAAGAGTGACTCCATCTCTGCAGGTATAAATATACATGTATATCTGTCATGTCATAGGTACACCCAGTCCTGAGGCAGTGTGGCCAAAAGACCACCATCTGTAATTCCGTCCTAGATTCAGAGCAGCACAGCCTAGTGGCTAGAGCAGGGGTGGGCAATAATTTTTGGCCAGGGGCCACTTCAAAAATTTCAGCTGCCTCAGAAAGGGTCCCGGTGCCACAGATCGGAGATTCGTCAGCAGTGGTCTAGCCGGACCGCACATGCACTGCGCTCGCACTGTTTGCACCATTAGTGCTGCGCAGTCTGGCTCCTGCCAGTTCCTCCTAAGCGGAGAATATCTGAAAGATATAAAAAGTGACTCTGAAGAGGGGAGGAGGGCAGGTTGTGGAGCACCCACAGGGACACACATCTCGAAGAACCCCCGTTACTGCACATGGTGAGTAACTTCCTCTTCTTCTTCGAGTAGTGTCCCCGTGAGTGCTCCACTGTAGGTGACTTCACAGCAGTATCCTAAAGCTTGGTGATGGGTTTTGGAGCTGTAAATGTCCCACCATAGATAATACTGCGGAGGCAACTGCTGAATCTTGGAGCATGATGTCTTGCAAAGGTAAAGTCAGATGACCATGTAGCAGTTCGATGGATGTCTTGTAACAGAACACCCCTCAGGAAAGCAGTAGAAGTCACGACTGCCCTAGTGGAATGGGCTGAAAGTGCATGTGGAAGTGGTCTCTTCTGTCTTGAGTAACACTTCACTATGCGTGCCACTATCAGTTTGGAAAGTATCAGAGGGGTAGCCGTGTTAGTCTGAATCTGCAAAAGCGACGAGGAGTCCTGTGGCACCTTATAGACTAACTGAAGTGTAGGAGCATAAGCTCAGTTTGGAGATGCGCTGTGCAGACAATGGTTGGCCCTTTGAAGGTATGGTTGTTGACACAAACAGATGCTGTGACTTACGAAAGTTCCATGTCCTATTGATACAAAATGCTATGACCTGTCATACATCTAGCATATGCCATCGAGTTTCCTGCGGTGACGAATGTGGTTTAGAGTAGAAGACAGATTATGGGCTCGTTAATATGAAACTCTGAGTTTACTTTTGGGATAAAGGCGGGTTGGGGTCTCAGTATAACCCCACGGGGAGTGAATAGTGTATAGGATGGTGTTGCTGCTAAAGCGGCTGGTTCCCCTACTCTACGCGCTGATGTGTTCGCTAGAAGGAAGATAACCTTCATAGTCATCATAATTAAATAACACATGGTCAAAGACTCAAAGGGGGGTTGTGTTAATGTTTGCAGAACGAGTTCCAAGTCGCATGGGACAGGTGGCTCTCTTCGTTGGGGGTAGAGATTCGATAACCCTTTGAGGAATCTCCTGGTGAGTGGATAAGCGAACACTGTAGATCCGTCAACTATGTCTCAAAGAGCAGAAATCGTCACTAGATGGACCCTGACTGCGGATATCACAAGGCTGGATCGTTTCAAATAAAGGATATAATCAAGGATCTGTTTCATGGGAATTGAGGACAGATCTATGTTGTTGAGAGAGCACCATGAATGAAACTGTTGCCATTTTTGCATGTAAGTACACCGGGTCGTATCACGTCTGCTACAAATTATAATGCACCTCACTTCTTGGGAACAGGTTAATTTGGCTTGATGTTGCCAGCTAGGAGCCAAGCTGCGAGATGTAAGTGGTCTAGTTGGGGATGGACCTCTCTGCCATCCTTCTGGGTCAGGAGGTTGCCTTGGTTTGGTAAATGATATGGTTGTTGAATGGACATACATAGAAGCAAGGGTAGCCACAGTTGTCGTGGCCAAAAGGGGGCTATAAGTATTACCGTGGCGTTGTCTGTGTGTATTTTCTCCAGAACCTTTGGGACGAGTGGAACTTGGAGAAAAACATATAGGAGATGGTGACTCCAACTGATGAGGAAGGCATCTCCCAGAGACTCCGATTTGGTGGCTTACCTGGAGCAGTAGAGTCTGCATTTCGTGTTGTGATGTGTGGCATAGAGGTCTATAGTGGGGTACCCCCAATGTCGGAAAAGATCTTGCCCCACTTTGTGATCCAGTTCCCACTCGTGTTGCTGGGTAAAGTGTCTGCTGAGGGAGTCTGCAAGTATGTTGTCCTTCCCTGGAAGGTATGCTGCTGTAAGAGTAATACCGTGGCATATGCACCACGTCCATAAGTGGATTGCTTCTGCACATAGCGAGCATTACCTGGATCCTCCCTGTCGACTGATGTAGTACACGGTAGCTATGTTGTCTGAGAGAATTTGGACAGTGCTACCTCGAATGGTGTTCACGAAGTGTTTGCATGTGTTGACTACTGCTCTCAGTTCGAGGAAATTGATATGCTGCAAAGATTCTTGGGCGTTCCATTGACCCTGAGCCCTGACATGTTGCATATGAGCTCCCCAACCTAGCAAGGATGCACCTGTGATGATCTGCATGGTAGGTGGTGGGCGATGGAAGGGAATGCCTGCTAGCATATTGGCAGGTGATGTCCACCATTTTAGTGACTCTTTCACTGCCGTCGGGACAGAGACCATCCTGTGGACATCACGGCTGCCTGGGTGGTAGACTGTGCTATCCAATGTTGTAGGCATCTGAGATGTAGTCTTGCATGTGCCACCATGTATGTGGAGGCCGCTATGGGACCAATTAGTTGTAAACAGGTAAGTGTGTGGATTCTGGGGCTCAGAAAGAACCTGCACAAGATCTCGAATAGTGTGGAACCTGTTTATCAGAAGATAGGCCCTGGCCGTCGTGGAACCCAGTCGAGCGCCGATAAACTCGAGGGATTGTTGTGGTGTCATTTTGGACTTGGGAATGTTGATTATGAGACCAAGAACCTCGAATACCATCTTTGTGGTATTGATTGCATGCAGAGCCTCGTCGAAAGAAGGTGCCTTGATGAGGCAATCGTCTAGATATGGAAATATGACGATACCTTGTCAGCGGAGAAATGCCGCTACTACCACTAGCGTCTTCGAAAATACCCTGGGTGCTGTGGAGAGACCAAAGGGTAGAACCTGGTATTGGTAGTGATCTGTGCAAATAAGAAATCTGAGAAATCGTCTATGAGCTGGGTGGATCGTCACATGAAAGTAAGCATCCTGGAAGTTGACGGATACGAACCAATCCCCTGTATCAAGAGCTGGAATGATAAATGCTAATGTAACCATTTTGAACCTGGCCTTGCGGAGGTAACGGTTGAGCCAGCGTAAATCCAAAATTGGTCTCCAACCGCCTGACTTTTTCTTGGTCAAGAAGTAAAGGCAGTAGAACCCTCTGCCCCCGAACTGGTCGGGCATCTTTTCTACCACTCTGATATCGATGTGGTGTTGTACCTCCTGTTTTAGGAGAACCTCATGAGAGGGGTCCCCGAAGAGGGATGGAGGAAAGTGGGAAAGTGGGGAGGTAGCATTATGAAGGGGATTACATAGCCAGAAGTTACTAGTTCTAACACCCATTGGTTGGTTGTTCCTGAGGCCCATCGATGTTGGTAAGGCCTGAGTTGATGGTGGAACAGTCTCGATGTTTTGCTCAGGTGATGTGTAAGGGAAATGGTTCGCAGGCCCATGACCGATATATCAAATCTGCTGATGGTTGGTTGGTTGATTAGGCTCCCTGTTGTTTTGCTGGCCTCTCTTTTGGACCGTTGTCTAGGACGTTGGTGTTCAAATTGTCTACACTGAGATGGTAGATATGAGAAAGGTCTTTTTCTTTGGTATCGCTTTCAATGGTACGGTGGCATGTACATGCCTAGGGTCCTCAGTGTGGTGTGGGAGTCTTTTGGGCAAAAAGACTCTGTCTGTTGAAGGATAGGTCTTCCACTTTCAACTGAAGCTCCCTGGGGACCGCTGCCTGCTGCAGCCATGATGCTCTGCGCATGACCACCGATGTGGCAGTTGTTCTTGCAGTTTCATCAGCAATATCGAGGGCAATTAGGAGCGCTGTGCGCGATGCAGTATAGCCCTCTTGAATCACGGACTTTAATATCTGGTGCTTATTGTCCAGTAAATGCTCTAAGAGTATTACAAGTTTGCTGTAATTGTCGAAATTATAGTTGGCGAGAAGTGCTGAATAATTTGACATTCTTAAAAGTGAGAGTGGCTGAAGAGTAAACCTTTTTGCCAAAAATGTCGAGGCATTTGCTGTCTTTGTCGTTCCCAGTACTCTTGTACTGGGGAACTTTGGCTCTCTGTTGAGCTGTGTCCATCACCAGTGAATTCGGCTGGCGGTGGGTAAATAAGAAGTCCATGCCCTTAGAGGGCATTAAATACCTCTTGTCCGCCTTCTTATTAGTGGGCAGAGTGGACGCAGGTGTCATTGGCATAATCGAGTGGCAGCGCTTCCTTGGCTTTTTGGGATGGCTGTAGATTCTTCAGCAACCAGTGTTGTTTTGTTGCACCCCGGTTAACTGTACCTCCTGGCTCTCAGTCTGAATAACTCCTGGAATTGCAGAACACCATCCGTCGGTGAGGAGTCTCCAGGAAACATGGCATCATCTGGGGAAAAGGAAGACTGATCTGTCAGGGAGACTCCCTGTGGTTGCTCATCCCTCGATTAATGTTCTTCATTTGCCTGAGTGGTCTGAACCGGAGGTGGAATGTCACCTGTTGGTGATCTTGTGCCTGAAGGAGTAGGCAAGGCAGTGCCATGTGTTTCCTGTGACTGTAGTGAATGCAGTGAACATGACTGGATTCTTCTACTGAGTGGGATTGTGAAACTACATATCTATGTCCATGTCTTCAGTAATATTGGTATCTCGGAGAGTATCTGCTCTTGTCGTGATAGTGAGAGCACGCTGACAGCGTAGGTGATCTTGGTGAATGTGATCTTCTACGGTGGTACCTGTGTGAAGGTGGTGACCAGTGTCAGTAATAGCAATGCGGAGAAAGAGAGTAATGCAGTGAGCGTTGGTATGTTCTGATGAGACTGTGATGTCGTCTGTTTCTGGGTCGGATTGGCTCTGGAGATAACGGTTCCAGAGAAAAAGGAGGAGGTTCTGGACTTAAAAGAGGAGTGTCGATTCTCCTTGATTTGCACTTGGCCTTCATCGGTACTGGAGACGACTCTCTCTGCAATATAGGTGGAGACACATGGTGCGTTGGAGCATTCGGTGCTGCTTCGATTGGCGCTGCTGCAGTCGGTGCTGGGGCCATCGTCAACTGATCTGTCCATTCCAAGGCCGTCAGTGCAGCAGTTGTCAGCACCATGTCCATAGGTGCCGTTGCTGATCGTGTTGGTACCAAGGCGGTGCTGTGGTCCGCCGCCGATGCTAGTCTTGGAGGTGGCAGTGCCGACATAGGTGCCTGTTTTGTCGGTGCCGGTGCTGATTCGGGTCTCGGCGCCGGAGAGGAGCCTGTTGCCGGTTCCCTAACGAGAGCCGGATTAGGAGCCGATGTGCTACGGCTGGATTTATGCTTCTCGGGGCAGTGGCTAGCAGTCATGCCTGAGGTACCCGGCTTATCTGCAGAGCTCACTCGTGGTAGGGATTGAGACGATGAGGCTTTCTTTGTGTGAGCACTCGTTCGCTCTGTTAATGCCGGAGGCTCTTCCGATGAACTGTGTGTGGCAGGTTGGAGGGCCTTGTTGAAAAGAAGCATCTTGAGCCGCATTTCTCTGTCGCGCCATGCTCGTGCCATTAACTTTGAGCAATGTGGACATTTTTGTGGAATATGTCCTTCCCCTAAACACTTGAAACACTTGATATACTGTGAATGCCCGTCAGACACAGGCATGGCATCACGGCATGCAGAACACTTTTTGAAGCCCAGAGACCCAGGCATGTTGAACTTGTCTAACAGGAAACCATATATATTTTAAACTACAGTAACTAACTACTAACTATAACTGGAACTATAAGAAAACACAAACTACAACTAACAAGAACAACTGTTTCTTTTCTCTTCAGGTTGTCTGAGGAGAAGCCGTTCACTCTGTCTGCGACTGAGGACAATTAGGACGAACTGGCGGGAGCTGGACCACGTAGAAGAAATGGTGCAAAGGGTGCAAGAGCGGCGCATGCACGGTCCAGCTAGCCCACTGCTGGCAAATGTCTGATCTGTGGCTCCAGGAGCAGCCCAACACCTACAGTGGAGCACCCATGGTGACACTACTTGAAGAAGAACTTTGTGCGCTTCCCCCGCCCCCAGGCCTTAATTGGCCTGGGGGTGGAGGAGCAGCAGGGACTCTGCTGGCTGGATCAACCCAGTTGGTGGGCCAGATCCGGCCCGTGGAGGCCCTTTTTCCCACCCTGGGCTAGAGTCTCAAAAGGCTTGGGGGCAGCAGCCCTGGTAGGGGGGCCTGGGTTCAACCTACTCCACTGGGCCCCAACCCAGCACCCTGTTGGTGGCAGAGTTATCCAGCCCTAGTGCAGCATGGAATTCAACCGCAACACACTGAGCTCATTCAGGTGTGAGATACCACTCGCACACCCTCACTGGGTCACTTCCTACCCAATTTGGTGTTAGGGTGATCAGTGTAGCTTCTGGATCCTCTAATTCTGCAGCTCCAGTCTCCCCCTAAGATTTCACTGGCTTTGGAGGCTCCATGCCATCTCCCATCACCAGGGTCTCTGGCCATGTTATCTCAAGAGCTCTGTAGCAGGTCCTTCCTCTCCAGCATCAGCCCAGACTAAGCGAGCTGCTCCCTTTTATACTACTCAAGTCCTTGGACCATGCCCAAGATGGCTGGAGGGACAGACTTCTGCCCACAGGGCATTAAGTTTTTCTGGCCCAGTGTGGAGTATACACACCCTGTCACAATATCCCAGTGGCAGAGATAGGCTGCTCCCACCACCATGCATTTGGTAAAAACATTCAGCATGGCTGACAAGCGAAAGGACAGAACTGAGAACTGGAGATGGTTTTCTTCTACTATGAATTTTAGAAATTTGCTGGGGCAAGGGTGGATTGCTACATGGACATAAGCCTCCCTCAAAGTTGAGGGCAGCATATTAACCTCTCAGATCTAGTGAAGGAATAATATTTGTGAGGGAAAACATTTGGAAGTAGCAGGAGTTCAACCTTCTATCCCAGTACCAAGCAAGCACTTCTTCTATTGTTCTCGAATATAAAGTTTGTACTTTCTTGCTTTAGAACAGACTCATGAGATAGAAACCTGACCGGGCAAAGGGAAGGTGTGAGAGGGACAAGAACTGCAGAGTGCAACCTGATTCCACTGTGCTTAGCACCTACTTATCTAAAATGATGAACTACCACGCCTTTAGGAAATGTGACAATCTGTTCCTTAAGGATGGTAGATTCCTGGTGAGATCTGCTATATGGTCACTGACAAAGAATCAAACACTGCTTTGCCTCCCAGAAGAAGTGGAGTTTGATGGCCGTTACTGCCTTCATTGCTGCTTGTACTTCTGCCTGAACTGATTTGCCTCTCTAGGCATTGTAGTACTGCTGCCTCAGTAAAACTGAGAACAAAACTTCCTTCGTTTTGGAGCTAGTTTGTAAAGACCCAAGGATTTCAGCACTACCCTTGAATCTTTTAGCATATGTAAAGCTTCATCAATCTTTGAGGAAAATAAGGCACAACCCTCAAAGGGAAAATTGTCAATAGTCTGTTGTACTTTTGCAGGAATCCCTGATCATTTGGACTGGCAAGGCACTGGCATTTGGAATAATCAATGAGAACAATTCCAAGAGTCTTAACAGATCATTCCCAGCTGCATGTGTCTCAGTGGTGGTCCGCTCCAAAATGGGCCTTTCCCCAACTGTGAGCAGAAGTGATGGCTCCAGTGTCTTCAACGAAGAAGAAGCTGGCTATGACAGTCCCAGCACAGCAAGCGGAGTCAACAACTCTGGTGTGGACAAGCTGCTGCTAGGATGCAGCACTGGGAAGCAGCAGGTCAAAGGGTGCACTCTACCAGTAGTATTGGAGTGACTTGCCTCTACAGCTGAAGAGTCAAACACTTAGGACTTAAAGCTGTGGTGTCCAACCAGTTCTGAAGCAGTAGCTACTACTGCTATAGCAAACAAGCCACACTCAACTGGCCAAATAATCACACTGTTCAAGCCATCTAGCCATACTCAACCAGCCAAAGAGCCACATGTGGCTAGTGGCTAGCGTGTTGGACACCACGGAAGATGATGTGGAGGTTGTCTGCTTCTTTGGATTCAGAAGCTAAGGGTGCTCCAAGATGACTGTCCCAGCAAAGGGGATCTCCCTTTGTCTCTATTCCTAGGTAAGTACTTCTAGATAGGGAGAAACTCCCTCTAGTTGACTGAGATGGTTCAGATGGCAAGCAAAGAGCAGCCTCCATGAAGATGTACCAGAGGTGCTGTTTTCTCCGCTTCTTTGTTCTTGCATTGATGCCCCAGAAAACTGGACACCTGGCCCTGATGTGCCCTCACACAAACACTTCTGGCAGTGAGGATGAGGGTCACTCATGGGCATCAGTTAAAACACCTTGAACAGGGTTTGAAGCTAGGGGACCTTGGCAGAGGTTCTCTTGGTACTATGTGGAGCCTGGCATCCACTCACCATGGACAATCTAGAAAAGAAAAAATAGAACAGAAAAAGAGGTCCAAGGACCTCAAAACTAGTTCCACTAACAATAGAAACCTAACTAAAAATGGCACATTTGCCAAAAGAACAGATAGCATGCTCCAGCCACCAACCAGAAGGAAATGAAAGATGAGTAGGTGGACTTCTCCCTTTATACCCTTAGGTTGGTGCATGAGGAACACCAAAATACAGCTTTGGACACTTCTGTGGATACAACTAGGAAAATCTCTCTGGACCCAATACACAAGATATACATACACCTGGTATAATGTGCATATGTAATTACTTGAAGAAACAAAGATTATTTCAAGATTCCTGGTCTTGAGAACAAAGTGAAGGTCTAAAGTTAGTAAGAGTGACAGCAGAATCAGAGACAGAGGGGACAACTGTAATTTCAAATGAAGACAGTATGCCATCTGTTTGCAAGGGCTCCCCAAAGCTGAAACTAATGAAACATTCCTCACAGAGGACAAGGACAGAGACTTGGAATATTCCATGACAGAGCAGTCAAGGTGTTTCTTCGAAGTGTGTTACTATGTTTTCTCATTCAACCACACATTTCTATATGCTTAACTACAAGACAAGTTTTTATACAACAACATATCATACAATCATGTTCTCTTTAATAATATGGCGCATGGTTACTATATTGGACAAATTGAGCAGGTATGTGGTTTCCCTATTTGAATGTGAAATAATTTTTTTAAAGTTATTAATGCACATATTTGCTGCCCTCTGTAACCAGAGTAAAAAATGTTAATTTTGAAAAATGATTTTCTTTCCCAAGCTACAGCCAAATCAAATGCATGCAAAAACTTTTTCTCTCCCAGATGCGAAATCATCATATACTCAGAAAGAGACATAAGTAAAGTACAAAAATTGACCAACTAACCTTTTCAGTACTATCTGAAGTGTCTGGCTGGTGGCACCCGGACTTTGAATATTACTAGCATTTGAAACTAGGAATATTTCAATGGCCAGCAACATCTCAATCTCAGACATATAAGAAGGAATCAGTAACAGTTTCCGGTATAAATTTCCCTTTAGTGGTGGGTAGCAACCCAATGATAAAGCACCTGACAAGGAAAGCATACATGCAAAAGTTAGGTTGGAACTATTGCCTATTTTGAATGTGTGAATAGCTTGAGATTTGGAGAGAACCAAAAAACCCTAAGTAGTTGAATAGACTTATCAACAAAAAGTTTATGTGGTCACTCAGGGTGCATCTACACTGCACTTTTACCTCAAAATTTGTGCTACACAAATTGTGTAGCTTATTTCAAGATAATTTTGAAATGGCTTATTTTGAAATTTGTTGCTGTCTACACAGCGCCAGATTTAGAAATAAAGTGCTATTCTGACAAGTCCCTTAACCTTCGTGGAATGAGGATTCCATGGACACTGGAACAGTGTGCCCAATATTTCAAAATATATTTGAAAATAACTGGCATGTTTAAAGATGCGGAATTGCCATTTCAAGATACTTCCAGTATCCTGAAATAGCTCTGCTGTCTAGATGTAGCCTCAGGTCTTTAGTTTTCAAGGCACTAAACTCTGAGGAAGGTAATTTCACACAGAGGTTTGGTTCATTTTCTTCCCTCAACACTAATTTTAGTGCAAAATACTGACCACAACTGCAGCTAGTATGTTTACCTATAAATAAATCATGCCTGTGGAATTAATCTGTTTTTCCCAAAAATATCATGAATTCAGCATTTGTAACAGAATTCACCATACACACAGCATTTTGTTTTATTTCCATGCTCTATGGCAGTGTTTCCCAATTTTATTTGGCCACAGAACCCTTTCCAGCTTTAAAGAATTTCAAGGAACCCCTAGGATTGCCAGAGTAAAATTTGTCAAGCAAAAAGCAGCCCCACCGCAATTTGTCTGTTTCTTTAAGAGGGGGAGTGCCGGGTTCTCACAGAACCCCTACTTTTGCACCAGATGTGAAACACTGCTTTATGGGGAGCAACTTGCAATTGTCTTTTGCCTATTTATTTCCCCACAAAGAGGGGTCAGCAACTGAAAGATCCGATACTCCTGAGGGAATTCTGAGCCACTGTGCAATGCTGATTTTTGCAGACGTTAATATTTTGGGGTCGATTCCCCCCTCCCTCCCCCCAAAAAGAGACTGCAGTACTACTGGTGGCCATTAAGGGCTGCTGGACCCAGCAGAGCCCAGCTTGAAAACTGAAGACAGTGTGAAGACAGGAGGAGGAGGAGGAGGAGAGAGCAGAGCGTTCTTAGTAGCTGCAGTTCTCCCCATGCCCTGAGGGAAGGACACTGAAGCATGCAGAACTCCACACAAGCCTAGAACTGAGCATCAGACTGTTTTTGCTACTGACTGCTTGGGCTCTAGGGGGGCAGGGAGTGTGGGTGTTTTTGTGTATTGCTACAGATATATTTCTGGCAGGTATTTTGCAATAAATTACCAAAATAATTGAAACTAGGATGATTTATGTAGTTATTCTGACAAATGAAACATAGAATTTTGCAAAACATTTTTTAAAAATTTGGCACAGAATTCCTCCAGGAATAATCAGGGAGCTAGACTGCAGCCAGTGAAGTGAGTGGGGAGAGTGCAGAATGATAAGATGGCTGTTTGAAGAAGAACATAGTAGCTAAGGATTGGAGTGATGAGTTGCTAAAACTGGCTACAAGTTCCCATGTTACTATGGTGGAAGGAGGTTTTGAGGCTAGACAGTAATGTGGCAGCAGAGAAGAGTGGAGTGGACTGCCAGACAGCATAACAAAAAAACTCAGCTAAAAATATCAACACATTTTACATGAATGAGTATTTTCAGCTGAGCCATAATTGTATGTCAGAAGCTGGGAATGAAGGATATTTCAGAAAGACAATAATAAATTAATAATGCAGTGCAATTTAGGGGTTTGCTGCAAGTTGGAATTTGGTCCCATTGTGCCAAGGGGCCCTTGTTCATAACACTTACCAACTGATATTTAACTGTAATTTAAAATAAAAGTGTATTATATGTTAAAGCAGAAAATTATGAAATATGAAAATTATAGGGGATCTAAGTTGAAGTTGGGTGGTGAAGCATCATTTTTGTGGGTGTAACAAATGAAAAGGGAATATGTGGCATTAGTGATATGGATGCATCCTTGAAATATTCATTTTCATAGTATCGTATGTGTGATATTTTGTATTGAAATAGAATAATTTTATGAAAATATATTTTCAAAGTGTTAGGTAGATTTCATTAATTCACATTTGCAATCCTAACTATTTTCTATTGCCATTTTTATTTACAAATAAAATAATGCTCAACAGTGAAGCAGACAGGATTATTTTCCTCTGACCACCAAAGAGGCTGATAGTTGGGTAGCCTGATGACTTTTAACTTTGTATTGACTGAACTGTCTGGACTTCTGTTTTTATATATAAACAAACATTTTGACCCAGGGAAAGTTTCAAAACAGCTTTACTCTATTTAATTTTCTGAAGTCTCAGTCTTAGCTACTGTTTTATATCACTCCAACTTTATGAAGTAGGCAGGAAGCTATTCTATCTGACTGGTTAGTAAATTCCCCAGGAAAAGGGAAATTCCTAGCTGAAATGTGTGCTTTGTGCCACATCTTCTAGCCTTGCACAGGTTTGTGGCTTCGAGTATTTCTATGTTCTGGTGATCTCCAAGTAACAGCATGATCCATGCGGGCTGCTGTAGCCTGTGCAACTTAAAGCTTCTGTGAGGCTACTTTAAGTTTCTCTCTGTGACTATCCTATATATTAGAGTCACCTTAAGGGACATATACCTAGCCCAACACCTAGCACAGAAAACTTATCATTCGGATTTGTCCTTCAGTTAAGTGTACTAAATGTCTAATGTTACATTTTTATGGTAAATTGGTTAGAAAAATATTTGATTTCCTGTAGTACTCTTACTCATACTTCCCAAAATATTAAGTTCTAATGAGTACAGCTTATTCAAGGATCACAAACTGTAAAACACAATTTCAAGGGATACTTACTTTTGTAATAGGTCCTGGCTTTAAGCCACAAAGAGCTCCTTCCCAATGCTGTAATTAATCCTCTAATTAAAGTAAAATCAATAGGAATGTTTTTTGACAGCATAAAGTCTGTTACAGAAGAAGATACACCAAAGTTCTTGTTCTCAATACAGGCATCTAGAAGTTTGTTAAAAAGAAGGCTGTACTGGGAGACATCTAGAGAATCTGAAATGAAAATGTTAATTATTGAAATCAGATAAAAGCAATCTTAATTGCTGGATACCGTCCTATGAACATATCAAAAGTCCAATCTCTTCAACCTTAAATTGGAGCAGTTTCAGAACAAAACAGTGCAAATTAAAGTAAAACGCCTTATGATAATGATGCACTTGCCTCTCTGTTGGAAGGTCTCTTTGTACAGACCCTAACGATACACATTCTGTTTACAATGTTTAACAACATTTTAATAGATCAAGTGATAATTAGTTCCAGTTTAAAATAATTTATTGCTGAAAGCAAAAAGTCTTTAAGATGACACTGAATTCTGATGGAGTACTGAAAATTGGTTCCTAAATACCATGTTACTTACGTTGGTATGCATGGAAGTAACACATTTCCACATTGAGCAATAGTACTATTATTAGAAACATCAACTATCTTTTTAGAACTATAAAATAAATTCAAGGTGTGCAGGGTGTTTGAATCTTGTTAAGCACTATGGGATCCCTGGATCAGGTTTATCCTTCAGCAGAGACTTGAAGTATTGGGACTCTCCAGGAGTTCAAGAAAGGAGGAAGCGACTCAGGCTTTGAGCATTAGCAGTAATAGAGGAAGAACACCCCTGTCTTCCTAAATCTTCCTAACTTTAAATGAGCCCTTGCTGTGCTTCCTCGACAGCATTAGGACATTGTAGAAAGATTAGGGGAAGGAATTAATTCACCCAAAGGACTCTGCTCCTCCCCTTTTCAGCCAAATAAAATTTCCAATAATCATAATAAGAACATCCAGTCTTGACAAACTGTGGCTGATGGGGAGGAGCAGGGCTTAAAGATCAGGTAAAGGTAGGAGGCTTCACTCCCTAGGATCACTGAATGGGGGCCAAAAACCAGTAGGATTAGGACAGGGAAGATGATGTAGGATTTCTCAGTTCCCATCTATCTGGGGTAGAGAGTAGAAGACAGATTGGAAGTGAAGAATCCCTTACTTGTTCCCCTCTACACTGCCTTCTACTGTTCCCTAATATATGTGGGTATGCTCAGAAATGAATTTCAGAGGGGTAGCCATGTTAGTCTGTTTCAGTAAAACCAACAAGGAGTCTTGTGGCATCTTAAAGACTAACACATTTATTTGGGCATAAGCTTTCGTAGTCTGGAGCCCACCTTGTTAGATGCATGAAGCGGAAATTACATTTTGGCAGAGATATATGCACAGATGGGAGTGCTACATTATTATGTATAGGACAAGTACTAACAAGGCTATTCAATCAGGGTGGATGGGGCCAGTGTTTCTTCTAAGATTTTCCACCCATGAGCAGAGTGAATTTTGTCATGTGCACCATATTGAGTTCATGTGCACTCGTTTGGACGTGTGCCACTGTGGCACCCAAGTTACTAATAAATATCTTATAAACCTCTCCCTTTTCCCTCTGCTGCCATGTCACTCACCCTCCCCTCGGTTCATCTGCTCACCTGGTGCTTGCCCTTCTCACTCCCCTCAGCCCTTTCGGGACCTGCTCTCCTCCCCATCCTCCTTGACCCCGGCACCTGCCCTTCTCTTCCCCCTATGCCCACTCCTCCCCTAGTCCCATTCTGATCCTCTGTAGCTACCCCTTTCCATCTCCTCTCACAACACCTCCATCTACCATATGCCCTGCCTCTCTCCTTTGGTACCCGTCCCTCCCTTCCAGGTGTCTGCCCTTCTGCTTCACCCCCATAATACCCCTGCACCTTCCTGGTGCCTCCCTCTTCCTTCTTTGAACTCTTTCTCCCTGGTGCCCACCCCACCACCTTCTGACCCAGTTCTCCTCATGCTCATCTGTACCCTCACACATGACTTGCTCCATCCCGACTTCCTCATGCCCATCCCTCCCCTCTCCTCCCTCTTGCCCCCATTGTCCCTCCCTTTTCCTTTCCCCGCATCACCCTGTCCCCTCCTCACACCCTCTGACACCTCCCCTCCCCTCCTGCCCTTTTCCTCTTTGTCTCCTCTTGGCCCCCTGGCATGTGTTTCTCCTCCACCCTGCCCCTTAGTGCCTTCCCCTTTCTTCTCCTGCCTTGGCCTCTCCTCCCCTCAGTACAAGACTCTTTCTTGCCCCCACCTCCCCCTTAGTTCTCCCCCTACCTCTTCCCTCACCTTCTGCCTTCCATGTGGAAAGCAATTTGCAGGGGCTGGAGCTGGGGCCACAATGCTATTTCTAATCTGCGATCCTGGTCCCAGCTGCTCCTGGGGCAGGACCATGAGCTGGGACTGGAGTAGAGGCCGCCTGCAGTGCTATTTTTAGTATACGCTCCCAGTCTCTGCAGGACCTCGGTACTAAAAATAGCACCGCGGACAGCCCTGGCTCCACCTGGAGTAAAGTGGCAGCTGCACGAGGCCCATTCCAGCTGGGGCAGCCTCACTGGAACAGCTTCAATTCGCATACCCCAGCTCTGGCCGGAGCAAAAAGGCAGCCGCCCGCCACCAGGAAACCACCAGGTCACAGCTGCTGCCACTGTCACTATTTACCTTTTGTTCCAGCAGGAAGGTGAGTGCTGATGTACGGCTCTTAAAATGACATGGGAGAACCTAAAATTTTTAGTGTGGAGCTGTGCAACTTAGAAGGAAGCCTGTATGTGGCCCTCTCTGAACAGTTGATGAGAAGGTGAGAATACCAAAAAGGGGAAATTTCTGTAGTGAGCTAGCCCCTCCCAGTCTCTATTCAGACCCAGCGTGATAGCATCAAGTTTGCATATGAATTCCAGCTCTGCAGTTTCATGCTGCAGTCTGTTTTTGAAGGCTTTTTTTGCTCAAGCATGGTAACTTTCAAGTCTTGTTACCGAGCATCCAGGGAGGCTGAAGTGCTCTCCTATGTTTTTTGAAAGTTGCTGTTCTTGATGTTTGATTTATGTGAGAAGGTTACACAACTTATGCAGTAACAGAGGTACTTCAAGAAGGTTGTTCCTGCGGGATGCTCCACCTTAGGTGTCTGGGTGCCGCTGCACACCTAGTTGGAGATTTTTGGTAGCAGTGCCGTCCGTCAGGCTGCACATGCAAAGCAGACGGCACGTGCAGTGCCACTACTACACACGCACAACCAACTGTCCCTTCAGTTCCTTCTCTGCCCCAGAAGGAGAAACAAGCATGTCCAAAGCAGAGGGGAGGCAGGGCAGGTGGTGGAACTCCTATAGAGACAACCATTTTAAATAACCTCCATTGCTGCACAAGGTTAGTAACCCTCTCCTTCTTTGAGGAGTGTCCCTGTTGGGTGCTCCACCTTAGGTGATTAGGAAGCAGTAACCATGACTGGAAGCGGGCACTTCAGTTAGCATCATGCACAGCAGCTAGGACAGTGTGTCCAAACTGTGTACCCCAGGACAGTTAACTATCAAGCGTATAGTGTCTAGCAAATGTGGGCACAGAGTCAAGTTGCTGATTTACATATGTCCATGAGTGGAAAGCCATGCAAGTAGGTTGTAGGTCAGGGGTGGGCAGTAATTTTTTGCAAGGGACCATTTCAGAAATTTTTTAAATGGTCCTGGGCCGCACCAGAAAGGGCGGGGCCTCAAGCAGAAGGGGTGGAGCCAGGATACTTCCTTGCTTCCCCACCCACAGACTGTGATTGGTCTGGGGTAGGGGAGCACTTGTGCCCTCCCCCCCTCCCACGAGGTTCCCCGGTAGGCACCCATGCCCCTAGCAGTGGGAGGAGACATTGTACACTCTCCCTTCTGCCCCCAGGCCAATCAGGACTTGGGGGTGAGGGAGCGTGCAAAGCTTTCTTCTGCCCTGCCAGGAGTGCATGGTGCTTCTAAGCAATGTGCACTCTTTGCAGGGAGGAGGCCCTAATTGACCTGGGGGTGGGAGAGTGGCAGGGCCTCCGAGGGCCGGATCAACCCTCTTGGCGGGCTGGATCCAGCACACGGAGGCCCTTTTGCCCACCCCTGCTGTAGGTAGAAGTTGCCATGGCTCTCATTGCATTTGCCTGTAGGTGCAATGGAGGAGCTAGGCCACAGGTTAAGTAGACCAGTTTGATACAGTCCTTTATCCACCTGCATAGTCTTTGGGTGGAGATTGCCATGCCCAACGATCTTTCCAGGGTGGAGATAAACAACATGTTTGACTTACGGATCTGTTTAATTCTGTCCAGATAAAAGGCAGGCAGTCTGTGGACATCCAGCGTATGCAGTGCAGTCTCTTTGTTATCAGTGTGAGGCTTCAGGAGGAAGATAGGTAAGTTTATGGGCTCACTGCAGTTGAATGGAGTGGGAATCTTTGGGAGAAACTTAGGATGAGGATGGAAAAGAGTTACTCACCCTGTGCAATAACGTCTGTTCTTCGAGATGTGTGTCCCCGTGGGTGCTCCACTCGAGGTGCTGGATCCGTCCCGGTGCCGCAAAACGGAGAAACTTCCACAGCAGTAGCCCTGCCGGCCTGCGCATGCGTTCCTGTTGCCTCACGCCGTTACAGCTGAGCGCGGGCCGGCTCGTCAGTTTCCTCCCAACCGGAAGCATCTGAAAGAGATAAACAGAAGCTCCGAAGCAGGGAGAAGGGTGGGTCGTGGAGCACCCACGGGGACACACATCTCGAAGAACAGACGTTACTGCACACGGTGAGTAACTCTCTCTTCTTCGTCGAGTAGTGTCCCCGAGGGTGCTCTACTCAAGGTGAGTACAGAGCAGTGGTCAAGCACTATTGGCATGCTTCGGACTTATGATCTCTGTGCTGTGGCCAAGACTGCTTGCGCCACCACTGAATCATTCCTCAATATTTTCGCAAGAGCATAATGCTTGGCAAAGGTGAGCGAGGATGACCAGGTTGCTGCATGGCATATGTCCTGTAAGGGTACCCCTCTAAGGTACGCAGTAGATGCGGCCATGCCTCTGGTGGAATGAGCGTGAGGTCGTCCTGGTAAGGATTTGTGCCGTAGGGCATAACAACGTGAGATACAGAGGTGATCAAATTGGAAATACGTTGTGTGGAGAGCTGTTGACCCTTGGAGCGCTCGCCGTAGCTATAAAAAGGCGCCGAGACTTTCTGAAGGCTCATGTTCTATGCATGTAGAAGGTCAGTGCTCGTCTAACATCGAGGGTATGTAAATGTGAGTCTTCTGGCGAGGAATGAGGCTTCGGATAGAATGTTGGCAGACTTATGGGCTCGTTTATATGGAAGGGAGAATTTATCTTCGGAAGGAAGGGAGGATGAACGCGAAGCAGAACCCCTTGTTCAGAAAATAAACTGTATGTTGGATCGGCTGAAAGAGCTGCCAACTCACTAACCCGATGTGCTGACGGGATTGCCAGAAGGAATGACACTTTCATTGTGAGCATGCGCAGGTCGCAAGTTGCTAACGGTTCAAAGGGGGGGAGACGAGTTAGTGCGTCCAGTACCAAAGATAAGTCCCACGGCTCCGGAGGGATTGTGAAGGTCGGATATAGGTTATCAAGTCCTTTAGGAATCTTTTAACTAACGGGTGAGCAAACAGCGAATGTCCGTCGATGTGCGGGCGGAAGGCTGAGAATGCTGCCAAGTGCACTTTCAACAAAGCATTTGCTAAGCCCTCCGTCTTCAGATGGAAGATGTAGTCCAAAGTATGCTGCACCGGTAAAGAAAGAGGGTCAAAGTCCCTTTCCAGACACCAAGCTTGGAACCAGTGCCATTTGTAGGTGTAGGCCTTGCGAGTGCTATGGCGTCTGCTATTCATAAGTACATGTTTCACTTCCTGAGAGCAAGTCATTTCTGGTGGCTGAAACCAGTTAGGAACCATGCCATGCCGTAAGATGCATGCGATCGATGCTCGGATGCAGCATCGAACCGTGCCGTTGAGACAGTAAGTTGGGCATCAGTGGAAGTCGTTGTGGCTGAGCGACCGACGTTCTGGACAATTGTGTCAGCCAAGTCTTTCGAGGCCAATAGGGTGCTATGAAGATCACTGTTGCACCCTCCGTCGCTATCTTCTCCAGTGCCCTCGGAATGAGAGGAAGAGGTGGAAACGCATAGAGAAGTTGGTGAGATCCCCAATTGAGCAGAAGAGCATCCCCCAGGGAATTCTTGCCGGTACCCGCCCGTGAGCAGTAATGATGACACTTCTTGTTGTGACGCGTGGCAAAGAGGTCTATACTCGGGAACCCCCAGAGACCGTGAGCCACCTCGTTTTGTAACTCCCCCTCGTGCTGAGGAAGGAAGTGTCTGCTCAGGGTGTTGGCAATGATATTGTCTTTGCCTGGGAGCTACGATGCGGTAAGGATTATATTGTGGTGGATCGCCCAGTTCCACAGTCGTATCGCCTCCGCGCACAGGGATCGTGAACGGGCCCCGCCTTGCCTGTTGATATAGTGCACCGTGAATATATTGTCGGTGAGGATGTGGACTGCACGACCTCGGATCCTCTGAAGGAAGTGCCTGCATGCATTGGATACAGCTCGCAGCTCGAGATTTATGTGTAGAAGTGACTCCTGTGCCGACCAGAGTCCTTGAACTCGTTGTTGTTGCAGATGTGCGCCCCAACCGATCAAAGAAGCATCCATTGTGATCTGCACTGTGGGTCTTCATGCATGGAAAGGGACCCCTGATAACAAATTTTGCGGGTTGTCCCACCATATTAGTGAAGTCCTGACATGTCCGGGAATGGACACTGTCTTGCTCACAGCGTGTACCCCCGGTGTGTAGACCTTCAACAGCCAATGCTGGAGACTGCATAGATGAAGTCTCGCATGCGCCACCACATATGTGGTGGCAGCCATATGTCCGAGCAGTTTCAGGTAAGTCAGTATGCTGGATCTGGGAACAATTGAAACCGTATGTACCAAGTCCCGAATCATCTGGAATCTTGTTGCAGGTAAGTATACTCTCGCACTCAGTGCATCGAGTCTCGCGCCGATAAACTCCAAGTCCTGACTCGGTGCCAAGGACGATTTGCCGAAATTGATTATGAGGCCCAGAGCCTCGAATACGGCTGTGGTGGTGGTCACTGCCCACATAGCCTCTTTGCGAGTCAGGGCCTTTAATAGGCAATCGTTGAGATACGGGAAAATCGCGATATTGAGGCGTCGGAGGAAAGCAGCTATCACCGCCAGGGTTTTGGAAAACACCCGTGGTGCTGCTGACAGACCGAAAGGTAACACTCGGTATTGGTAATGTTCCGCGCCCACTACGAAACGAAGGAATCGCCTGTGGGCCGAGTGAATAGCTATGTGGAAATAGGCGTCTTGTAAGTCGAGGGATGCAAACCAATCCCCTTTGTGGAGAGCCGGGACGATAGAAGCTAACGTGACCATTTTGAATTTTTGTTTCCTCAGGCAGCGGTTGAGTCGATGCAGGTCCAGGATAGGCCTCCAACCCCCTGACTTCTTCTGGGTGAGGAAGTACCTGGAATAGAAACCTCTCCCCCGAAATTGAATGGGTACCATCTCCACGGCTCCTATAGTAAGTAGTCGGGACACTTCTTGCTGTAGAAGAGTCTCGTGAGAGGGGTCCCTGAAAAGGGACGGGGAGGGCGGGAAGTGGGGGGGAGTGGAGTTGAAAGGGATGGCATATCCTGAAACAACTATGTCGTTGACCCATCGATCGGTGGAAATCAGAGACCAGCGATGTTGATAAGGCCTCAGCCGATGAAGAAATAAGGCTACCTGATTGTGTGACGCTCCCGACAAAGGAGTTGCACGCAGTCCCTCGACTGACCCATCAAACTTGTTGCCAGCCCTGATGCTGACCGGAAGTCTTGCCAGGTTGTTGTCTTTGCTTTTGCTGGCGTTGTCTTGGTCTCTGTTGTTCATATGGCTTGGGGCGGAATGTTGCGTAAGAGAAGGGTCTCTGTTTGTTATAGGGCGTATACCTCTTACGTTTATACGGAGGCGTATACATACTAAGCGTTCTAAGAGTCATACGGGAATCCTTGCCCGAGTGGAACACCTGATCAGTGGACTGGGCAAAAACAGACTGACGATCGAAAGGTAAGTCTTCCACTTTGTTTAATAACTCCCTTGGAGCAGCTGCTTGGTGCAGCCATGACCCGTGACGCATAACTACCGCAGTAGCCGTGGCTCTAGCTGCTGCATCAGCCGTGTCTAGGGCGATCTGAAGCGCTGTTCTGGCCATTGTGTAGCCCTCTTGTATTACCGCCCGCAAAATCTGGCGCTTAGAGTCTGGTAGGTGCTCTAGAAGAGGGACTAATTTGGAGTAGTTATCGAAGTCGTGATTGGCAAGGGGGGGGGTCACGTAATTGCACATCCGGAGAACTGAAGTGGCAGAAGAATACACTTTTCTACCTAAAATGTCCAGGCGTTTAGCCTCTTTATCACTTGCTGTATTTTTATTTTGGGCAGTCTTTGATCTTTGCTGGGCGGCATCCATAACAAGGGAATTGGGCTGGGGATGCGTAAACAAAAAGTCCATCCCTTTTTGGTTTATAAAGTATTTCTTGTCCGCCCTCTTGTTAGTTGGTAAAGAAGCGGCGGGGGTCTGCCATATATCATTAGCGATTTCCAGGATAGCCTCATCGAAGGGCAGAGCCAGTTTTGATTTTTGTGAGGACTGCAAGTTCTTCAGCAAGGGCTGTTGCTTTTGCTGTACGTCCGTAATTTGGATACCCTGAGATTGTGCCACTCTGGCAAAGAGCTCCTGAAACTGTTTGTGATCTTCCGTGGGGGATAGTTCACCAGGAAAGACAGCATTGTCTGGAGATGACTGGTTGGCCGGAGACTCAGGGGTCTGTGGTTCCCTATTTGAGTGTAGTTGTTTTCAGACGTGTCCTGACTAGTAACTGGCATCGTGCCCTCCACAGGCACTGATGGAATCACGGGCGAAGGTGCGCTAAGTGGAGATGCTGGGCGTGTGGTTTGCGGAGATTATGATTGTGGATATCGCGTGGTATGAGGACACCGATGGTCATCATAGTGACGGTCACATCTCCGACCGTGAGTCGGGGATCGTCTAGGAGTGTAGGCTCTAGATGCCTCGCATCGACGTGAATATCTCGAACGTCCCGAAGACCTCGGTAATATAGATGTCAGAAAAACGAGATGGTGAACGAGAATAATAGGAATAGCGTCGTTGATTGTGGTAGCGATAGTGATGGTATGACGGTGATCGCTGCAGTGATCTATGATATTGGTCTCTAGTGGAGACAATGAGAAGCACGATGGTTTTCAGAGCAGATTGAAGCTGGTGACCAAGGCCCCAGAGAGAACCGTGCTCTTTCAGGCGTGAGTGAAGGGGTCTGAACGCGCCTTGACTTGAAGGGCACCTCATTCGGCACCGAACAATCTGCAGGAGAAGAAGGTGCCATTTGAAGTGGTGTAGTCCCAGTCGCATGGCTGCCCTAGAGTTGAATCAGCAGTGCCGCGGGAGTTAACAGCTGTGCCGGTGCCGGAAGAGCCTGCAGTGTAGAGTGCTGCGCGGTGCCGCTGGCTGCCTGCAGTGCCTGAGTCGGCGCCGTTGCTTGCGGCACCGCAGGGAGCAAGGTCTCGTCAGCTGGCACCGTGAGCATGGGTGCCAGCAGAATTGTCATTGGCTGTGCATGCGTAGTATCAGCCGGTGCCGGGGCCGCCACTGCTGCTTGTGGCCCGACCGTTGGAGCCTTTGCCGGTGCCGAGTCTGCCCGCGGTCCCTTACAGGGAGCCCGCATTGGGTCTTTTGATCCGACCAAAGTCGGAGCTGAGGCACTGCGGCTCTTGCCCGGCTTCTCTGTCGGGTGCCTCGGCAAAGATCCAGAGGTACCCGGTCTGTCCCGTACGTTCCTGGGCTGTGGCTCGGCATTGTGGAGCTTCTTCTCAGATGAACGGGACAAGTGAACTCCCGAGGCAGCGGGAGAAGACGTGGTCACATCGGACTGGAGGGCTTTGTTGAATAAAATCACCCTCAGCCTTATTTCCCTATCGCGCCGAGCGCGGGCTGGTAGTTTCATGCAGTGAGGGCACTTCATAGGGATGTGCCCGTGCCCTAGGCATTTAATGCAGTGGGAATGCCCATCTGAGTCTGGCATTGCCTCCTGGCACTGGGAGTCAGTCAGTCAGTCAGTCTCCTTCCTTCCTTCCCTTCCCTTTTTTTTTTAAAGGCTACTACAAAAAAATAAACTAGGACGGAAACAAGGAACTTGAGACTAACTAACTATCTAAGTAAAAACTACTAAGAACTATTAACACTATCCTAACTATAAACTGCCAAGTGGCAAACAGATTTCTAAATGAAACTTCCTTTTCTCCTCAGGCCGGAGAGGGAGCGCATCCTAGGTCCGTCTGCGGCCGTGGACAGTTGAAGGAAACTGACGAGCCGGCCCGCGCTCAGCTCTAACGGCGCGAGGCAACAGGAGCGCATGCGCGTGCCGGCAGGGCTACTGCTGTGGAAGTTCCTCTGTTTTGCGGCGCCGGGACGGACCCAGCACCTCGAGTGGAGCACCCACGGGGACACTACTTGATGAAGAACCACTTTGTCCTTATGGAATACCATGAAAGAAAGGTCTGCCATGAGAGCGCCAATTTCACTCAACCTCCTGGCAAATGTGACAGCCACCAGGAAGACCACCTTCATAGAAAGGTGGAGCATGTCGCCACAGGCTGAAATTGTTTATGAGAGAGAACCTGAAGGACTAAACTGAGGTCCCAGGCTGGAACAGGAGGCCTCATAGGCAGGGAAGTGTTCTGTAAGCCTCTTTGGAAACACTTGGTTGTTGGGAGGGTGAAAACTGATTTGTTATCCATCGGCTGATGAAGAGCTGTAATGGCTGCCAGGTGGATCTTTAAAGAGCTGAATGCAAGGCCCAACTCCTTAAGCTCTACGATGTATTGTAGAATGCCTGCCAGAGGCACGGTGGCTGGATCTAGGCCTTTTTGCTCTTACAACAATGAGAACCTTTGCAACTTGTCAAGATAAGAGTTTCTGATTGTTATTCTGCAACTGTTCAGTAAAATATGTTTGACCTGATCAGTGAATGTGGCTTCTACAGAGGTGAGCCATTGAGGAACCATGTGTGGAGGTGTAGTGCCTGGAGGCATGGATGGTGAACTCACCCACCCTCCCGTGTTATGAGATGAGGAAGCAGCAGGAGCCACCACGGTCATCTCTTGGACATCTGAAGCAGCTAAGTATACCATGTCTGCCTGGGTGACTCCAGAGCCATAAGGATTTCTGTGGTTGGATCAGATCTTATTTTGATGGAGGAGTGGAATTGGAGGAAAGGCATAAAGGAGAGGTGTGTTCCATTGTATTGTAAATGTATCCCCCAGGCAGCGTGTGCCTATGCCTGTGTGTGGACACACTTTGTTGGCATTGGTTGCAAACAAGTCCACTGTAGGACACCCTCAGTGGTAAACAATTGATGGAGGACCGTGAAGTCCATTTCCCATTTGTAACTGGAGTTAAACATTCCTGCTGAGGTTGTTGGCAGTGAGATTGTTTTTGCCCAGTAGGCATATGCCATCTGCTATGAATCAAGTCCAGAGGTGGATGGCCTCTGTGCAGAGAGCATAGGATCTGCTGCCCCTCCACTCCCCGCCTGTAGAACATTGTCACTTGATTGTCCATAAAAGTCTGCACCATGTTGTTATGTATGCGGTGTAAGACATGTTGGCATGCATAGAATGCCACCCAGAGTTCTAATACATTTATGTGCAGGTTGCATTCTTGTGGGGATCACTGTCTTTGGATCATGAGAAGACCTGAATGCACCCCCCAACCCAGGAGAGAAGCATCTGTTGTGATGGTCACGGATGGGGGATGTTAGTGAAAAGGTACCCCAACGCACACGATTTTTGGGTCTGCCCACCAGTCCAGGGAGCATCTGATTCTGGTTGGGATCGATACCAGTTTGTTGATGCTGTTGTATTGTGGCTTGTATACCTTCCTTAAGCACTGCTGCATGGGGCTCATATGCAGTCTGGCATGTAATACTACTGAAGTGGCTGTCGCCATGTGTCCTAGTAACTGCAGGCAAGTCCTTGCTGGGACTTATGGACTGGCTTGGGCCAATGATGAGAGAGGCCCTATATAGTCTGAAACCTTTGTCGCAGGAGAGAGGCTATGGCTTCCACATAGTCAAGGTGAGTGCCGATAAACTCCATTGTCTGAGTTGGGTGGTGTTTGCACTTGGAGAGATTTATCTGTAAGCTAAGGGTCTGAAATAGAGTCCTGGTTAGGGAGATCGCATTTTGTGCCTCTAGTCTTGTGGTTGCTTTTATTAAGCAGCTGTTGAGGTAAGGGAATATTGAAACACCTTGTCTGTGCAGATGTGCAGCAATGACCGCCAGCACCTTTGATAAGACCCTCGGGGAAGCGGAGAGTCCAAATGGCAGCACTATGCATTGGAAGTGTGCATCACCCACTGCGAATCTGAGGTACTTGTGATGTGCTGGGTGAATGGGGATTATAGTGGATAGAGTGACTATCTTGAACCATTATGGTCGTATGTATCTGTTGAGCTTCCTAAGATCGAGAATCAGTCTCCATTCCCCCCCAACTTCTTCGATGTGAGGAAGTAGTGGGAGTAAAACCTTTTCCCTTGTAGCAATGTGGGATGGGTTCTACAGCCCCTAGATGGAGGAGGCGGTTGATCTCCTGTGGGAGAATGTTATGGAGATGTGTCCCTGAAGATGGATGGGAAAAGTAGGTAGGAAGGGGGGTAGAAGAAAAGGGGATAAAGTATCTGTTCTTTATAATGTCCAGTACCCATCTGTCAGTCATGATGGAGGACTCCTGACAGAAGAAACGTGCTAGACATTGACGGAATAGATGATCAGGATGTGGTCACCTTAAACTGAGAGGTGTTACCAGACTCTTGACATGAGCTTCAAAATGTTGTCTTGAAGTTGATGGCTAAGAGGTGGAGGGGTGGTCAGGGGTTTTCCTCTGTCTGGTTTGGCATTGCCTCCTTGTTATCAAAATGCCTTTGCACCTGGCTAAATGGTGTAGCTGTACCTCTGAGTAAAGCTTCATCCCTGTTTGCACTTTACTGTATGAATACCTAGCATTTTCAAAGTGGCCAGGGAATCTTTGAGTGAATGAAGGGAAGCATCAGTGGTGTAGGCAAATAACGTAGAACCCTGAAAGGGAAGATTTTCCTCAGGAGGACTGCACCTCCTGAGGAAATCTAGACAGGTGCAGCCCTGATGACCTCAACACCACTGCTGTTGTGTTGGAGCGAGATGCCATGTCAGAGGCACCTAGAGCAGCTTGAAGGGCCATGTGTGAAATCAGGGTGCCTTCACTGATACTGGCTCTGAACTGCTCTCTTTTGTCTTCTGGAAAACAGTCAATAAAATGTGCCATCTACTCAAAAGTGTGGTGCATGTATTTGGTGAGCATGGCTGTGTAGCTTGATGTGTGTAGTTGAAGGGATTCAGAACAACATGGCTTCCTCCCCATCAGGTCAAGAAGTTTCCACTCCTTAGGAAGAGGTCCTAGTCATACTCTGTTTCCCCCTTTGGTTCACAGCATCAACCACCAAGGAATTAGAGACTGGATATGAGAACAAGAAGTCAGCCCTTTGTGGTGCGACATAATATTTCCGGTCTGACCTCTTGCAGACTGGCGATATTGTTGTTGGCATCTGCCAGATGGCTTTGGCAGGGGCCATGAGGGCTGGGTGCATGGGCAGGGCCAATTTAGCTGCCGGAGTAGTGTGCAATATACTGGTTAAGTTTGTGCTGCCTCTCAGAGAGGCTGACTAGGGAGACCTGTAGGACACTGGCCATCCTCTTGTAAATCTCTTGGAACGACTTAAAAGTTGTCTCCTGCTGTAGGAGGAAGGGGCATCAAGGTATTGTTGGGGGAAGAAGATGAGATGTATGTTGATGAAAGCGAAGAGACAGAAGCCTCATCGTCACCTAATTGGCCTGGGGACGGGGGAACAGCATGGCCTCCACAGGCTGGATCCACCCATTTGGCGGGCCAGATTTGGCCTGCGGAGGCCCTTTTGCCCACCCCTGCTCTAGGTGGTACAGGTGAGGTTGGATGAAGCTGCATCTGTTGTGGTTGCTAGACTCTATAAGGACGCCAAAGATCCCAGTATGGTCAGTTGGCTGGCATTAGCACTGGAAGGGGCAGCTATCAGGGTGGAGCTTGCTGCACTTGCTGCTGCTGTTGAGGTTGTTTTGGGAAGAGTTCCTCGGTGTAACGAGCACCCACCAGGGGCTTGTTGTCTTCATCACTCGATAGTGGCAGTGCCGAACCTGCAGGAGTGGACAGGGTAAACCTGCTAGAGGTGGGCATGCCGTCGGTTCCAAGTAATAGGGTCAACACGAACATCATTCTGAGCTCCACCGTTGTTAAAGGGTGCGGTGCCAGAGGGAGCATGGAGGGTGGAACCACTGTAACCTGCGGTGCAGATGGTACCAACTGTGTGGTCATTTGTGCCCGGTGTTTGTGTTTTCCTCGGTACTGGGGGTGGCATAGGTACCGACAGCACCGAGTGCAACTTAGGTTTCTTCGGTGCTGACAGAGTGTCTGAAGAAACCGTCTCTGACTCTGCCTTCACTGGTACCCAAGCAGAGCTGGGTGGTGCTGGTGGTGCCGACTTTGACTTAGGCTTTTCCAGTGCCCTCTCAACTGCCTTTGTGAGGTCCTTGGATCTTCAGGAACCGTTGGTGCCAGATGGTCCCAGTACCTCCTTGTCCAGTGCCCTAAAGTGGGTTGGTGAAGGGGGAATGTTGGGTGTTTATCTTCATTTTTTTGAGGGGGAGTCACCTTACTTGCTGAATGGGATTTCTTCTTGGATTGATCAGGGGAAGAATTCCTGACACCAGAGCCTGAGGGAGCCACTTTCTCAGACACAGCCACCAGGGAGGGCTGTCGAGGTGGGGTGGAGTCCTCCAGGTCCGAGGCCGGCCTCATGGTGTTTTTCAGGGAGATGAGCTTCAGTTGTAGCTCCACAGCTTTCTGCATACGGGCTGTTTACTGCTTGCAGTGCTGGCATTGGGCCATGGCATGAGCCTGCCCCAGGCACACCACGAGCGCCTGTCAGAAACCAGAATGGAAAGCCTGCAAGACAGGCAGCATTTAAAGCCTGGGGTACCAAGGCAAAAAATGGCCTTAAGAAGAAAAAAGATTTTTTTTTCAAATAATAACTATTTTAACTATTAACTATGAAAAAACCACTATGCTAACTATACTAACAAGAAACAGCTAGTCTTTTGAAGTAAAAGTTGGAGAGCAACTGTGGTTCCAACTGATGCTGCCATCAGAGAAGGAACTGAAGGGACAGTTGGCTGCACAAATGTAGTAGCGGCACTGCACGTGCTGCCTGCTTCACATGCACAGACTACTGGAGGGCACTGCTAACAAAAATCTCTAACAAGGCACACAGTGGCACCCAGACACCTAAGATGGAGCACGTACAGAGACACTCCTTGAAGAACATTTTATTATTTTGGGTAGACACACTCCAGCATGGCCAATATACATGGCAGAGAGTATTATTGCTGGCACATGTATAGCCTCTTCATGCATCTGATGAAGAGGGTTCTAGCCAATGAAAGCCTGTGCCCAAATAAATGTGTTAGTCTTTAAGGTGCTACAGGATTCCTTGTTGTTTTTGCTGAGAAATGAAGATTCCCTTCCTCACTCCCACAGCAATCTGTCAGAGGCTGTTCAGCTCTGGTAGATTCCTTAGCTGTTAGGGGCTTGTAAGTCTAAACAGGCTTGTGAAAAAGCTGAAAAGCTGAATAAATTTTGCTGTGATGGGGAAAGTGATAGAAAGACTAGGAAATGAATGCCTTTCCTTAGATGTTATTCTGGGAGTAGTTGAGTACTTGATCAGCATTTTTATGGGGAGCAGCTGCGTACAGGAAGGCCAAAGGAGCAGGATGACAAAGGAAGTGCGGGAAGGTGTTTTCAGCATCCACTGGTTTGGGGAATGGTAGGTGGTGGTGATAGAATGGTTACTAATGTGATATTTTCCATCCCACTTTGTAAACTGCCTAATGTCCTTAGGAGATATACAGGAATGATGCCATGTTTTCATAGACTTCAGGGAACTGGGACTTGCTAAGAATATGGAGGAGAAGAGGATAGATAAAGTAACTCAACTTGCGGTTGCTTTTGTTTGGGTTATGCATTTAAGTACAGTTATCTATTTTATTTCTGAATTGTCAAGCTTCCTCTGACGAAATAAGAGTTCTAAATGTGTACTACTCTGCAATGCACTTTAAAAAATTGAATCAGAAAATCAGATAGGATAGAAACCATGTTTAGTAGTAGCAGATTCCCTTTTAATTTGTTGCCTCTTAACACTAACTTTTCTTACTTACCACAACAATTTTGGAAACCGGGTAGATTCTGCAAAACTTCAAATGCTTGTTTACAAAGATTCTTGGTCAAATATTCACATGCAATTGAACACAGAAGATTGTGTCGATTAAGGACATCCATTCTATCACAGGGCCACAATGGTGTATTTATAATCCATTCGGACTCTGAAGTAAACAAAACAGAATTGTTTTGAACTAAAATTGGGTATAATAAGTAATAGGCTATGAACATTCTACTGAATACTGACACGGAAGAGAATTTTCAAAACTTCACAGAAAAATACACAATTACTAGGTTTTCATTAAACATTTTACATGGTAGTGAAATTGGCTATAACAGCTTGTCTCTTTTAGAGGGTCATTACACTCTTCTAGCACGAATAATGTAGGGTTCAAAATTTGGATTTAGACTTTCTCTCTTTATTGACTTCTCTCTCCCATTCTCTCCGAGTATATCCTGTCTACCGCTAATCAGCAGTTAGACCCGTTCAGGAGACATGGAGGGAAGAGAAAGAGCAGGGATGGAGTACGGAGAGGGAGCTCGGAGGAAAGGGCAGAATTGGGCGGGAAGAAACTAGGGATGTTAAAATGCATGTATTTTTGTAGACATGTAACTGTTGAATTTTTCAGTGGTTACACATTTACATATGGGGAGGGACAGGTGGAGTGGTTTTCAGTGAGTGGTTTGTAGACCATGCTGTCCCTGAATGTAAAGCTTATGGTCAAAAGGAAAATTTGGCCTTTTAAGATTCTTCTTCAGCTGCATAATGTAAGTGCCCACAAACTGAACTATAACACCCTGAATGGCATTCACACATTGTGGGAAGAGGTCATTTTGCAATGTCTGAACCCCATTTCAAGCTGTGCATGACCAGATGCAATACACAGCTTCATAGGATATGATGCCATTCCTGCTCTCGAGCAAGAAATTGTTAAGCTGGCAAAGGATGTTGGTTTTGAGGTGGGGAGGAGGAAGATGTACAGGACTTGTTGGAGTCTCATGCTGAACTGACTGACTGATCTGGATCAACAACAGATATCTGAAGAAAGCACAGATGATAAGGACAATGTAGAGGAAGACAGGAGTTTTATGACAAAAAATCTCTCCCATCTCTTTGGATTGCTGGATGAAATGGTGAAAAAAGAATGGTGATCTTTTTTGTGAATGATCTGCCAAAGTCTCCTGGGCTCTTAATGATGCAGTGGCTTGCTACAGGGAGCTCTACTGTTCAAAGATTTGCGCAGGAGAACAGACTGATAAACTCCTTTTAAAGCTTTCTGGAACCAAAAAGCCAGCCATAGAAAAGCCAGCTCACAAAAACCCAGCTGCCACCTCTACCTGAGTTTAGCATAATTAACACTTTTATACTATATTACTCTTTTATATTTACTGTATTAAAATGTGCTATGTGCTTGAATGGTGTTAGTAGGGTTCTACATTTTTTATCCAATATTTTATATGCAAAATGTATATCATATAACTGATTATTAAAAGGCACATAGTTTAGATGAAAAGAGTATTGACACAGGCAAATGTGGTGATACTGTAAACACATTCCCCCTTTAATTGTTATGAGGAAAAATTCCCTGGTATGTGTCATTTTGGTGTCCACTGCCCTCAAGAACAAACTAACATAAAACATAACATAACATAACATAAGAGGAATTGTCCCAGACTGAGGTGTCATTAGAGGAGGCTTTGGATCAAACTGATAAACTTAACAGTAACAAGTCACTGGGACCAGACAGTATTCACCCAAGAGTTCTGAAAACTCAAATGGGAAATTGCAGAACTATTAACTGTAGTTTATAACCTAACCTTTAAATCAGCTTCTGTACCTAATGACTGGAAGACAGCTAATGTGATGCCAATATTTAAAAATGGCTCTAGAGGTGATCCTTGCAATTACAGATCAGTAAGTCTAACGTCAGTACGGAGCAAATTAGTTGACGATATAGTAAAGAATAGAATTGTTAGACACATAGATGAACATCATTGCTGGGGAAAAGTCAACATAGTTTCCGTAAAGGGAAATTATGCCTTACTAGAGTTCTTTGAGGGTGTCAACAAACATGTGGACAAGGGGGATCCAGTGGATATAGTGTACTTAGATTTCCAGAAAGTCTTTGAAAAGGTCCTTCACACCAAAGGCTCTTAAGTAAAGTAGTTATCATGGGATAAGAGAGAAGGTCCTCTCGTGGGGATTGATAACTGGTTAAAAGACAGGAAACAAAGAGTAGAAATAAATTGTCAGTTTTCAGAATGGAGAGAGGTAACTAGTAGTGTCCCTCAAGGGTCCGTACAGGCACCAATCCTATTCAACTTATTTATAAATGATCTAGAGAAAGGGATAAACAGTGAGGTGGCAAAATTTGCAGATGATACTCAATTGCTCAAGATAGTTAAGACCAAAGCAGACTGTGAAGAGTTTAAAAAAGATCTCACAAAACTAAGTAATTGGGCAACAAAATGGCAAATGAAATTTAATGCTGATAAATGTAAAGTAACGCACATTGGAAAAAATAATCCCAACTATACATACAAAATGATGGGGACTAGTTTAGCTACAACTACTCAAGAGAGAGATCTTGGAGTCATTGTGGATAGTTCTCTGAAAACTTCCAATCAATGTGCAGCGGCAGTCAGAAAAGCAAACAGAATGTCAGGAATCATTTAAAAAAGGGATAGAGAATAAGACAGAGAATATCTTATTGCCTCTATATAAAACCATGGTACGCCCACATCTTGTACACTGCGTATGGATGTGGTCGCCTCATCTGAAGAAAAGATATATTGGCATTGGAAAAGTTTCAGAAAATGGAAACAAAAATGATTAGCAGTTTGGAATGGGTCTCATATGAAGAGAGATTCAAAAAACTTGGTTTTTTCAGCTTAGAAAAGAGGAGACTAAGGAGGGATATGATAAGGGTCTATAAAATCCATGACCAGTGTGGAAAAAGTGAACAAGGAAAAGTAACTTACTTGTACCCATAACATAAGAACTAGGGGTCACCAAATGAAACTAACAGATAGAAGATTAAAAAACAAACAAAAGGAAGTTTTTCTTCATGCAGTGCACAATCAACTTGTGGAACTCGTTGATGGAGGATGTTGTGAAGAACAGGACTTTAACAGGGCAAAAAAACCCCATAAAAACAAAAAACCCTAGATAAATTCATGGAGGTTAGGTCCATCAATGGCTATTAGCCAGGATGGGTAGGAATAGTGACCCTAGCTCCGGTTTGTCAAAGGCTGCAAATGGATGACAGAAGAGGGATCATGTGATGATCACCTGTTGCGTTCACTCCCTCTGGGGCATCTGGCATTGGCCACTGTTGGGAAGACTGGATACCGGACTAGATGGACCTTTGGTCTGACCTAGTATGGCCCTTCTTATGAGGAAATATTCCCTGGTATATGTCACTTTGATGTCCAGTGCCCTTTTCAAGAATACAACCCTGATATATACAGGGTACCCCTGATATTATATTTGAGTTTATTTAACTTCAAATCTTGAGTCTAATAAAATAACATTACCTCTCAATACCCATGTTGCTCCATCCAGACTTCCACTTTTAAGAAAGATTTCTGCAGCAGCATTAACAATTTGGCATTTTGATGCTAACCTTTCTGGACCAATGAGTCCTTTCAAGTTTGTGAAATGAACCTGCAGTTCATGTAGTTTATCCAAAACTTTCCTGCCCTAAAGCAAGAGAGGAAAAAAAGCAGGGTGCAAATGAATAATTGTCAATAATTAAGCTATGTGTAGCAATATTAGTCAACTGTTCTGATTCTAGGACCAGGTTTATCTTAAAAATAAAATCAATTTTAATATGTATTAAACATGCATATTTTAGTAAGTTTATATGCAATACATATGAATTTCAAAGCACAGAACTTTTTCATCTTTTCAAATGGAGAATCATACCAAAGATGTCATTTGGTGCATTCTTTGCATGATTAATGAATTCAACATTTTTAAATGCATGATTTTAAAAAATACAAGTAGTAAGAGTGCACTATAACTCTAAAATCTTTCTTGTTTTAGAAGTAGAGATTACGAATCAGGTGAAAAAAAAATCAGTAAAGCTTTGCTGTCTTTTCACTTGCCTGAACTGTTTATAACAATACACAAATAAACCTCAAAAATACTTAAAATGGAAGTCATTTGTCCTATCAACTAACTAAGAGCCTAATTTAAATTGATCATGGTATACTCGCTCCCACATTTCAGGAGAGGAAATAAAACATTTTAATTGTAGTTTCTCTTCCATTTAAGGAAAATATTTGAACATCATTCAAATTTAATTCCTTTTAATGATTATCCTTACGGGAAAAAAGACTAATGGTGTTAGTTGATATGAACACTCTATGCAATTCTTCAGATATTGTGTTCAATAATTAAAAGTACACAAAATGTTTAAGCCTTAATTTAGATTTCAGAAAAAGAAATTTACCTAAAATATTAGAGAAATTAGACTTTTTTTCTTAAGGCTCATCTATAGTGTTTTAAATGTTCAAAACTTTGTGTTATTGCAGAAGAATCAAGGAAAAACTGACTGTAAATGGTCAGGGTTAGTTACACTATCCAAGATGAATGAAGTGTAAAAAAAGATTTTTTCAATTAATATTCTAATCTGTTAATAGTTACAGACAGACTGAACTGTGATTTTATTCTGAAAGGCGAATATGCAAAAACATAACATTTATTGATTATATCAGTTACACCTTCTGTATTAGTCAGCTGTATTTGCTTACTTTATTGAACTAAAAAAAGTTTTTAGTGCTTTTTAATAGTTAGGACTGAAAACTGGATTTTGCTCCTTTACTGTATATCTATAACAGAACTGATTACTAAGTTGCATCAATTGCTCCTGTGCAAATCTGATAAAAAGCTCAACTACACACAGTAGTCTTTCCAGGCATAATTTGGTCTGCAGGATCCCTATTTCAGGGGCTGATGTGAAAAAGATAACCCAGATTGATTTCTGTATCCCTATTGAGTTTGCAGAGCTTGAAGTTAGGAAAAAGCATGTTTTTACTTCTGCATATACAATATGGAAATCAGATGCAGTTAAGTGCAGAACATCTATGACAATCAGAATCACTTCAAAATAGAATGATATGGCATATCTTTAAGTAGGATTGACAACAAATATTTCTTTTTCAAATTAATCTTTTCAATTAGAAAAATTCAGTTTAAAATTTTCAAAAAAGTGCCAGTCTCCCCATCAAATTATTATAATCCAGGAAAATACCTTTGACCATTGCTGTATTGTGTGATAAGAATAGATTATACTGATCCCAATCCTTCCCAGGAAATCTTTGTCTGCTTCATTATGTTGTGGATTTTTGATAACTGGTTGGAAAAAAAAGAAAAGATTGATGACTGCTATTTTTCAAATCCTCATCCAAGGCTTTTTTTTTTTTCAATGTAAGTTAAGTCTAAAGAAAATGTACATTCTAAAAGATTTTCTCAATTATGTAAAATACATTTTTGGAACATCTGGGACCAGGTGCAAGTATTTCTTATGTCTTAATACAAAAGCAAGGGTAATAAATCCATTAACATTGTTATTCATATTCTCCCATGACAATAGGACACCTTAATAAATTACGACAATATAGAACAAGTTTTTGTTTTTACAGTGAAGTCTGTGACACTGAAAGCTTACCAAAATGACCTTACTAGGGAATGAAGTCTAGTCACAGAACTGGCTTAGAATGGGTGTTAGTATGGCAAACTTCTCCATACTGTGCTACCAATCTGCCTCACCTGTATTATGGAAGTAAGTTTTTAGGGCAGAAAATCTACACTCAAGCATAGCCAACATTTGGTCTCTTTGCCAAGGCTCCCAACGTAATAGTCCAAATTCACACTTTCATATCACAAAATCAGTAAGACCTCCAAGTTACATAATTTGAGTCAAACAGCCATCAGATGGTAATTTGTGGTCAGTAACAGCCCAGGCTTCATTTGAACCAATAACCTAGAAAGATAAAAAGCTTACGGCTATCTCACTCTCCACCTTCTGAGCTATCCAGTTTTCTAGAATGAAAGTTCTGATAGGAAGTCTTATGAATAAATAAGATAGCAGGTGAAGTGGACTAAGATACTGAATTGGAAAGTATTCTTTTAATTCACAACTCTTACAAAGACCTTTATCCCTAAAGGGATTAATTCTGCAAAACACATTATTGATTCTGACAACCCCAATTTACTAGGAATGCATCCAACACTAAGGTCGCTGCTCTCAAACAAAATCTCTGACATCTCCTGTTGCTGATAGATGCAAAAAGATCGATTACAGGATTCCCCCACAACCTGAAAAGATGTGTTACTACTTTGTCCATCAAAGAACATTCATGTGCTTGAGAAGTTAGCCTGCTTAGATGACCTGTCAGGGTATTTTGTTCCTAGATACATTAATTGATATGGGTTGAATTTCTTGTTTTATCCACCAATACCAAATATACCTCAACTCTATGCACAATTGTAAGGAATGAGCTCTGTCTTGCTTGTTTGGATAGTATATTGCTGTCATATTTTCTGCCACCATCAACATTCCCATGGTGTTTGATCTGAAGTAAGGATGTCATTGTATAGATGACTACAGGATTGATAAGCCTGGACTTATAGGTTAATCTTGTTGACTACATGCACCCTCCCCACCCCAAGAGCAGAAGCAAGAGCCAGTACCCATGAGAACTTGGCTCAAAAGCCATCTCTCCATGAGCACTGGATCTGCCTGCCTCCCCACCTTTGCACTGTTGCCTCTGATAGAGGGGCAGCTGTGTGGATGGTGTGTGTGGGGGGGTAAGCTGGAGCCAATATGCACGGGAAGCCGGCCTTCCAGCAGGCTCCTTCTGCGTGCCGGCTCCACAGACCTGCCTGCATCCCCTCCTCCCCCCCCCCCCCAGTCTCCCGGCCTCTTACAGAGGGCAGGGGGAGGGGACACAGGCAGGACTGAAGCCAGTGCTGGGGGGAGCTGGCTTAAAAGCTGGATTCCCCCAATACCTCAGTGCCACCTTTCCCCCCCCCCCATGCTATGCTGTTGCCTCTATCAGAGGCAGCGGTGCTGGGGCAGGGGAGGCTACTACAAAGCAGCTTCAACTGCGGCAGGCCTGAGCTCTCCGAGGACAGCCATTTTGTGGAGCAGCCTCTGTCTAGGAGGCAGGGGGAATTTCCCAAGCTCTCTGCAGACAAGAAGCTGCTCCACTTTTCACAAAGCAGCCTCTGTCCATGGGGAGCTCAGACCCCCCATGAACAGGAGCTGCTGCCACCCCACCTGTATCAGAGGCAGCAGCATGGGGCAGCAGACAGCCAGTCTGCAAGGGAGCTGGTTTTAAACTGACTCTCCTCACAGACTGGCTCCCCCCGACACTCTGCCCTGCTGCCTCTGATACAGAGGCAGTAGTGCAGGATGGCAAGGGGCTTCCTGGAAATGGGGCCAGAAACGCACTAGCTCCCCAGCCATACCTCTCAGGACTATCGAATAGTCGTGTAACTGTTAAGATTTCACACGGTTACACGACTATTCAATTACATATCTAACATCCCTAACATGAAGCAGAAATTATTTCCATTTGGGGGCAGGAGGGAAGAAGTAGTCTAGCTCTGAGCCCCAACAGAGCTGACTGCTGGAGCCTCACTGCCCACCACTGAGAGGCTGGACGCAGGCTCCCTATAGTTCAGATGCTGCCAGAGTTCTCAGCTTCCTACTCCACATGGAGCTGTCAGACCACACATTGCCTCTCAAGTCAGTGCAAATGTTCCTGATGGGGACACGCACCACTGACAGAAAGAAGTTGTGTGAATATGAAAACTGCAGTAATTACTTGTGTAGTGTAAACCTAAGCACCACTGGTGGCAGAGAGAGATTGTTCTCAGTTTTAAGGTCCTGAAGCAGTGGAAGCACCCTGCCCTTTTACTCCATCACCCTGTTCACAGAGGGGAGGGGCAAGGGAGATGTGAGTTACTATTGCTAGCTAGAGTTTTAGGCTGCACTGGCTGGAGCACCCCATGACTACTAATATGCAGAAGATATTCAAAGATAGTGCCTTATTTCTTATCATAGGTGTGCATAATGGCACTAAGGATATGTTTTACTTATAACGCTAAAATGGCACAGACACTTGCCTACCCACTGTTGGGAGAGCTTCTCCCATCCAAGCCAGTAGTCCACATCCCCAAGACGCAGTAGCTATGTCAATGGGAGAAGCTGTCTCCTCCAGTGGTTTAGTTGACATGCCTACATTTTCCATACTGTGTAATGCAGGTATACCAAAATAAGTTTGTAGTATAGACCACGACTATTAAAGTGAAAATTGGAGAGAAAAATTTCTCAGTGAGGAAATGAAACATCAATGTTCAAGAATTGTTTGAAATGTATTTGCAATTAATATGTGTAACCCTTCTGCCAGAATATGTGTAGCACCAGCAGCAGCCAGGGCTGGGTTCAATATCCAAAGGTTCCTCTCCATCCATCCAACACAGAACTGCGTTGAGTAGTAACCTGAGATATTCGCATGCAGTAACCTGGGATATTCACACAACACCCCTGGACGTCTCTGGGAGGCAATGCTTCCATACTTGCAAACACACAGTCTGAGTGGAGAAAATAAACCTTTAATAAAAGGGGAGGGAAGTAATGTGGCATTAATTTGGGAAAACACCACAGAGTTCATAATCAAAACCATGAGTAAACTTCCCAGCTCAGGTAGGCTGGGCAATGTCTTTTTCTTCTCTGGCTATCAAGTCCCGCAATGTAGGATGTTCCCTTCACATGCCAATTTTCTGCACCCTACTCTCAGTCGCTGCCCTTGATCAGGGCAGAACAGAGTTCAGAGGTGCATCTGCAGAGTTCACCTCCCATCCTGAGTGGTGGGGTGGGGAAGGAAGAAGGCATCTCACCCACTCTTCTGGTCACTCGCCATCTACCTGCTTCCTGCTCTTGGGCACTGCTCTGCCGGCAATTTGTTGCCCCTCACTGCTGCCATTCTGCTGGCCACTCCTTATGCCTCTCCATCACCACCCTGATCATTGCATCTTCCACTGGCTTGTGGTGGATTTGGCTCTGGGCCAAACCTAGTTATTTCAGCTCTCAGTGATTTCAGCTCTTGGCCCAAAGCACAGTCTAGCCACAAGAGATTTCAGCATCCACTGGAGTAAATTTACATATAAAAGAGACTCCTTATGGAGTCTTATCTTTAACACTATCATTGAAACAGTGGGGAGAAACAGGTTGAATCAGTCTTACAGCTCACATGTGAAGGGCATGCAGCCTGCTGACTCCCTCCCCAGCTTAATCCATAGGGCTGTGGAAGACAAGCCTCTGTCCATCCAAGTGTAATTACACTGATAGGGTTTAACTGTGTTAAACCATCTGACTTTTCTGCATTCTCACAATAACTGCAAACATTGATATCTTACAATTTCTGCATTTTAGGCTTAACACAGTTTGTGACACCGCAACAGCCAAATTGGTTACAATGGGCAAAACACCATTCTAACAACTGAATATCTAGCAGGCCTAAGCAAGCTGAGAGACCTGTATTTATATAGCCACGTCCAGGATTTCTTTCCCATTCCAGCTGCCTGTAATGGAAGCATTGATTCAGACCTTGCTTACATATATATGTTGTCAATAATTTGGAGTCTCAGAATCTTTTGAACTTTTAAAACATTTAGGTTCACCTTCAAGTTTAACTGAAATTGTCCAGAAGCAAGATATACATTTTCATTAGCTAATACTACACAAGCTTCATCTTGAATCTAGCAAATAGGATAGTAATTGTGCAAGAACCCATGAAACACAGCAGTCTCTAGAAGAATCAGATTGTGTGTTAAGACTACTCAACCAATATGCACCATCTATCAAAAAATGCTCTATGGAAGATATATGTTGGACCAATTAATGAGTTGATGGTTATTCTGATAAAGGTTTTCACCAAACTGGGACCATTTTCTCTCTTTGTTGAGCATTAATGCTACTGAAACTGGAAACATGCCTGTGATGCACACTGCAAATTAACTCAACAGCCAGTCAACTAAATAAGTGCATACAGAAGTCTTTTGTGGACTGCCATTACATTTGAGTATCTGATAATTCTTGAAATTAGAAATACCCAAAAGGAAAATTTTGTATTGATAATGATTTTAACTTATACAAAATCATAGTTACATCTATGTGTTGGTCTGCTGGATATAAAGCATGCATCATGACAAGAACTCCAAACCAACTGCATATGCTTAATAAGAGAATTATGCAGTGTATTATCACCATCCTGAATTTAAATCTGTGGTGTCCAACCAATAACCACTGTAGTGGCTACTGATATAGTGAACTATCAACACACAACCATCCAATTAGCCACATGGTTCAAGCCAAATAACCACACTCAACCAGCCAAATAGCTACATGTGGCTAGTGGCTCACGTGTTGGACACCACAGATTTAAATCTTCTGAGAACCTAAATAGGACAAAAATCTCCCTGTTTTTTGGAAACAGACTCTCCCCCACCCCTTTTCCCAATACTGCTTTAGAAACTTAGAATGTCCTGCATGGAAAACTTCATCTGAACATTCCAGGGGGAAAAGTTTAGGGCAGCATGATACGGAAATAGTGTAACCTCTGAATAATTTCCAGAACATATTTGCTTTGAACTCCCAGACACATTTTAAAATTTGATGTGTGACAGATGGAAGTAACAAAAGATGTGCTAAGAACACAGGAAGTATACTTTTTTGCCTCTCTGCCTCCACACAAATAGCCTTCCTCTGGAACAATCTGTGAGGACAATCCAATAGTTACTCATGTTAGTTTTGCTACTTGTGGACCAAAAAAGGGATTGTTTAATTTTTTACAAAAAAATGATTCAGTCCCAATTCAGTGTGCATTTAAAGTATTATAGTTTCAGAAGAAAATAATATATTTTCCAGCTTAAAAACACTAATCTGTGAAATCAACTATTCCTCCTTAACTCTGAATATTCTCTGTTGAAGGCAAGAGCACCAAAGGCAAGACAGCCTTCCTACTGTAATTGATGTTATTTCTGTGTTGGTCAGAGTGACCAGGGTTTCGAACGCAATGTAGAACACTATTTGTACAACACTAAGGCTGCTCAGCAGCAGCTGTATTTAGAAGAGGTGGTTACTCACTTTGATAGTAACTGACTTTCTTCAAGATGAGAGTCCCTGTGGGTGCTCCACATTAGATCAGTGTGCTGCCGCCAAGCCCTACATAGGAGATTTCAGAGCAGTATCCCTGGGGCCATTCAGGAGCATATCTGCACCCACATACTCCTAAGTGTCAGGCATCGCACATACATGAGCACCCCCTCTGCCCCACTCAGTTTCTTCTCTACCCTCAAAGAACATCAGTTACTATCAAGGTGAATAACCTCCTCTTCTTTTTCAAGAGATGTTCCCGTAGGTGCTCCATATTAGGTGACTACAAAGCTATTTCTGGCTAGGGAGGTAGGGATTTCAGATCTGGCAGAAATGCGGTGGAAAGGACTGCCTTTGAGAGTTCCAGGTTGGATGGCACAACTCAGCACACATGGCCATGACTTCTAATATATTCATAATTTCCAATACTTCAAGTCCCATGGGCTTCAGTTCCCATGGATGCAAAAGAGCAACAGCATGGAGTGTCTGAGAGATTTTGGACTTCATCAAGGTGGTGTAGGGAGAGGAATCCATTCTCTCTGAGCTCTGAACTAACAGAAGAAACATGGACATTTACTCAAAGATCGCAAACTGCTTGATGGCCAAAGGATATTCCAGGGACGCCCAGAAGTGCAGAGTCAAAACAACGGAGCTGAGGCAGTCCTACCACAAGGCAAAGGAGGTGAACGGAAAGTCTGGTGCTTTACCACAAACATGCCGGCTCTATGAACAGCTGGGTGTGATTCTGGAGGAGGAGTCAACCACTTTCACAAGCCTGACTGGAATCCAGCCAAGACACTCCTGGCATCAGTATGGAGAACAGTGTTGTGGCAGTGGAGAAGGAGAATGGCTAGCCACAGATGGACGAGAGTCTAGAACTTTTTCATCACATTGAAGCCAGTCCCCTCTTCCCAGGACATTACCCCAATGAGCACCAGTTCTGGGGAGGACATTTCTTGTGAGTTCACAATTCTATTCTTACTACAAGTGGGTTAAAGCAGCTGGGTATGATGTGTACTGTGCTTTGTGCCTACAGAGCATGGGGGGGGGGGAGGGAGGGAGAGGCAAAAATGCTTGATAATGTGCCTGCACATGAAGTAGGAATCTTCCCTGCATGTCTCCATTACGAAGTCAGATAGGAAATCTTTGATCTTGCTCACAAGGCTTCTGGGGAGGCCAGCCTTATTCTTTCCTCCACAGTAGGACACCTTCCCATACCAAACCACCAGTAAGTGGTCTGGTGTCGATGAACCACAAAACACTGCATCATAAGGCCCAGGTTTCTGGCCACATTCAGTCAGCATCTGCTCCCTATCACTATGTGATTCAGAGAAGACAGATATCTTGCATGGCAACCTGGATGAGGAAGGAGGGGAAGCTATTAGCTGTTGCCTCTGCTGCTAGCATTGCTTCAGCCTCTGGCAACCCCTCCCTCCCTCCTGGTGCATAGCCGGACCTGTCCCCCCATTCCACCTGCAGGCTCCTACCCTGAAAGGCCCTTTACCATGCCTGCCTGCCGGCCTCTAAACTGCATGAGTCCAGATGCTCCCTTGGGAGCTCTATGTACATGCGGTACAGCGGCCACTTTAAAGCAAAACTTTGGCTTTGCACAGAACACATTTTCATTGGCTTTACAGTAACCTTCACTGAATATTAACAGATTAGGGTTAGGCTTAACACAATGTATCTCTTGTAACGTGTGCCCTTATAAATTTTCGTTACAGCAGGAACAGCAGCTGGCTTGCTGTGTACTTCCCTGGATCTAGCAGCTGTCCACCCAGCGTAGATCTGGAGGCAAAAACGGACAAGGGAACATATGTTCAAGGAGCAAATGGATTGCATGAATACGCTCATTGAGGATATGCAGACAGAGCGCCAGGAGAGGATCACAGAATGCCAAGAGAGGAAAGTGTGGAGGGAACTGCAGGCAAGGCAACAGGAGAGTCTCTTTGCCTCCCTGACGACAGTGATGGAGCACCTGGCTGCATTCCTGGAGAAGGCCTCCTCCCAGAACTCTGGCCACCCCAAGCAGAATAACTTTCCCTCCTTCCCCAGCTTCATAACATCCATTCCCAGGGTCTCCAAGACATGGGGGGGGGCGGGGGGGAGGGCGGGAACTCAAGAGTAGCCTTAACCTTCAGGACCTCGGGAGGCAAAAGGCTATCCTCCTCATGTTTCTGAGCTGCCCGCCTTTTGGGTTCCCACCATATACTTCTTTTATTTCCTGGCTGTTTTCCCTAAATAAAGACACATGATCTCTGAACAACAGTCTCTTTATTGCTTGTACTACAGGGGTGGGGTGGGGGATTACAGGCAACAGTGAATGTCAGGGACACCTTGTTGTGAGCAATGTGTATAAGTCTCAAAACTGCCCGTTCATGAAACTGTCCTTCAAAGCCTCTCTAATTTGCACTGCCTCATGCTGTGCTCTCCTTATTGCCCTGGTGTCTGGCTGCACAAACTGTCTGCCTAGGTGCTCTGTCTCAGCCCAGTCCCTCCTCTTCCCGCCAGATAACTTTCCCCATTGCTCTTGCAATGATTTTGGAGCACATAGAAGGCTGACATCATAAAGGGAATGTTGAGTTTGCTGAGCTCCAGCCTAGTCTGAGCCTGTAGTTGAACCACTCTTTACTGGGGTCCGGACTGCCTGCCTACAGCTTCATGAGCCCCGGGAACAAGGGGTAGGCTGGGTCGCCAAGGATCACTATTGGCATTTCCACCTCTCTGATTCTGATTTTCCAGTCTGGGGAAAAAAGTTACAATGTGCATCTTTCTGAAGAGACAGAAGTTCCTAAAGATGTGAGAGTCATGCACCTTTCCTGACTGTCCCACGCTGATGTCAGTGAAATGGCCCTTGTGATCCACCAGTGCCTACAGCACCATGGAGAAGTACCCCCTGACATTTATATATTCCTTGGCAAATTGGTCAGGGGCCAAGATTGGGATGGGCGTTCTGCTTATCGTCCCCTGCAGTTAGGGAACTCCATTGTGGCAAAGCCATTCAATATGCTAGCCACATTTCCCAGAGTCACAACCCTCCAAAGCAGAATGGTATTGATCGCCTTCACTACTTGTATAAAACAGCCCCCACTGTAGAATTCTCCACTCCAAATTGATTCTCAATTGACCAGTAGCTGTCTGGGGTTGCAAGCTTCCAGAGGGCTATTGACACATGCTTCTCCATGGTCAGAGTGCATCTCATTCAGGTATTCTGATGATTCAGGGCAGGGGAAAGCCATTCACAAAGTTCCAAGAAAGTGACTTTGCGCATTCGGAAGTTTTGCAACCACTGTAGATTGTCCCATATCTGTATCACAATGTGGTCTCACTAGTCTGTGCTTGTTTCATAGCACCAGAACTGGTGTTGCACTGTGTCCACAGGATTGAATGTCAAGCTGTGCTTGCATCAGCACAAGGGCTTGTGTGAACAGCGGTGCCATGCCAACCCGAGATTCATCATCCTCTTCCTGCTGGAGCGACATGTGTATGCTCTCATAGTACTGCACCATTAGGCAGACATCAGCATCATTATGGTTTGATGCAAAATGGGATTCATACTCATGCTGCTGTGGCATCTGAGCCTGCAATCAGGGCAAAAAAGGGCGCGAAAAGACTGCTTCGTGCTGATCTCAAGCAAGGGTGCATGGACTAGATGAGTGCATTACAGGACACATATTACATGAACCTGTATCCACCCGCTGCAATTTTTGGTCCCAACAGGCACTGGAAGCATAACCCAGAATGTAAAGCTATCCACAGCACATTGCTCTCTGAGTCTATGGAAGGTTCCCTAATGAGGACACAGTACTTCAGACTATATTGAATTCTTCCCCCAAGTGAGGACATGGACCTTCGACTCGCAAAATCGGGTGACCAGAAAATTGACCATAAGAGATTCGACCTTATCTTGTAATGTAGACATGGCCTAAATTACAATAGGATTTCATCCCAAAAGGAGTTGTTATATTGGATTAGAGAACTTGATAATTCCCTGTTCTTGTTTGCAAGACTGTAAGCCCTTCAAAGCTGGGATCCTGTTTTCTTTTTTGTTTGTGTTGTACCTACCACAGAGGGGCTCTTATCCTGAGATCTTAGGAAGCTCTCATCATAAAAAATTTCAATCTCATTGTATTTTCTTTAAGTACAGGAGACATTCTTGCTCCTGTTTTCTCACTGGCTGCAGAGATCATAAGTAACTCGGGCTGAAAATGCATAGTTAAAAATAAAGCAGTTTGAGGAAACTATGAGAATTTGCTTGCTTTCTGGGAAATGAAATAAGAGTATAGGAACCCTTAGTGTTAAGGCCAGTTCTTTTTTAGACACCTTTTTTGAATGAAAAGGATTCTGGCTAGGACAGATGTTCATATTACTTTTTTCAAGACGGCTGAAAACACAAGCAGTGAAATGCTGCACAGTGACATAGACCTAGCAATATAAAACACAATATATACCAAGAACTTTTATATAAATAATTTAAAGAGCAAGGGAAGTGGAGAAGAAAGGGGACATACTGTGCTCTGTCAGTTTGAACAACTGTGGAGTCTGTTTCAGGGGTTGAAATTCTTTAAACCATCTCACATTGCATGCTACTACAAAATGTGTTTTCCTCCTCAATTAATAGTGTTTATGCATACATCATATTACATTGCTGCTCCAGAAACACTAATAATTTAAATTTCTGGGTTCAATTTAAGGTGTTTGCTTTTCTCACAGAAGTCCTCAATGGTTTGGTCATGTTATGTTCACTTAGGAGCCTACACCTGCTTCTCCTTGTGTCATTACCCACAATGGAGGAAAGCTGTTGGGTCTCACATTTGTTTATCTAGAGCATTCTCAGTGGAGGGCTCTCAACTCTGAAGTATGTTTCTCTTCTTGGCCTGTTTCAAGCAAAGTTTGAATCTTTTAGGACCAACAGATGTTCTCTGATTTTTTTTTTCTGGCTACTCTTGGGCATGTTTACTTAATGTTATTTTACACATAGCAAGAAGAATTTTGATTAGTGCACAATGTACATTTAAATAAATAAACAAGGTCAAGAGAATGGTAGTGTTACAATTCAGCACATAATTCCAGTTTTCTTCTTATACCTGTTCAGTGTAGAGAATGAATGTTAAAGTGTCAAATGCAATATATAAATTTTACTTATTATTTTACCTGCTTCAGCAAATTCACAAAAAGGAACTCCTGGTCTCTCTTCCTTGGAGTCTCTTGTTAGTATGTCAGCAATACGTAACGTCAATTTCTGAAGGTCACCAAAATTTTCACATCCTAGTCTCATATTAACATACAAAGTTCCCAATTTGGCCCAGTCACTTTTTTCTTTACAGTGCTGTTAAAGTCAAATAATAAATGTAAATAAGCTTGCTAAAGAACACCACATAGTTATCATTATGTATTATAACTTGAATGGTACAACTAGCAGGAACTATTAGGTGCTCAAAATCCACTTTGTACAAATTCTCCTCTTATATTCTCAAATGAATATTATAACCTTCTGAACATCTCTCTCAATGATCTCTCAACCAGCTTATAGTAAGTTGTTTTACTGCTCTTATTTTGTCTAGGTCAGATAAGAAAATTAATTCTAACTTCAATTTAAATACATTAATTCTTGTAACATCTGACTAGTCGCAAGTCATCCCCCTTTGTATTATTTTAAATGTTCATACTGTTTAATGTAATTTCTTCACAAATCTATTAGTATTTCCTCATAAATAATATCTTCCAATCCTGTTTTCTTTGTTGTTATTCTTCGTTGTTATTCTTCATGCTGTTTTATTACCAATCTTGTTTCAGTGAAAAATCCTTAACTGAAATAAAATGAGGTTCCTAACACTACTGGCAAAGAAACATTAATAGTATTACTAGGGGGCTATGCCGCCCTGTTTGCTACGCTCGCCAACCCCTCTCGAGGGCGTAGGTAAACCCAAGCTCTCCCCATGGCCACATGGGAAGGCCAGGCTATGGCTGTGCCAGCCTGGACCCCTTCTCCCTTCCGCACATCCCTGCCGTGCCAGCCCGGTCCCTTGCTCCTTCCCTGCCATCAGCCTGGACCCCTTCTCCCTCTGCCCGAAGCCCTCCTCCCCCTGCAGCCTAACCCTCTTCCCTTCCCCCAGCTGATGCTGTGGCTCAGCTCTCTCCCACTGGCGGCTGAGGGCTGGGCTGGGCCAAAACCGCAGCCGGGCCTAGCTCTCTCCACAAGACCACTGGGGGATTGGGCTGGGACAAAGCCGTGCTGTGGCCAGGCCCAGCTCTCTCCCCATAGCTGCCAGGTAGGGAGTTGGGCCAGGCTGAAGCCGCGGTACAGCCAGGCCCAGTTCTCCCCCTGCCAGCCTCGGAGAGTTGGGCTGGGCTGGGCTGAAGCTGTGGCCAGGCCTGGCTCTCTCCCCAGCCTCTGGGGGCTTGGTCCAGGCTGAGGCCAGCCCTAGCTTCTCCACTCCCAGCTGCCAAAGAGAGCCAAGGCCTCTCTCCAGGCCCCATACTCTCCTCCTGGCCACCAAGCACAGGGAAGAGGAGAGCAGGGTGGCAGAGCAGCCTAGAACTGGGAAAGAGGAGGGGGAAAGGAGGGAAGAAGCAGGAGGGATGCAAAGTGACGTGATGACCTCACTCTGTCATTCTGCAGGAAAAGTTTTACACACACATCCCCCCTCAGGAGGCACATACCAGGTATTTTGTTATAGTCTCATATTGCAAGTTTCTATAATCTGCTTTCCATGTCTGCTATGCATGTTCAACTTATTCAAATATTTTTCTACAATATTTCTATCACGTTATCTCATTTTATATTTTTATTTAACATTGACACTTTCCAAATGTATACTATTAGAGTTGTTTATCAAACCAGCCCATCAAAATTTAAGTCTTTATTTTTCTTGTATAGCAAGCACAGTACATGTCACATGGAAGTTTCTGTATCATCTGAAAATTTGATCAAACAGCTTCACAAACTAGATACATTTATAAACAATATTTAATATCATTTCCCATAACATGCTTTCTTAAGCTCTGTTCTACTCTGAAATGTGACTTTAAAAGCGGCATTGTGTGGTTTCATGTTTAGTGAGTCTCAATTTTCATACTGCATTTACTCAGTTTTTCAAGTAAAGAGTTTCTGGAGTAATAATTTAACTTGAAAATTGAGTGAATGTCATTTAGAAAGAATTGATAAATAACAAACCTGTTGATGTATATGTGTTTAAACAAACACACTTTTCAGAGAATGATTACACTTATCTATCAGTTCTGATGCATTTACTGCCTTCTTAATGAGACTAGGTCTACAGTAGGAAATTAGGTCAGTAGAGCTATGTGTAAAAAAATCTGTACGCAGTTAAACTGACCTAATTTCTGGCATATGGCAGTGCTAGGTCAACAGACAAATTCTCCTGCCAATCCAGCTACTGCCTTTTAGGCCGATGTGAAAAGCCCACCCGTTGGCATAGGCATTGTCTTCACTGAAGTGTTACGAAAGTGTAGCTGTAGTGGTGCAGCTCTGCCATTGTAACGATTTATGTGTAGATAAGCTCTAGAGATAGGACTGAAAGAGCAATATGGTTAGTTGAAATTAAAAACCAGACTATAACTACATAAACTGGAATGTAGCTGCCTCTTCAAATGGTTAACTATACCATTTCCTATTTGAAATACAGGAATACAGGCAGTCCCTGAGTTACACGGATCCGACTTATGTCGGATCTGTACTTACAAACGGGGCTTTTCTCGCCCTGGAGGACGCGGGCGGCGGGACTGCCCAGACGCGCCGCGGTCCCGCCGCCCGCGTCCTTCGGGGCAAGAAAAGCTGCTCCGCGTCTCCCTGGTCTGCTGGGGAGAGAGGGGGCGCAGCTAGTGCGCCCCCCTCCCCAGCAGACCAGGCTTTTCTCGCGGACGCCTGTGGTAGAGCAGCTGGGGCGCTGCCGGTTGGTCCTGCAGCGCTGCTCCTCGGCGCGACTTGACCAACCCGGCACCACCCCAGCTGCTCTGCCCCAGGCGTCCTGATTCAGCCGCTGCTGGTCAGTTTCAGCAGCGGCTGAATCAGGACGCCTGGGGCAGAGCAGCTGGGGTGCTGCTGGGTTGGTCCAGTAGCGCCGAGGAGCGGCGCTACTGGAGCAACCCAGCAGCACCCCAGCTGCTCTGCCTCAGGCGTCCCCAAGTCAGCCACTGCTGAAACTGACCTGCGGCTGACTACAGGAAGCCCAAGGCAGAGTTGCTCTGCCCCGGGCTTCCTGGAATCAGCCGCTGATCAGTTTCAGCAGCAGCTGACGTGGGGACGCCTGAGGCAGAGCAGCTGGGGTGCTGCCGGGTTGGTCCCTGCAGCGCAGAGGTGCAGCGCTGCGGGGACCTACCCGGCAGTGCCCCAGCTGCTCTGTCACAGGCGTCCAGATTCAGCTGCTGTTGAAACTGATCAGCGGCTGATTCCAGGAAGCCCAGGACAGAGAAACTCTGCCTCGGGCTTCCTGTAGTCAATCGCTGGTCAGTTTCAGTAGCGGCTGAATCTGGACGCCAGTTCCGACTTAAGTACAAATTCAACTTAAGAACAAACCTACAGTCCCTATCTTGTACGTAACCTGGGGACTGCCTGTAAAGCAATGGTGCTTGTTCCCACAACTGAAAGTGTTGTTCTTGACTCTCTGCAGTTAGCCTTATTATGCACAGATAGAATGATCACTTTTTCAACAAGAGATTATCATTTATTATTCCTGTCAATGTCCTAGTTCTGAATATTGCTCAAAATACATATATCTTGCATTATTTTTACTTTCACTGGCTTTCAAAACCAACAGATTTATATCTACTTTCTACATACATGATATATGCTTGAACTCAGAGAGGGCAATTATGCTCCTAACCAGAACCAATATTCAAAATCAATGCCCCTATCAGTTTTAACATTAAATTATCAATGTTTTAGTATTTTAATATTACCATAACCTTTTAATATAACCAAAAGTACACTGTGAAAATAAATTAGCGCCTGACATATGAAACTTCAAATTAATCAGATCATAAATACAGGCAGTCCCCGACTTACGCGGATCCGACTTATGTCGGATCCGCAGTTACAAACGGGGCTGCCCCAGACTACACGGACTGCGGGACCTCGTGGTCCTGCCGCCCGTGTACTCTGGGGCTTTGCTCTGCGTCTCCCTGGTCTGCAGACCAGGAAGACGCAGAGCAAAGCCGCGGAGGGGCTCGGGCAGTGAGGCAGCCCCGCTGCCCGAGCTTCCCCCACCCCCCACCCGCGCGGCTTTGCAAAGCGCGGGGAAGCCGGCAGCGGAGCAGTCCAGGCGCGCCTGGGGTGCCCCGCTGCCCTCCCCCCCCCTCCCCCCGCGGCTTTGCAAAGCCGCGGGGGGGCTCGGGCAGCGAGGCACCCCAGGCGCGCCTGGACTGCCCCGCCGCCGGCTTCCCCACGCTTTGCAAAGCCGCGGGGGGGCTCGGGCAGCGGGGCACCCCAGGCGCACCTGGGCTGCTCCGCTGCCGGCGTCCTCAGAGGCGCTCCCCGTCTCCCTGGTCTGCTGGTCTCCAGCAGACCAGGGAGACGGGGAGCAAAGCCGCGGAGGACCCAGGCGGCGGGACTGCGGTGCATCTCAGTCCACCGCCCGAGTCTTCCTGGTCTGCTGGGGTGGGGGGGGGGGGGGGCGCACAGCTAGTACCCCCCCCCCCCAGCAGACTAGGCTTTTTCCGGACGCCTGTGGCAGAGCAGCTGGGGTGCTGCCGGTTGGTCCCGCAGCGCCGCTCTGGGCGCTACTGGTGCAACCCAGCAGCACCCCAGCTGCTCTGGTCCTGATTCAGCCGCTGCTGGTCAGTTTCAGCAGCGGCTGAATCAGGACACCTGGGGCAGAGCAGATGGGGTGCTGCTGGGTTGCTCCAGTAGTCCCGAGGAGCAGCGCTACTGGAGCAACCCAGCAGCACCCCAGCTGCTCTGCCCCAGGCGTCCCCAAGTCAGCTTCTGCTGAAACTGACCAGCGCTGACTACAGGAAGCCTGAGGCAGAGTTGCTCTGCCCCAGGCTTCCTGGAATCAGCTGCTGATCAGTTTCAGCAGCAGCTGACTTGGGGACGCTTGGGGTTCTTAAGTTGATTCTGTTTGTAAGTCAGAACTGGCGGTCAGTTTCAGCAGCGGCTGAATCTGGACGCCAGTTCCGACTTACATACAGATTCAACTTAAGAACAAACCTACAGTCCCTATCTTGTACGTAACCCGGGACTGCCTGTACTGATTTGTTGCCATGTCCAAAAGCAATTACATTACCATTCTCCATTCCTAATACAAACTAAATACATATATTGTGCTTATATGATGCATAACCCATATGAAAAACCTGGTTTCCTACTAGAGAAATATACCATACTGTGTGCCACACAGCATTCTTATGTTGTCATTTATCTATTACAGCACTTTTACTAATCTAGGTAGGACCTTTTTACCATTTTTTAAAATTAAAGAATGCTAACATAATGATTACTATTTATAATAGAGAAGGAAAGGAAGTTTGATAGAAAAATCATAATCAGGCACAAATTTAGTTAATTGGAAAAGTTTTCAAATCCTCACTTATGACTAAATGACTAGTATAAAAGGTCCCAGTCATTGTCGTTCTGAATGTATGGATTTGTTGTGGCATTTCTAACCCATCGTGGTAAGCACCATTTTTAAGGTGCTTAACACTGGTATTCAAGTACTTTTTAATTCTAGGATCTAGATAGCAGATATTTAAAGATTATGGACTAATTTTTAGTTAAGAGATCTGCTTTCTGGTACAAGAATTAGGTGTTCCCCATAGGTATTTTGCATCCTCATCTTTTCCTCCCACCTTATTTTTCCTTTCATGAGAACTGCAAGATTCTTCCAACAATGAAAAAATATTTTTGTAAATGTACATCTCAAATCATTGTTTAAACATGGTTAGACTCTAGGATTCATCTTGATCTTTGGCAGCACGTAGTACTATAGTTTAGGGCCTTCTATTCTGAATGCTCTGCCTTATGGTTGTGACTACTTTCTTCCACTATTTGATCTGAGGAAGTGGGTCTGGCCCACGAAAGCTCATCATCTAATAAACCATCTTGTTAGTCTTTAAAGTGCTACATTGTCCTGCATTTTGCTTCAACTACCCCAGACTAACACGGCTACATTTCTATCATTATAGTAGGTGGGTTTTCTACCTTGGCCACACACACATTCTCCACCTCCAATAAATGTAATCTCTTAGTGCAGTGGATCCCAACCACTGGTCCATGGACCTGGCTGCTGGGTCATAGCAGCTGCTGAAGCTTAAGCCAGCTGTTCATGGTAACTGGCAGCAGTGGTGACTGATTTTGCCCAATGGCGGTGCTGAGTCTAAGGAGGCAGCAGGAGGAAGTGGAGCAGGAGATGCCTCCTTCTCCCTCCCACCCAGGTAAGATGGCAGCCCAGCCAAGGCTCCACACTCTGCCCCCTCCACCCATGGGAGCGAGAGACACTTGGGGAGGGAGGGGTGCGAATGGCTGCTCCCCCTGCCAATGCGGCAGTAACGGCTATGCTCCATAAAGGGGCAGCCTTGCTTTGGGCAGTGCAGGGGTGGGGGCAAAAGGGTGGTGGGTGAGGCTGTGGTGGGCTCATGGGGCAAGAGGGTGTTGGCATGGGCTGTAGGGGTGTCATGAAAAGGAGCTGCCATGGAGAGTCTGACTTACTTGAAGAACGAGGAACGGGTTAAGCGGAGAAGCTAAATGAATTCTTTGCTTCAGTCTTCATAGCTGAGGATATTGGGGAGATTCCCAAACCTGAGCAATTCTTTTAAGGTGACAAATCTGAGGAATTGTCCCAGATGGAGGTGCTATTAGAAGAGGTTTTGGAATAAACTGATTAACTTAACAGTGACAAGTCACCGGGACTGGATGGCATTCACCCAAGAGTTCTGAAAGAACTCAAATGGGAAATTGCAGAACTATTAACTGTGGTGTGTAATCTATCCTTTAAATCAGCTTCCGTACCTAATGATTGGAAGACAACTAACATGACACCAATATTTTAAAAGGGCTCTAGAGGTGATCCTGGCAATTACAGATCAGTAAGTCTAATGTCAGTCCCAGACAAATTAGTTGAAACTATAGTAAAGAATAAAATTATCAGACACATGGATGAATATAATTTATTGGGGGAAAGTCAACATGGTTTCTATAAAGGGAAATCATGCCTTACTAATCTGCTAGAGTTCTTTGAGGGGGTCAACAAATATGTGGACAAAGGGGAACCAGTGGATATAATATACTTTGATTTCCAGAAAGCCTTTAACAAAGTCCCTCACCAAAGGATCTTACGTAAAGTACGTTATCACGGGATAAGAGGGAAGGTCCTTTTGTGGACTGATAACTGGTTAAAAGACAAGAAACAAAGGGTAGGAATGGTAAGTTTTCCGAGTGGAGAGAGGTAACTAGTCCAAGGGTCTATCCTGGGACCCATTCTATTCAACTTATTTATAAATCATAGAATCATAGAATCATAGAATAATAGGACTGGAAGGGACCATCGAGTCCAGCCCCCACCCTCAAGGCAGGATCAAGCTCTGTCTACACCATCCCTGACAGATGTCTATCTAACCTGTTCTTAAATCTCCAGAGAGGGAGATTCCACCACCTCCCTTGGCAATTTATTCCAATATTTGACCACCCTGACAGTTAGGAATTTTTTCCTAATGTCCAATCTAAACCTCCCCTGCTGCACTTTAAGCCCATTACTCCTTGTCCTGTCCTCAGAAACCAAGAGGAACAAATTTTTGCCTTCCTCCTTGTGACACCCTTTTAGGTATTTGAAAACCGCTATCATGTCCCCCCTTAATCTTCTTTTTTCCAAACTAAACAAGCCCAGTTCATGAAGCCTGGCTTCATAGGTCATGTTCTCTAAACCTTTAATCATTCTTGTCGCTCTTCTCTGCACCCTTTCCAATTTCTCCACATCTTTCTTGAATGATCTAGAGAAAGGGATGAACAGTGAGGTGGCAAAATTTGCAGATGATACCAAATTGCTCAAGATAGCTAAGACCAAAGCAGACTGAAGAGCTTCAAAATGATTCCACCATACTAAGTGATTGGGCAACAAAATGGCAAATGAAATGTAATGCTGATAAATGCAAAGTAATGCATACTGGAAAACATAATCCCAACTATAGATACAATATGAGGAGGACTAATTTGGCTACAACTACTCAAGTGAGAGATCTTGGAGTCACTGTGGATGGGTCTCTGAAAACATCCACTCAGTGTGCAGCGGCAGTCAGAAAAGCAAATAGACTGTTAAGAGTAATTAAAAAAAGGGATAGACAATAAGACAGAAAATATCTTATTGCTTCTATATAAAACCATGGTATGCCCACATCTTGAATACTGTGTGAAGATGTGGTCGCCTCATCTCAAAAAAGACATATTGACTTTGGAAAAGGTTCAGAAAAGGGCAACAAAAATGATTAGGGGTTTGGAACAGGTCCCATATGGAGAGAGATTAAAAAGACTTGGACTTTTCAGCTTACAAAAGGGGAGACTAAGGGGAGGAGGGAATACGATAGAGGTCTATAAAATCATGACTAGTATGGAAAAAGTGAATAAGGAAAAGTTATTTACTTATTCCCATAATACAAAAATTAGGGGTCACCAAATGAAATTAATAGGCAGCAAGTTTAAAACAAACAAAAGGAAGTTCTTCTTTACTCAGTGCACAGTCAACCTGTGGAATTCCTTTCCAGAGGATGCGGTGAAGGCTAGAACTTTAAAAGGGTTCAAAAAAGAGCTAGAGAGATTCATGGAGGTTAGGTCCATCAATGGCTATTAGCCAGGACCGGTAGGAATGGTATCCCTAGCCTCTGTTTCTCTGGAAGTGGGTGACAGGAGAAGGATCATGTGAGGATTACCTGTTGTGATCCCTCCCTCCCTCTGGAGTATCTGATATTGGCCACTGTCGGCTGACAGGATTCTGGGCTAGATGGACCTTTGGTCTGACCCAGTATGGCCGTTCTTATGTTCTTAAGCAACTGGAGATGCACCCAAGGGAGGGTATTAGGGCATTTATCCAATGAAATGCAGATAGGATTTTTTTCTCTCTCTTCTTTTGTTTGGAGTGAGAGCAGTTTCTCTCAGGTATGAGATCGGCTCTCCCAAGAACAGACCTCTTGAAATGTGTTGGCATGGAAAAGTTTAGATAGCCCATCACATTTTATTGTTTTCTTTGTTTGGGGGCTTGGAAATCATGTCTGAGCTGGTTAATTGTTTTTCTCTTTGTAATTAAGGATTACCACTGAGGGGTTTCCCCTGAGTCTATTTCACTCCATGGCTTTTTAACAGCCAGTCACTTACTATGCTTGTAACAATAGTTTTGTTTTTGATAATAAAAGTGTTTTCCTGTTTTGCTTTGACTGGCAGGTAGCTACTGGTTGATTCTTGTGTCCTTATGCCTACGTGGCTGATTATCCAGGAGGAGAAGTGCCCATTGTTCTGTGCGGATTCCCTCTGTTTGTTTTCACCAACTCCAAGCAAAATGGAAGTTGGAGTAAGGGGGAAGAGCTTTGCCTTAGGGAGAGGATTCCCAAGTGATCTCTTCCTTGGAAAAAGTTTTTTTTTAAATATACTTTTTGTTACTCCCTTGGGTGGTGGCAGTGTTTCCTTTTGGGTTTCAGGGAAACTGGGACCAGACAAGTTTGTCTCTGGGGAGTTAAAGAGGCAGGTTCTTACAGAGTTTATTGTTAACTGCCCCACCCCTCATCTCTACACTTGTTGTGTCAGGTTGGGGAATTGAGCTCTCACAAGGGGTCAGAGTTTAAAGTGTCAAAAGGTGTTTGGAGAGCAAGGGGCTGAGCTGGGCCTAGGTGGACCGGCAACATATTTTTTGCATGTTCATTATTTGCATATATTTCATGTAAATAATGAAGCTGCAAACATTCAAATAAAATGTTTCCAGTCCACCAAAAGTTTGTGAATGGGTTTGCTGGTCCATGGTACGTAAAAGGTTGGGAACCACTGTCTTAATGGGTCACCCACCATAAAGAAACTGTCTGTAAGAGACCAAAGAGTCTTAAAAATTAGAACCACAATCTTGAATTGAACCTGAAGTTAAGTAGGGAGCAAATGGGACAATGGCATTTGGTTTCACTGGTCTTCCTCTACAGGAGGCAGACAGCTGTATATTGTATGAATCAAAACTTTTAAGTGACCTTCTTCTTTAGCCCAAAGTAAAGCAAGTCAGAGTACTCAAATTGGGAGATGAAAAAGTGAAGCACAACTTACTGGTCTCCACCTCAGAGCAATGGGCACAACCTATTGCCCAGCGGAAGAGGGAAGCCATTTTTTTTTTACTGTTGCTGTTCGTGTGTGTGTCTGGGAGCACTGATAAATCCACCACAGCATTATTTTGATAACTGGTGTGCAAAACCTCAATAGCGGATGGGGAAAGAGATCTCACAGAGAAAAACACCGAAAAGAAGAGACAGATTGAGCTTTGAGAAAACTCTTGGAAAAGTGAAGCAGTTACCATTCACAATTCTTTTTAGCTATATTAGACAGGAATGACTTAGTCCTGCTTGGTACTTCATCATCTATTCCAGCTACCTTATATAGGCGAGGCCATTCCAAACAATGCTGTAAAATCAGCAGCTGCCCTGCCCTACCTCATCTGATGTTGGCTGAAATGCTTGTACAGTAAGTACTCTCAATTCTCCTGATCAGTATAAAGGTGCTTCATGCTGATTAAGTGCTACAGAGTATCAGTAACTTGAGCCCCTCAAAACAGAAGAGATTCTGATTCTTCATGAAATCAGCTGACTAAAGGTTCTTTCCTCCTATTTAACAAGAAACCTCTCTCTACTATTTTCTTAAATTCTTGCTCAAATGCACACTAAATTTGGGGACAGTTTTTTAAAAACCACAATATTGCTGCTAGAGCAAATAACGTAAGCACTACACAATAAAATTCTTATTAATAAGAAAAATAATTACACTGATTCTATTATTTACAAATTATTAACATTATAACTCTAAATAGGCCCTTTTGGGAATCATTTTTTGCACAAAACATGAATCCTATTAACTGTAAGTGAATATAGAATCACAAAATACTAGAACTGGAATGGAACTTGAGAAGTCATTGAGTCGAGTCCCGTGTCCGTACAGCAGTACCGTCTACACTATACCTGAAAGATGTCTGTCTAACCTACTCTTAAATATCTCCAGAGATGAAGATTCCACAACCTCTTTAAGGCAATTTATTCTAGTGTTTAATCACCCTGACAGTTAGAAACTTTTTCCTAATGTCCAACCTAAACCTTTCTTGCTGCAGTTTAAGCCCATTGCTTCTTGTCCTATCCTCAGAGACCAAGGAAAACAAGTTTTCTCCCTCCTCCTTGTGACACCCTTTTAGATACTTGAAAACCACTATCATGTCTCCTCTCAGTCTTCTCCTTTCCAAACTAAAGAAGTCTAATACTTTCAGTCTTCCCCCATAGCTCATATACTCTAGACCTTTAATCATTCTTGTTGCTCTTCTTTGGACCTTCTCCAATTTCTCCACCGCTTTCTTGAAATGTGGTGACCAGAACACTTCTCATGTCTCGCTCACAACACTCCTGTTAATGCATCCCAGAATCATGTTTGCTTTTATTTATATATATAAAAATTAATTTATTTTCTTGGTAGCACCATAATCTGAGCTCTTAGCACTAAATAACAAAGGTTTTGTAGAACTTTAAGTATTTGTTTGAAGGTACTTGAATCTGAATCCTGGTATTGTCAGACAAAGTTCTCAGTTTACATTAACAGTTTGCTTACTCAAAGAAATATAGTACAAAATCTCAAGTAATTTAAGACATGTATAAACAATCTACAAATATGCACAAAATTAAAGCCACATTGACACATCACTTTATAATAAAGATGGTCTTATTATGTGTTGGTAGTCATCCTAGTCTACAATTTTGCTTTACAAGAATAAGAAAATGTTTCTTTAAACAGTCTTTGAAGTAAAAGTAACTAACATTCCTTTATGACTGACAACTCTTTGTTGCACTCTATGGCTTTAAAGGTATAAAACTAGCTATTACTCTTGAAATAAAAACAGAAACTGAGTAAGTACTATATGTTTTGTATCGTTAGTTCTGAAATCTATTTCCAAAAACTAAATATTCATACTGTACCTGAATTTCAGCTAGTGCCAAATTTAAGTCACAAAGCCAGTTCTTTTTAAACTGTCTTGCCTGAAATCTTCAACAAGAGAAAACTATTAATTATAGTTATCTATTAAGATTATAATACTTTGTATTATCATTAAAGAAAATAGCAGTGTTTTTAATCCTACATCATTACCTAAGTCCCCAGCATCCAAGCTTAAATACACCACTCAAGAGGGAAAAGCAATATGTATTTAAATAATATTAAGAATGTCATTTGTGCTTCAGTAGTGTACTATTCTAATGAATACTATACAAATAATTTTCAATATTTTACTAGACTACATTTACTATTTCTCAAATATTAATCTAGTGAGAAAATTATTTCCACAGAAAAAGGCACTAACTTGTAATAGAGAAGATTTATCTCAATGTGAGGATCAGTGAAATGGCAGTGACAATACGAAATGTGAGTCTCATATATCCCATTAAGTTCTATAACAATCTCAAATTACATCAGATTACATGAGAAAGTGTGATCTAGTGAACAGAGAAGGATGTTTCTAAGAGATTTTTTTCTGGCTCTGCGTCTGACATTGTGACACATTGCACGGCATAACTAATTGTACATCAACTTCCTGATAAGTAAAAATGATACAACCAACCCCATACATGTGTTGTAAGTAACGTAAAACACCAAGTTCACTAGATGACTTGCTCAGGGTCACAGAAATTTGTGCATTCTATTCCCAGCTATGCTAATCAGATTTAATAATCATGAATGCTATGGAAAAGCTAATAAATAAATGAAGCAAAAATCCTGTTCTTCTAATTCTTAATACTTAGTGTTAGCATTCTCCATTAAATTGGAAACCCCATTACATTCAATTGGAAACTCCATTACATTATTGCTGAATAATTAAACTTCTAATTTTTGTAGAAAATGTATAAATATGCACCTTTTCACCATGCTTTCTAATTAGCAACAAGCCAATGTTCTTTACATAATTTTTTATTAAACAAAATCCAGAAGAAACCGTTAAATATATTTTGCACATTAACTGAAAATAATCTCCACAGCTAAATACACACCTTGATTTTATGTTCAAAATAACATTCATTTCTTGACTGGAAACTTGCAGTTGGTGAAGGAATTTAATAATACGGTTAAAATGTTCAAGCTCAAGAACCATCCCAGCATCAAAAACCTGTAGTATCAAAAGAAAATAATGCAGATGTACATACAAATTACAATTTCTAAAATCTTTCAAAAACCAAGTGGCAAACACAATGGAGGACATAATATATAACATGAGAAATATAAGTAGGAGAGATTTTTAAAAAATAAGAGAGAAAGAAAAACCTTTACAAAGGGCCTTGCTACAACATCAAAATAAAGATACTTGTTTCAATTCAATCTTTAAAATTTCATTGTCAGGATTTTAAAAATAAGCAAGAAGTTTTTGTGAAACTTCCACACATAAGGAGATAATGGGAAAAAAGTCATACCTTACAAAAGATATCTATTAATGTAGGCACAGCATCTCTTATATTCATGGCAGCTACATGCTCAAACACCTTCAGAAATATATCAACAGCTGGCTAAAAATATAAAATACAGTATTAAAAATATCTTAATAATTTATTCGTCTCCTATAGATATTTTAGAGTTTTCATACTAGTAGTTTATGTTGCCTTATGTAGAATTTTGTTTTTCAAACTTGGCCCATGTAAACAAAATAGATAATTATGGTCCCATAACTTTCAAGCTTTCAAATGTTTCATGGTCACTTACCAGCATTTTAATCATTACAGCAACATTTAACAACAGAAATACTTCTTTCAACAAATAACACTTGAGCAAAGAAATGAGAAGATCATTCAGTACTTGTGAATCAAAATGCACACCAGGAGTAACTTCTCTGTAGTAACTGATAAATATCTGGACTGAAAAAAAATCAAATGAAAGAGTCAATTCTGTTCTAAGATATCTGACATTCTTAGGTATTTAAACAACTTATTTCCTGAAACAAAAGTTATTTCTTAATAAAGGCACTATATTAAAATACAAAAGTGAAAACAAAATATTTTGTGATAAAATCTGATAGTTGCAGTAACAGAAGCAGATTGACATATATTCCTGAATTATCCATAATATAGATACTGTAAAAGGATAAGCAGAGCCCATACTATTCTGCCACACAGATGAGCTGATACCATGAACTCCAGATCCCTTTAGAGAAAGTACAGTTCAATCTCCATATCCATTTAGTAACTAGCAACTCTGCTGAGATGGAGAAAGATAGGATGCAAATTGTGATGGTGTTTGTTATGTCAACATCTGTCTACTGATTGGATCTATTTCACAGAGGCCACACAATTGTCAGACAGCAATCACTTTTTGTCAATCCCTAGGTCGGGTATTAATTGGATAGAATACTAGAGATGAAAACATCCATATCTATTATCAATCCTCAGAGGCACTCAACTTCCCTCATCATATCTGCATTGAATCACAGAAACTGGCAATGAAAAATATATTACTAGAAGATCTATTACTATTATATAGTAAATTTAGTCTAGCTTCACTGGAAATGCGGGGAATCTGACTAGAGCACTTTTTCCAGTCTGGTTTAAAATGTCCCAAACAAAATGGCATTCAGTGACACTTCCCAGTTTCAGTGCATTCAACCTGACATTAAGTTAAGTGTTTCTCCGCGAGAAAACAAACTTAAAGTCAGACTTCCATATAAATACTTTGCATTTACTATTGAAAGATTGTTAAAAATGATACAGAACAATTGACAGTGCATATGGTGCCTCAAACTACATTTGGCATATATGGTTAGTCTTGCTGTTTCCCAGTATAGTCAATCTCTTCTTGTTTGCATGAGCCTTCTACATAGAAATAGGAAAGAGAAAAAAAATTTAAAATGAGACAATGATTTATTCCACCAAAATTAGCAGCGACTTAGAAGCATTATATTCCCTGCATCTGCTTAAAAAAAAAACTAACTAGATTTTAAGTTGAATTTGAACCCATTATTTCCAGTTATAAAACTCCTGTTTCTTGTGTACCAATCTACTGTTGTAAGCCTGCAACTGAACAATGTGAGTAGATCCTTATGCAGGCAGAGAATTCCACTGATGACAACAGAGCTCTGTATGCACACATAGGTGTGTCAAATGTGGATCTGATTGCAGGATCAGGACTTAAAATTGCTGTCACTCCTTGCCATTTGCACCCTTCAAATACCTATACAGTGTTATATTCTTCATACCTTTTCAGAAGGCACACCGTATATATTTAACTCTTTTAGAAATTCATTCATTCAATCATTTTTATCCCTATTTTTTAAACTCCCTGTAGTAATGCTATATCTGGAAATCAAATACTAAAACACCTTAATCATAACTGTATGGTTATGCTAGGTTTCACCACAGGGCAGAGTTAAAGCTTTCTGGGGGTCTTAACTGCATTTTTTAAAATCTTAGCATATTTGAATTTCTTTTAAATACAATTGTAATTATGAATTTCCTAGATTTATCATGCTTGGCTCTGGAATGATTACAATATCTCCTTAATACTTTTTATCTTTGAGTACTGATACATATTCTCATTGAAACTTCACCTTAGTATAGTTAGTCTGGGAATATGTTTAGGACCACATATAGCCACTCTACAGCACAACTTCCAAATCCAAACAGGATTGCACAAAAAATAACAGCTCATGATTCTCATTAACTAGTATCTAACATTACTCATTGTTATTTTACCCTGACTAATCTCTCTGCTCATGACTTCTCTCATGTGCTCCCTTTAGAATTGCCATATTATACATTCGTTTTCTGTTATATCATACCTGCACGTTGTAGCAAACTTGGTTCATTGATATTTATATACGTCTTAAGTATGGCCATGCAAATCTACAAAAACATAAGCAGAATCCATTACAATACATCAAATTGTATTTCAAAATATTAGTAGTCTGAATGTGAATTTTATATTGCAAGAAAGCAAATATATGTAGATAGTATTATGAGCTTTCATGGGCACAACCAACTTCTTTAGACAAATGTAGCAAGAGGCACAGAGACACAAAATTTATTTGTCCCTCTCTGCCTCTTGCTCCATTCATCTGAAGTGGGTTGTACCCACAAAAGTTCACGATACTATCTATATTTTTTTGTCTGTCTCTAAGGTGCTGCAGGATAACTCATTTTTAAAGTTTTGTATATGTGTATAAACAGACCCACATCGGATATCTGCATCAAGCAGGACAAAAGATTGGAAATAAAGTATTAGCCAGAGTTCACTAAAAGGTGAAAGCAGGCATTCAAGAAAGGGAACAGACAAGGGTAAAAAAACAAAAGTGTGGAATCAAAATATGTACAGAGACCCCCCAAGTCATAAGGATGTCCAGAAAATAAAACAGAGTAATGTACATATTACTTTGTATTCCCATAAAGCAACACAAGGCCAGGCATGTAAGAGAACTTAAGAAAATTGACCCAAAGTTATTTCATTACAGACAAACGCTAGTGATAAACATCCTTTCAAATTAAATCATTTTATAAGATTAAAATTAGGTGTTAAAATATTTTATTAAAAATTTCCTTTGAAGATGAAATGCTTTAAAACATTGAAGAATTTAGCTTTGCAATTGAACTATTTCAGCAAATAGCCAGACTGAAAATATATAATATTCTATCAAATATAGAAACTAAAGTGATTTTTTTTTTTTTTTTTTTTTTTTGCTGTGTCCTTCATTTACTCGAGTGTAACTTTTAGGAACTATAAGTAACGAAAAATAGTTTAAGTTTGAAGTTGATCTGTCTCTTCCACTAACTTATCCAGTGTGACACAGTAAGCGAGTTCATACTAGAACCTGAAGTCTGACTTACCTTAAAAAAAATTAGTATTTGCAGATCAGCAATGCTGATCATCAAAGAACCAGACAAACATAAGATTTTAAAGTTTCAGTATTCTGATTTATTATAAATAGAAAAGATGAAAATCATCAAAATAGTTTGTATTTAATTTTTTTAGTAGAAATCAGTATCGCCTATTGTTTAAATGAGGTATACAAACTTTGCTTTTGGAAAAAATTCATATGGGATGTCACTTGGCAGCGGATAAGCCAATTTAAGCCAACCTAAAAACCCAGGTGGCTGAGGGCATTTTAAACAAATTTTAGCACCAGTGGAAAGTATGTACATTAATCTACTTTCTTTTGGAATCTATTTTCCTCCTCCTTTGGAATGACTCCTAAAAGTACCAGGAATGCATGTAGAGCCATCGTGATAGAAATGTAGCCATGTTAGTCTGGTGTAGCTGAAACAAAATACAGGACTATGTAGCACTTTAAAGACTAACAAGATGGTTTATTAGATGATGAGCTTTCGTGGGCCAGAACCACTTCCTCAGATCAAATAGTGGAAGAAGATAGTCACAACCATATATACCAAAGGATACAATTAAAAAAAAGTGAACACATATGAAAAGGACAAATCACATTTCAGAACAGAAGAGGGATGGGGGGGGGAAGGAAGGTAGATGTCTGTGAGCTAATGGTATTAGAGGTGATAATTGGGGAAGCTATCTTTGTAATTGGTACGGTAGTTGGGGTCTTTGTTCAGCCCCCCGCGGAGAGTGTCAAGCTATCATTGTTCCAAATATTAGTGAAAATCCAGTTGCAGAAAGGTTTAATTATTGGACAACTCTACATTAGATGCATAAGAGAGTCTAATTGTGAGCCTCATTTCCAGCTTGTATGAAACTTTCTTTGATTTAACAGTCTCAATGTAAAAGGGGTTTAAATGAACCTATGGACCATGTAAAAATGGGAAAGTCTAACTCTGGAGTTGATTGTAATAGATTTAGATGGGAGAGGATATATAAACTTAAATTTCTATGGGGAATTTAGTCCAAGCTGGCCTCTATGACAGTCTTATTAAATGATGGGGAAAGACAGTAGCTTTTGGCACCTGAAAATGAAATAAAATTTAAAGTTCTTTATTCTTGTATGAAAGTGTTCTAATTGAGTCATTAATTTGTAGAAAGCAGCCAGTTATAGAAAGAGCCACATCAGCTATAATTAAAAAAAGTTGACAAGATATACTTTTCCATGTATGAGTAATTTTGATTAGCTCAATATAAAGTACTCCACAAGAAGTTTAATGACAACACTAGATTCTAGTCTAGGAGCTGCTTTAGCCATCAGCAATTAAAGTCAGTAACATTTAAAAATCAGAGTGCAACAATCTTTCAATCTGAAGTGGCACTGGAAATCATGCTGCTAATTAAAGGCTCCCATTGATTCCACATATAAGTTCCCTTATATACGTCTTAATTTTATGAAAAAGAAGCCAACATAATTGTTCTTCATATGGGAACAGCTGATTAGTTTGAGCAGAACTCCAGGGATCACCACTTATCACCATATATACAATAATCCACTGCATTAAACAAATCAGCAGCAATATATATATACTTTAATTTAAGGCACTTAATATTAGGAGGAGAATTGAAGGAAGACTGTGTTAGACTGAGGCTTTCGTAGTTTATATTCACTGTGTTTTCATTTGTGGATTGATATAGATGACCATAACAAGGAGGACAGAATAATAAGAGCAGCAAAAGTAATTTGCAGGAGACATTTATTTTAAATGGATGCAAAATATAGATCCAGTGATGTTACTGGGCAAGATGAAAAAGGGCACAACAGGCAAAAGTCAGGAAACAGTTCTTAAAGTATAAGTCAAAGAAAACCAACAATCATATTTCTAATGACAATCTTATGTTTCAAAAGCTACATTGTTCATATGTGTACATTTTTATGTGACTATAATGGAAAACTGCCATTACACGCCAGAGTTTTAAGTGGCGTGTAGGCTAAAATTAGGTATCATAGAAATTTCTGTACAAACAATAGATAGGCACAAAGAGGAGTTTACTTGTAACAACTGTTCTCAGTAGATACAGGCAGTCCCTGGGTTACGTACAAGATAGGGACTGTAGGTTTATTCTTAAGTTGAATCTGTATGTAAGTCGGAACTGGCGTCAGCCACTGCTGAAACTGATCAGTTTCAACCGCGGCTAAATCTGGACGCCAGTTCCGACTTACATACAAATTCAACTTAAGAAACCCAGGCGTCCCCAAGTCAGCTGCTGCTGAAACTGATCAGCGGCTGATTCCAGGAAGCCTGGGGCAGAGCAACTCTGCCTCGGGCTTCCTGTAGTCAGCCGCTGGTCAGTTTCAGCAGCGGCTGACTTGGGGACGCCTGGGGCAGAGCAGCTGGGGTGCTGCTGGGTTGCTCTAGTAGTGCGGCTCCTCGGCGCTACTGGAGCAACCCAGCAGCACCCCAGCTGCTCTGCCTCAGGAGTCCTGATTCAGCCGCTACTATTCAGCCGCTGCTGAAACTGACCAGCAGCAGCTGAATCAGGACTCCTGGGGCAGAGCAGCTGGGGTGCTGCCGGGTTGGTCCGGAGCAGCGCTGCGGGACCAACCCGGCAGCCCCCAGCTGCTCTACCCCAGGGGTAGGCAAGAAAAGCCTGGTCTGCTGGGGGGGGGGGGCACTAGCTGCACCCCCCTCCCCCCCCAGCAGACCAGGGAGACGGGGGTGGGGACGCCCAAGTCCTCCACGGCTTTGCTCCGTCTCCCTGGTCTGCTGACCTGGGAGACACGGAGCAAAGCGGGAGCACGCGGGCAGCTGGTCAGACCAGGGAGACGGGGAGCAAAGCCTTGGAGCACGCCTGCAGCGGGACAGCCCGGGCGCGCTTGAGCTGTCCCCCTGCAGGCGTGCTCCACGGCTTTGCTCCCCGTCTCCCTGGTCTGCAGGGAGACGGGGAGCAAAGCCTTTGAGCACGCCTGCAGCGGGACAGCCCAGGCGCGCCGGGCCTGTCCCGCCACCGGTTTCCCCCGCAGCTTTGCGAAGCCGCGGAGGGGCTGGAGCTGGGAAGCCGGCGGCGGGACAGCCCAGGCGTGCCTGGGCTGCCCCGCAGCCCCAGCCCCTCCGCGGCTTTGCTCCGTGTCTTCCTGGTCTGCAGACCAGGGAGAGACGGAGCAGCTTTTCTCGCCCCGGAGTACACGGGCGGTGGGACCGCGAGGTCCCGCAGTCCGTGTCCTCCGGGGCGAGAAAAGCCGCATTCGTAACTGCGGATCCGACATAAGTCGGATCCGCGTAAGTCGGAGACTGCCTGTATTAACACATTAATATTTTGATCAATGCACACAAACCGAACTGGACTGTTTAGTGTAAAGCTCTTAGCAATTAAAATATCATCAACAGGTGGTATGCATGTAGTGTGCCCAATGAACTTTCAGTCAGTCAATCTGCTTCTTTTCTAGCAATTCAAACAAAAATGAAGAAAAAAGTCCTTCGTGACTGAGAGCTATTAAGATTAAAAAGGCATTTTTTGCTTAGTGATTTTTCTCCTAATATCAAGGTGAGCTTTTCCTTTTGTCCCACTGAACATTAGTCCACACCAGATGTATTGCTAGAGACCACACCAGATGTATTGCTAGAAAATCTACTCTACTTGGAGGTCTTGCCCTAGACAATGCTTCTAAGATAGTAATATATTGATAAGACTGTGCATTCCATTACATATATTAAACAAACCTTAATCCTGTATCTGTTACATTTTGTAGACAATGGAACAGGTCAAATGAGGCTAACATTATCCATCCAGAACCAATAATTAGCCAACTGAAGAAAATATCTGGCAAGCACATTTATCTCCCCTTAAGGCCAGCTTAATTACTGGTAGCAGCAGGATTTTAACAGCAATGAGACCTCAAATAAGTATCTAAACAAAAGTGTAGCCAGGAAAGTGGGCTGCACGATATGCAGTAGCTTTCCGCCAATTTCTGCTGAAGTCCATATGTTTAGAAAAATGTATTGACAGACGACTAAGGTAACCAATTCACAAATCTCTGAGGCATAAGACTTTCTTACACAAAATAAGAGTAATCTTGTTTGATTCAAGAGTCTTAATAATCTTTACAATTCTAAGCTTTGATACAGAGTTTTAACCATTAAATGAAGAACTTTTCAATTTCAATCTTTTTAACAGATGACTGACAAGCTGAAAAGAGGATCTACCTTCTCTGGGTTTGTCCTAACTGCCCTTCATGCAATGACAATCTTTTCCCATAGCAAATGTTTTGTAACAAAAGAAGGAATCTTTTTAACTTGATAGAAAAGTAAAATAGTACAGATATTCAGGGCATCCACAAGAAGGTTAAATTTTCCATTGCTGTACTATCTGATGGATTGCATTAAGGATTAAAGAATGCCAATGTTCTTAATCTTTTATTATAGGACAGTGAGAAAATCAAAACTGATTTACTTACACCCAGCTTACACAAGAAAGAAGAGGCATGTGACTATATTTAGATAAGAAATTTAATATCTAAGGAATATTGGCCAATCTGGCTTAGAAGTTTTTCCTCTTCTTCAATTTAGACTCATAGACTTTAAGGTCAGAAGGGACCATTATGATCATCTGGTCTGACCCCCTGCACAGTGCAGGCCACAGAATCTCACCCACCCCTCCCAGAATAATCCTCTCACCTATATCTCAGAAATTGAAGCCTTCAAATACTTTGAAGACCCCAAGATGCAGAGAATCCTCTAGCTGTGATCTGTACCCCATGCTACAGAGGAAGGCGAAAAACCTCCAGGGCCTCTGCCAATTTACCTCATGTATGCTGGTATTCTGACTTCATCTATATCTATATACATATTAAAGGCAAAACTGAGTTTATGACTGCTGAAGTCATTCTTCCACCTTTCAATGCCTTCTTTCAAATTCCAAGCTGCAAATCGAGGTTTCGTGGTCTTAGAGAATACTATGCCAGTAAATATTCTCTTATGGGAAAGTTAAAAGAAATGTCTTATGATCAGGCCTTAGAACCAAAATCTGTGAGGCTACAACAGAGCTGTCACTACTGTGGAAGCTCTGTCCTATTTTATTTTCAGTTGCTTTTTAGGTGACGGGCCCACAGGGAAGGTCTATTGAAAACACTGAAAGGTAGGTGGATGCAAGCCTGTCCACATCTAAAGACCCTTTCCTCAGCTTTGCAGGAAGAGTCATTGAACTCAGGATCCATCTAAATAGCAAGGACAACTAAAGAACAACAGAGTCAGGAGTGAAGATCAAAGGTTCAAATGTTCAGAGGTTCATAGGATAACTCTCCTTGCCGCAAATAAGAACACATACCCAGGCCTTCTTCATACTGGTTGTGTCTGGAGAAGAATTAGGTTTTGCCCTTTGACTAGCACAGAGAAGACTACTATTAGTGTTTCAAATACCTGCATAGCAAATGAGAACAGTGAGTTATAAAGATTACTGCTTGTCTGCTCAGACAACTGGCAATGAAATTACTGTTTTTATATGCATTGTCTTGAAAGATATCAAGTTCATCACAACACATTACACAAAAGACACTGTCTCCTTGTTTCCATCCACCAGAAGTACTAACATGGCCTCCATTCCTGAAGCATCTGAGCACATCACAATCCTTACTGTAATCTGTCTTCATAACTCACTTATGAAATAGGGAAACAATGGTTACCTTTGCTTCTTCAAGATATTGTAATTAGTTTGGAACCTACTGTAGATGGACATGTACCTCATGAACATGAGCTCAGAATCTTCTGAATAGCAATGTCCATTGGGGCCATGAATGTGGATCCCATTGTAGGTGCCTGACAAGCAGAATCCTCTACAGGATGTTGGGGATGAGATGTATCAACAGCTTGATGCCCCCAATGCCATGCAGCCTGCATACTTTGCGTATTGGTAGGGATGGCCCTGGCTATAGCTGCCTGCTCCAAAGTTCAGGCCATTTCATCAGACTTTTCCAAAATAGATAATAAAATGTATCCATCTCATCAAAGTGCACTCTACTAGAGTCCAAGTGGCACTGTTGGTCGGTTTAAATAGAGTGCTGGTATCTGAAATCTGCAAGGCCACTAAGTGAAGCAAATTATTCATGTTTGTTAAATATGTATTGAATTTAGCTCTGAGATCAGATTTCAGATTGGGGATGGGCTGGGGTCTTACTCTAATCCTTATCAACTGATGCCTGGTGGTGTGACCCGGATGGGTTTGCTGCTGCTTTTGTCATTCTGTGTCCTGAGAGGTGAATTATAGGGTTCTACACCTTTCCACCTAACTCTTTTACTGCAACTGGACCAGCAGGCCACAGGGGAGTCAAGCATGAAAGCAGCTCACAGTGCTGCCACTGATCAACTTTTATGTTGTAAGCAACAGAACACTATTGTCAGATCAAAACTATTCAATGTGGCAAATTTTCCAGTATTGTAAGCTTGTGTTTATGTTGCTAAGAGCAAGTCAGGGCACCATAAATTCTGATGATAGCCCTGGATAGAGCCACAAACAGATATTTGGACAATCTGAAAGATGTTATTTTGTCAACGTACTGTACAAAAAAATCTGGATATGTCCAGGATGTGGAGCTTTTTCTTGTCATGTACAGAATAAGGCTGTTCCCCACTATGGCACTCCAAGTACAGAAGATGGGGGGCCACAAGAGATGTAAAAAAATACCTTGCGCTATAGGCTTCTGCCTTAAAATAATCCCTAAGGTCACAGATTCTCTGACTCTGGGAGATAGGCTGCTACCATGAAGTTAAAAAAAAACCCACCCTTTCTTCTTAAATCCAGGAAAAAAAGCACTTGGAACTTCTTCCAGAACCCCAAGCTCTTTTACCACAAGATAGCTTGGGGGGGGAAAAAAAGCGTAATCTCTGATAGCTGACCTCTCAGTTTTAGGCATGCATACACAGATTTCCCATTACCTTTCAGGACACAAGAATCAAATTATACCTTTAAAAAGGGTGATTTTATTAACAAAACAAAAAGATATTCCTGGTAAAATATACCAGTGTTTTAAAACAAAGAATTTTATCCCTGGGATACAGCGTAAAGTTACAATGTACGGGGGGGGGGGGGGGGGGGGGAGCACATAGACTTAACACAGAGAAGTTTAACCAAACAACAAAACAAAGAAAACAACCTGATCGCATCTAAATAGATGCAACATCTAGGTAGTCCCTATACAATCATATATCCGTGCTTCAAGGTCCAGTTCATTTCCTTGCCCAGTATTCTTTGTAGGCATGGTAATGCTGCCTAGTTCAATTCATCTTGTTTCCCCAGCCCCTGGCTTAAAACTCACACAAAGAAAACCAGCAGCCAGGTACCCCTTGCCATTCAAATCTTTGGTTCTCTGGGCCAACACTTTCTTTCCCAACACTTTCTAGCTGCCTGGGTTTAATCCTCTGGTTATTGAATGCTGGTATGTTCAAAAAAGGACAACACTCCTCCTTATCCATCACAAAGGCTTTGGGAAAGAACACAGATAAATTGATTAAGTAGTGACAGTGGAACCCAGAGACCACATCGGGGATTCAATTTTGTGACATTTCAGTCCAAACTGGTCTGTATTAAATGGGATATGCAGGGTTCCATCATATGGACATAAATCTTACTCATTCTTCTGACTAAAGTGATGGGCACCAGAAACATTGTTCTGACAATAAAGTGGATGGAGCACATAGAGCAGGCTTGACAATGTTCAAATTACTACTTGAGTAAACTCTCCAACTAGCAGGTAAGAGGTGCAATTGGCCCTTTAAGGAATTTGGATACCACCAGATGAGAGAAGACTAAGAATGGCTGCATGGAGATGATTTGCTGATATTCCTGACAAATGAACTTAGACTGAGAAAGTTTAGAATGTTTTAACTGCAGCAAATAGTCAAGAATCTACAGTACTGGGACATGCACCAGGTCTAGATCATGTTGGACCACCTATATAGAGAATCTTTATCATTTGGAGGAGTCAGTCATTTTTTTAGCTAGTTTCCTGTTCTGTCAGGATTTCATCAATATGTGAGAAGCAATCCCTTTCCATAGAGTTCAACAGTTCACAATCAAACTTGAAAGTAACACTTGCAACAGTAGGCTTGGACAAAATGATGGGAGGTTAGCCAGAACTGCCTCAAACAATAGTGAGCTATGAGGATGAGTGTGGCCTAGTCTTTTCTGGCCTTGGCAATCACTCTGGGGATTAGTGCAATCAGTGGGCAGATATAAAGTAGGCCCTGATCCCACTACAGAGAGAAGGCATTGGCAAAGATCCCGAGTTCTTGCCTCCTTCAGAACAGAAATTTAAACTCTTGGCATTGTTCATGGTGGCTTTAAAAAAAGCAGTAAAGTTAGCTGACAAACAAAAGAGATCAGGTGATCATGTGGGAAGAAAGCAAGGTAACAGAAGCTGGGTGCAAGTATCCAAAAGGGAGAGGTCACCCAGCATGTAGCTAGTTTATGGAGTGGGGAGTCCTTCCTACTTCCCTGTAACTAGACAGCTCCAAGGATCCTGGACTTGACCAAAGAACTTGGACAACAGCCCAAATAATGCCCTAAATAGGTGTGTAAACTGATGCAGTTTCACTATTTTTTGCTTTGTGTGATCCGTAATCCCCCGAGCTTTACATGATTGAATATAAAAACACAAAGCTGTTAAACTGTGAGAAGAGTCTGCCTGTGTTGACGGCTTCACAAAAGTTGCATGCCCTAGTGTTAAAATGTAAACTGGAAGCTTTGTATCTTTGGAAGAGGAGTATGTTTAAGTAATGGGAATATTCTGGGGTCAGCTATGGACCTGGAGAAATAGGCCAGTTCTACTTAGTCTATCAGAAATAGGATGAGGACTGAAGGGCCTCTATTCTGAGAAGGGACAGCTATCAGTGCCAGGGAAGCCAAAGGAGAAACCAATACTTCAGCCTGCAGGGTTGTTAAGAGTGCTTAATGCACTCCAGTGGATCCAAGGTACACAAACTTGGCTTCCACTCACAGTAGTCCTAGGGGCTACGTCTAGACTGGCATAATTTTCCGCAAATGCTTTTAACAGAAAAGTTTTTCTGTTAAAAGAATTTGCGAAAAAGAGCGTCTATATTGGCATGAACGCTTTTCCGCAAAAGCACTTTTTGCGGTAAAGCGTCCGTGCCAATCTAGACGCGATTTTGCACAAGAAAGCCCCGATCGCCATTTTCACGATCGGGGCTTTTTTGTGCAAAACAATACCGTGTTGTCTACACTGGCCCTCTTGCACAAAAGCATTTGAGCATGAGGGCTTTTGCCCGAACGGGAGCAGCATAGCATTTCCGCAAGAACACTGACAATCTTACCTGAGATCGTCAGTGTTCTTGAGGAAATTCAAGTGGCCAGTGTAGACAGCTGGCAAGTTTTTCCTCAAAAGCAGCTGCTTTTGCGGAAAAACTTGCCAGTCTAGACGCAGCCAGTGAGTAGCCAAGAAAGGATGCTTGCCAGGATCTGTGAGGAGTCAATTGAGACTCCCGCCAAGAGAGGCTTTATTCAAGATGACCAATTTTTTAAAGAGTCAGGAATGGAATAACAAATCTGCAATCTGTTTTGCTGTTCACCATATTAAGAATGAGTTCATTTTACTGAGAACTTTCATGCTAGTGAAGGCTGATCTTGACATGTTGGATGAAAAGAGAACAGAATTCTTTGGAGGGCCTCACAAAACCAATCTTAAACAAGAATATTATGAAACTGACGTTTTCAAAAAACAGGTTAACCTGCATAATGGGAATGAGGCTAATATATCAGTTTGATACTTAAGTCTTTCTTTCTTTCTTTTTTTTTTTTTTACAGAAACACTTTTTATAATCTTGTATCGACCAGTACTTAAATATTTCTGTGGCTATTAGCTGACTTGTGAAAATGTTTGTTTTTCATTGTAAGAGAAAGGCAGTCGCAGCTATTTCCTAATTTCTAATGGATTAATGTGGAAGTCCTCCAAGAAGGGGCAGATATGAATTTCCTTTTTTCTAAGGCCTACCACTAAAATGACAAACACTTTGATTAATACTCTGCCACATACAGCAAGACTAAATATTAGAGCCTTATGCCAACAGTGGTCTTTTGCTGTATCAGAAATGGAGCTATTTCCTGTGGGAGATTCGTACTGGAATGTACAGGTATGCTTATGTAAATACAGTACAAGTAACTAAATTATGGTTAACTGACTAGTCAAGTAGTTGATGGAATTTCCATCGACTACTCGATAGGCACTTCTGCATTCCTCTTTTGAAAAGTACAAGAGTCCATCCCTGGCTCAGCTGTGTGGCGGCTGCTCCTTTGAAACACCAACTCAACATTTCAAAGGGGCAGTGCCCTGGAGCCCAGGATCAGCTGGGGCCCAGCTGACCCCAGGCTCCAGTGCTTCAGTGTTTTAAAGGGGCAGCTCTGCACAGCTGAGCCGCACATCAGCTGTGAGGCAGCTGCCTCTCTGAAACACTGCCTTGGGGTTTCAAAGCGGCAGTGCCACACAGCTGATCCCCAGCTCAGCTGTGCACTGCCGCTTTGAAGTACCCCTTCTCCTCCCCCCGCCCTTTGCTGCCTCTATCTGATAAAGGGGGGAGGAAATCGACTAGTTGACCAACTATCCGATAAGCATTTGCTTATCGGATAGTCAACTAGTCCTTAACATCCTTACAAGTAACTATTCTGAATAGTGGAGGCAAGGGTATATCTTAAAGAGTTTCTAGTTTGCATTGTAATTTCCTTATACTATATTTTTGTTCAAGTTCTTTGGACAGAAGTGAGGTTGATCCCGCTAGACTGTACAGGCAGAAAAAAAAGAATAAATTCCTTGACAGTGGGGCTGATTGTATTGCTCTGATCTGTAGCACATACAGAATTACTTCATTGCTTTGAGTATATTTGGTATATATGGAGTGGGGGAATGAATCAGTTCTCCCCTTTCTGAGAAATACAGAAGCTACTGTTCTGAGAACACAGCTCTGAATCTACTTCCTCTTTTCTCAGCTTCACTCCTTTCTGGAATACTTGTTGTGTCTGTCAAAGAAGGCAATTAGGCATTCATTCTGAACCTACACCTTTTTCAGCCTTCTTTAAAATCCCTTTGTTTCCTGAATGAAGGAAGCCTCCCAACGAAGGCCAACAGAAAACAAGTTATGTCATGTAAAGTACTGACAAAAATCAAGAGGAGTATAAGTGAATTGAAGGACCAGATAAACAAATACATAAAAGCAAAAATTCTATGCGAGTCAGTCGGTATGCTGGCCTATCAGTGATTAAAAACAGAACTCAAGAAGGATCAGGAAAACAATGCAAAAAAAAAAAAAAAAAAAAAAAGGTTCTCTGTAATGTTAATCACAAAGGATGCTGGGGCGATATAGGACTGGAAGGATCCTCAAGTAATCAAATCCAGTCCCCCACAATCATGGCAGGACCAAGCATCATCTCCACATCTCTAGATCATCCCTGCACTTGCAACCTGCTCTTAAAAATTTCCAATGATGAAGATTCCACAACCTCTCTCTGCAATTTATTCCAGTGGTTAATCACCCTGACAGTTAGGAAGTTTTTCCTAATGTCTAAATTAAATCCCGCCTTCCTACAATTAAGCCCACTGCTTCTTGTCCTATCACCAGAGGCTAAGGAGAATACTTTTTCTCCCTTCTCCATGTACCTTTTAGGTACTTGAAAACTGTTATGTTCCCTCTCAAACTTCTCTTTTCCAGACGAAACAAACCCAGTTCTTTCAATTTTCCTTCATGTGCCATGTTTTCTAGACCTTTATTAATTTTTGTTGCTCTTCTCTGCTTACATCTTTCATGAAACATGGTGATCAAAAACTGGACACAATACTCCAGTTGAGGCTTAATCAGCACAGAGTAGAGTGGAAGAATCACTTATCATGTCTTGCTTACAACACTCCTGCTAATACATCCCAGAATATTTGCTTTTTTAGCAACGATGTTATACTGTTGATTTATATTTAGCTTATGGTCCATTATGATCTCTAGACCCCTTTCCACAATACTCCTCCTTACTTAGGCAGTTGTTTCTCATATTGTATGTGCGCAATTGATTGTTCTTTCATAAGTGGAGTACTTTTTATTTGTTCTTATTGAATTTCCTTCTATTTAGACCATCCACAGCCAACCCGACGGAAGTTGCTAGGGGAAATTTTCCGATGCTTCTACACATGATGCGCACGCACGTGATCAGAATCAATGTGAACAAGCACTCAAAGAACAAACTGTTATATCACCATTGCATTATTTGCTTGAGCACCAGCATCACTGGAGCATCAATCAAGCCTCCTGAAGGACCAATTGGTTTGAAATGAAAGTACCATCTTAACTTGAACTAAGGTTTTTTATATGTTAAGAGGAGTTGAATTAGGGTTAATGCTCAAATTATAAATCAAACTGTGTCATGAAGACACACGTTAAATAATCAAAGGGTGAAAGGTGAAATTCTGTCATGGTTCAGAAATCAGCAAAGAAAAAACAAAATCTAAATGTTCGATTTTCAATGCAGAATAACGTTAGTGGATGTCCCATGGAAGTATACAATGTAAAATATATTTATTAAGTGAGCTGGAAAAGTGAATCAGTAAACTGTGAGGTAATAAAATTCGCCTCTGACAAATTATTTGGGAAGGTTAGGAGCACAGAATATCATGGAACTCCAGAGATACTTAACAGAGGATCAAACAGAAATCATGATGGCAGACTAAATGAAATGTTGATAAATGCAAGGTATAGCATAAATAGCTGGTACACAAACCCAGTTCTACTCAGTCTATCAGTTCTTTAAGGAGGATAATAAAGATGCCTTTGCTACAGCTACTTTTTGTAGGGGAAGAATGTAGACAGCCTTGGACCTTAGGAGCATATAAAATGTCTGGGTTTGATTATCTGGTCTTTTGGGTTTACTGAGGCATCTCCATTAATTCATTATTACTAGGAGGCTGCACTTCCTGCTTGCTATGCTCGCCTCACTCGGAGGGTACGTCTAGACTACATGCCTCTGACGACAGAGGAATGTAGATTAGGCTACCGGACATAGTAAAATTAAGCGGCAATTTAAATAATCACGGCTTCATTTACATTTACATGGCTGGCGCGCTGAGCCGACAAACAGCTGATCAGCTGTTTGTCGGCTCAGCGCGGCAGCCATGTAATTTAAATGAAGCGGCGATTATTTAAATCGACGCTTCATTTTACTATGTCTGGTAGCCTAATCTACATGCCTCTGTCGCCAGAGGCATGTAGTCTAGACGTACCCTGAGATGGGGAGGGTCCAGGGCCAAGACCGCCCTGGCTTTCTCTTGCCCCTCCTCTCTCCTTCCCCAGCTCTCTCACTCCTTCTCCCTTCTGCCCCGGCCTGCACCTCTCTCACTGCTCCTCGCCCCCTACCAGCTCTTTTTTGCCCCACTCCTGCCCCTGCCCCAGCCCCAGCCCCCCTCCCCCATCACTGGACTGCAGCGCACCAGCCCTGGCTCTCCCCTCAACCTGGTGTGTGTGTGTGTGTGGGGAGATGGCTCCAACTCCCCCTGCAGCAATGGAGACGAGGAGGCCTCATGGCTCCCACCCCTTGGGTGGGGGGAAGGGAGAGGCTGTGTGGCTTACTGCGTCTGTCCTCCTACCCCCGAGCACCCAAGAAAGGGAAGGGGAAAGGCTGTGTAACTCCCGGGGTCGTGCTGCTTGAAGTTTCCACACAGCCCCCCGAGCACCGGGCAGGGAGCTTCTGCTTCCCCCAAGAACTGGGGAGGGAAAAGGGGAGGGGCTGCATAACTCCCAGGGCCATGTGGCTCCTGCCCCCAACTTGGAGCATGGGGGCAGAAGAGGCTGCATGACTCCCAGGGCCATGCGGATCACAGCTTCCGCCCCGCCCCCACCACTGGGGAGGGGAGAGGATGTGCAACTCCTTGGGCTGTACGGTTCGCGGCTTTCACTCCCCTGAACACTGGGGAGGAGAGAGGCTGCACAGTGACTCACAGCTTCCACCCCCTAGTCAGATCATAGGGGAGGGAGGCTGGGGCAACATGCTACCCCAACCTCACAATGACTTGAGAGGGCCATGGAGGGTGCATTTGCCAGGGGCTGCAGCCAGAAGGGCTTCAGGTGAAGAGGCCAGTCAGCGGGGAAGTCTGCTAGCGAAGGTGGTAGCGTGACGAGAGGCTATTTCTGGGTGGGTGGGTGGGTGGGTGTGTTCTGGGCTTGGGGGTATGGGGATGCAGAGTGATGTCACTGTCATCCCACAGGACAATTTACAGACACACACACACACACACACACGATCCACAAACTTAAGTTCTATAATCTCTCTAGGTGACATCTTTTTAAGGAACTGTTAATATCACAGTGTTCTTCTGGGTTCCCACTTCGGATTTCTTCGCTTCAAAGGTAACTAACAATGAACTCAATTAATACAAAATATTTCATACCAAATAGAAAGTGTTCAACCTGAGGATTCCCTCCTCCAAAGCAAACCTCTTTTACCTTTTCATCTCCTTGTTCAGGAACATGCCAAAACCAACATTCCATTCTCTCACAGCCACGCAGTGTATTGAAATACAATCTGCAATATTTACGGGGCAACTCAACCATGCCAAGGTTCTGCTGGATCGGATGCGAAACCTAAAAATCAGGTAAATGGAGGGTTAGTTCCTGTAACTGATTCTGTAATAGGTTCCTCAAGATGTGTGGGATCCGTGTCCACATCAAGACACCATGCACCTGAGTCCAGAGATTTTTAGTAAGCAGTAACTGTCACTCAATACATTTGCAGTTGTTCTCCTTATACTCTGAACTGGGGTAGTAGGGCAGTGCAGACTGGCACTGTTCCAGTTCCTCCTCCTACCACAAATCAAATTATGATCTGCAGCAGAAGGAACAGATTATAGGTAGTGAAATACAGATAGGAACAACACATCTTAAAAAAACAACAGTTACAGATAAGTAACCTCCATTTCTTCCTCAAGTGATAGTTCCTATCTATATTTGACATGTGGGAGATTAACAAGCAGTAGTCAAACTGTAGGCAGATGCAAGAATGCAGAAATGATGATTGTCCAATACTGCTATCCCTATAGCTGAATCAGTAATAGAAGACTGGAACAAAGTGTGATATTTTGAGACAGTAAGGAGCTCCAGGAAGTTGCTCTAGATAGTTCTCTTTAGAAGAGGCATGTCTTGCATATATGCAGTAGTGGATGCTTGGGCTCTAGTGGAATGGACTCGCACCCTCTCCAGGGTAGGGATATGAGCCAGTGGACAACAAAGCATAATGAGATCCATTTAGAAAGTCTCTGCGCAGATATAGCTAGATCTGTTGCGCTCTCTGCTATGGTAACAAGGTTAGGTGTTTTTCCAATTCCTTTTGCTATTTGTAGATAAAAGCCCAGTATTCTTGGGATGTCTAAAGAAAGAAGCCTTCTCTCCTCAAAGGCATGCAGTTTCATCAAAAAAATATGGTAAGTGGATAGTCTGATATATGTGATACTCTGAAATTACTTTAGAGATGAATTTTGGATGGGGTCAAAGAGAATCCACATCTGAATTTTCTCTGGCTTTATCCACCAGATGTGAGAGACCAGAGTCCTGGATAGAATTGTTACTTTGCTATTGATGTTGTTTTTTTCTGGTGAGTAGACTAACAAAAGCCAAGTCTGCAGGCAACAGAGATGGAGTCTGGCAAATGGCATCATGTGTGTGCATGAGGCAGAGGAGGAATAGGTAAGTTCTGACTGAAGTTTGAGGGTGGCCTGTTTTATGACATTGCCCCTGGCAGTTGTGGCAATCAAGTCCAAAGTTGTTGCAATGTAGGCAATGGTCCTCATGGGGTCAAAGTAGACTTTTCATGGTTGACAAAAAGTCTTAGGGAAAGTTGAAGATAAAGAAGGAGTCAGGTTGCCACCTGGACTTCCTTATATAATCTTCTTGTAGTCAATTATCACGGCATGGGAAGACAAACCCATTTCTTCTCATCAAAACTGTCAACAGTGAAAAGACTTTTATAAAGACACTTGATGTCACAGTTAGCCTGAACGGAAGAATCAACTGGTAATGGTCTTGACCAAGGAACAATCTGAGGGAACTTCTGTGTGATAGGTCAATGTTTATGTGAAAGCATGCATCTTTTATGTTGAGAACCACAAAACATTTGCCTTCTTCCAGATGAATACATTTAGCCGGCACAGATCAACAATCAATCTACATCTTCTGTTCTTTTAGAGACTAGAAGTAGAATCTAGGAAGTAGAATCCTTTTCCTTGTTGTTGAGGTGGAACTCTTTCCAAAAATGAGGAATAATGTTAGTTCAAACCAAGGGTTTGGTTTGAACTAACATGTCCTAGCATGCACTTTCACTTTTGGAACAGCTGTTGAGCGGAGTAACGCACCGGCGAGATCATGCTAATGAAGTGTGGGATATTTAAATCCCTACTTCATTAGCAATTTCGGTCGCCTACATTTGCATCCCTAGTTCAAACTAGGGTGCAAGTGTAGACGTACCCTAGGTGCCTACAGTAGAGATCGCAAGGGCCCCAATAATGTTAGTACAAGAAACCAACCAGCTGAGACTACCATCTGGCACTGAGTATCAACTCTCTCTTGGTAAGTCATTTATGGTGACAGAATAGAACCCAAATTTCTTAGGGCTTCTGTCCAGCCCTCTTTCTCTATAATAGGGTAAGGGCTCTCCTGGAACCTCCAACCAAATGGATGAAAAAGCTGTTTCCCAAACTACCACTGGAACCAACAGTGCCAATGACTGAGTATTCAGGCTCATGAGTGGAAGACAGTGGCTCTGTCTCTCCAGGATAGCCTCTTTCTCCAGCATAACCATTGTTGAATAAGAACGGACTTGAGGTATTGGTGTGAGAATGGGGGACAGCCAAAATGTTCTCTGGGCAGATGTAGGTCTCAGAGTGTTCTGATGTATTGGATGAGTCCGTTAGTGGAGCTACTGGATCCGGTGCTTTCTTGGTTACAGTATAAGTCAGATCCCCTCATGGCTATGATGATATTGGCACATTCTGTGTGGATATTTGTCTTTGAATTTGCACACTGGAACTGGTATAGAAACGAATAAATTTATGCTCCTTTGCACAACTTTCTCCCTACTGAGGTTTACTCAGGCCTCAATCTTTAGGACCAGTGCATGAGGAATCTCCTTACTTTGAAGGAATCGGGGAAGAATCTCTTTTCTCTGGAGCCAATTTGAAAGAAGGCAGTTTATCTCATCTTAATCTCATGAAAAGCCTTCTCCTTTGGCTTAGAAGATTTAAACTCAACTCCTGAGGGTGGGGCACTGACAGTTGATTGAGGTTAATGTCTCCATCAGATGCTTTTTTAAGACAGCTCTTGACCACCACAAATTCTAGGAGAGAAGGAAGGCAAATGCTGCACTTTTCTGAGTCTCACATTTCAGCTATTCAGTAAGGGTAACATTCATCATTCACAGAAAAGGAAACACAATTCTTGAACCCTAGTTATAATCTTAGCCTCCCAGAAAGAATTTCCTCAGAATGGAAAAAACCCAACACTAGTACTTAAGACCAAAAAAGTAAAAACAAAATAATGAAATAGTTACAATATATTTAGAGACTGAAGTACTCAAAGAAGCTGTATCCACAGCTTCTTTGACTCAGACCACATGGTGGGTAAGGAGGAAATGGAGAGTTAGTGCTCTGCACTGCCACTTATACTCTTAGTTCAGAGCATGATGAGAACTGCATGTATGTGAACCAATGGACCCTGCTTACTAAAAACCTCCAGATTCAGGAACATGGCACACATGTGTATCCACATGTGGAAAACACATGGGGACAATCATTCAAAGTAATACAATAATTTCTCCTTTCCATTTTTCATTAGAAAAGACATTCATTTACATTTTAAAAACAAATTACACTTTAAAATATAATTAGTATCTAACAAACTATGCACTATACACATATACCATATGAGTCTCCATCCCAAAGAGCTTATTTCCATCCCAAAGAGCTTATCTATTATTTATATGAAAGAGTTTGTCTATTTGTACGTCTCTCTGTTTGTCCAAGAACTCCTAAATGGCAAGAGCTAAGACCACCAAATTCAGCATACAGCTTCCTCTTATCATAATGCAAAGTAAGGGTTTGGTTGTGCCAGGAAAATGGGATGTGCCTGGAATGGGAATACTTGTCATAAAATCATACAGAAAAGAGACAGAATCACCAGGCAAATGAAAGGCCCTGCCCTTTTGGGATTGCCTCAGCCCTGAGCCTCTCACTTCCCAAGCACCCTTTAGGGATGGTGTGGGATGCTACAGATCCCCTTCTCCTCTCCCCCAATTCATACAGGAACACTGATGGCTGTTCCCCTTTGTCAGTTTGCTGAATTCCTCACTCTGTCTAGGGACCACAAGAGGCAGATGATCCTGGACCTGTCCTAGTTGGGTGACATGCACTCCTTTCCTGGATGTGCCTGCTGGAGTTGCAGCAACCATGAAGAGGTGCTTCTCACCCGGCCCCAAGATGCTGCGGTGAGAGATGGCTGGGATAGTTCCTCTCTCCCTAGGACAGCCTGCATACTGGTGCTCTCATCCCCAGTCCCACCGCAGAGCAATGATTTAAATGAAGCATGAACATTTACATTTTATTTTTCAAAAAATAAAAATTAATTGAGTTAAGGACCTGAGCAACACCAGGTAAATCTCCTAGTAATCTAAATAAATACAATGGATGACTGGGAGAAGTTATGGGCCCAGAGAGAGTAGAAGTGTCTTACTCGAGGTGTCACAGCTAGTCAGTGACTGAGCTGAAACAATATTTTAGGTCTCCTTACTGTCAGTCCACTTACTAATTAAACAGATGTTGCAGTCTCTGCTAAACCTTTAAAATATAAGCTATTCCTCGCACATGGCAAAAACCACTTTATCTTTGTTTTCTAGAGCAGCAGAAAGCCAAGATGGCTGCATTTTGAACAACTGTTTGTTCGTCACTGATTATGCCCTTTATTCTCTAAATTTATTCATGAAATTATACCATTTTAGGGTAACTGAAGTTTTGACTGATATTATCTAAGTATTTTTATGACAAACTATTTAAAAGTCCATATAAACAAAATTAACCCAATATTATGAGATTTTGTTAAGTATTAATAACTTACCATTACATTTTTGTCCATTTTCCATGGCTCATAACTGTCCGAATTAGGCAATGGCAGATTAGGGGTTTTTCCTGAGTATCTAAAATCTAAGATTGAGGACAAGAATACTTAATGCATTGCATAATAAAATGGGTCAGATGCAGGTAATGCATCTTATTTTTCTTTAAATTTATTAAACACTTATAATGACTCATTATTTTCCTTTAATGACATTGCAGGCCTACTTTTTGCACTGTAGCAGGGAAAGTGATCAGCTAAACTGTAAATATTTTCATCATAAAAACATGACATTTTAGAATGACTCAAATACAATTATATTTATCTATACACATTCCATGCACATTCCACCCACCCTTTAAGGCTTAAGAGTATTTCCTTTAAATAATTGTGTTAATACAAGTGTTAGTTTACAAATATGCAACCAAGATTTTCAAACAGTGATTGGTGCTTTTGATTGCCTCAACTTTTGGATGTTTAACTTGACTCCCTGAAAAAAATCTGATTTTCAAAAGGTAGGTGCTCAGAAAAATCAAACCAATTTGTGGTGTCAAGTTGGGCATCCAAAAGCTGAGGCACCCAAAAAACACTAGTCACTTTTAAAAATATGTTTATTTCTTATTCCAAATAACTGGGAATGTAATGAACAAAATAATCTTATTGCTCCAGTCACAATTTTTCCTCCTCCCTGCCCTCTTCCAAGTGGTTCCTTCCAGAGTTAGTAAGAAAGTATCATTTAGAGCTTTTATATTTTTATATTTCCTTAATTATGGACATTCATTCAAGATCAAAGTATTTCTGAGGGAGTTCTGCTCAGCAACATTAGTCCAACATATTTGATAACTACCTGACTCAAATCAGAAATGAGACCAAATGCATGTAAATAGTTTAAAGAATTCAATTTTAAATTTAAAAAACGCATTAGACCACACAATGTGCAAAAAATCATGCTAAAAAGCCCCCTAATATTCCTAAATGGTTTTATACTGGCAAATGAAAATATGCAGGTGTTATGCAAGAATTGTCCCTAAATACTAACTAAGGGGACAATATGATCAGGTTTCTGAAGATGCATGAGCCCTACCAACTCTAGTGAAAAAAGTCTGAGAGGTAGTCATGTTAGTCTATAACTTTAAAAACAATCCAGTGGCACCTTAAAGACTAGCAAATATATATACATACATGAGTTTGTGTGTGCAAAACCCACTTCTTCAGATGAGATGATCTTGAGTGGAGAAAGAAAGGGAGACCCTCAGAATAAGAAGGGAGAGGGAGAAAAAAATTACCTATCAATTGTAGTCTTGGTGCTAATGAGGCTAATTAAGTGAGCTGGAAGTGTCCCATACTTAGCTTTTGATGTCAATAGGGTACTGAATATACGGAAAGCTGGTGTTATGTTTACCAGTTCAAATCTTTGTTCAGGCCATGTGAGAGAAAGAATCAAATTTGCATATGAAAGTCAATTCTGCACTCAATCTCTATAGTTGGCTTGTGAAATTTCTTTGTAGAAGAATGGCTACTTTTAAGTCCATTAATGAGTGTCCATGTAGGTTAAAGTGTTCCCCTCTAGGCTTCTGTGTGTTACCATTTCAAACATCTGGTTTTTGTTCATTAATCCTTTGTCACAGAAACTGTCCATATACATGGCAGAGGGCCACTGTTGGCATTTGATGGCATATATCACATTAGAGCAGTGGTCACCAACCAGTAGATCAGGATCTACTGGTAGATCTTGGAGCCTCTGACAGGTGATCCTGACTGGTTTGGCCAAGAGGCTATGAAATGTCGGCACTTCAGTTGCCCCTCCCCTCACTGCTGCTCATCTCCTGTCCTTTGCCTTGGAGCTACCATTCCCCTGGGGAGCCTCCTGCTTTCAGTGCAGGGCAGGGCAGGGAAGAGACAGGAGGGGCACTGATGTCAAGGTGCCCCCTCCCACTCTGTATCCTTTCTCCACAAAGCAGACAGGGGGCACAACAGAACTTGGGATGGAGTTACAGAATCATGGAGCTGGAAGATACCTCAGGAGGTCATCAAGTCCAGCCCCCTGCCCAAAGCAGGACCAATCCCAACTAAATCAATGCAGCAAGGGCTTTGTCAAGAAGAGACTTAAAAACCACTAGGGATGGAAATTCCACTACCTCTCTTGGTAACCCATTCTGAAGACCTGTAAGATGTGGTCTCGTGTCTCTTGCAGGGGAGACGTCCTCTCCAGGGATGACAATCTGTGTGGTAATAGAAAGGGTTTACCATGTTATGGCACCAGCTAATGAGATGAAAGCAGCACTGGGTCCTTTTCTGGTTGGTGTGGTGCTGTCTTCTGAATGAGTTTCTGGGCTGCCTCAAAGGTCTCCACGGTGGAAAGGATCTGCATATCCCAGTCGTGGCAGTCCAGGGGTGATGGCGGGGAGGACTCAACTGGCCCTTTTGTAGGGCAGGAGTCAACGTTCCCTTTGTGCCAGTTTCTCAGACCCTGCCTGCAACTGGTGCACGGAGGACAGCTGCCTCCTCTGGGGACCTGAGAATTGGTCTCTCTACTTCGTTTCTTCTTCGGCACCAGGGATGCAGACTTGCGGCTACCATCCCCACACTGAGTGTCGTGGCAATGCCAGTCCCTGTTTGGTACCAGATCCGACGCTGTCAGTGCCGGAACACTCTGCACAAGGCTATGGTGCTGGCTAGGACTAGATCCAATTGAGGTTGAAGAGCAGCCTCCATGAGGATTCTATGCCTCTGCTCTCTGTCTAAGTATCAATGGACAAAAACTCTTACAAATGCAGCACTTCTCTTTCTGGTAACCCTTACCCAAACACTTCTGACAGCATGAGTGTCACTCGTTTGGGATAAGCTTACTGCAAGCCTGACAAATCTTAAAGATCAAGATATGTCCCAGGCCCAGGATGGGGAAAAAAAATGGATTCCCTCCTTTCTAACCAATGAAACTACTAACATTAAATCTACCTACAGTTATAAAACTGTAATTATATACTTGAAAAGCAACTAGGTGAGTTTGCAGAACAAGAGCAAAAAGTTCCCTCTGCCGTCACCAAACAACAGGGAGGAGGGGAGGAGGGAGGGGTTGGCGGGTCAGCTAGGCCAGGGGTTCCCAACTGCCGGTCTGTGGTCCAGTGCCAGGCTCTGAACCGCTGGCTGTTAGGCCATGGCACACTGCGGGAGGGCTCCCAGGGGCAAGAGCTGCAGCACAGCAGGTTGCTCACCAGGACGCTGCAGAAGTAGGCAGGGGCTCTGGGAGCTAGGGCTGGGCTCAACCCCTGCAGCAGGAAGCAACTCGCAGCTGCTGCTCTCAGTGCTTCAGGACCAGGCTCCAGGCCAAATCTATGATTCCCAGCAGGGGCTGCTGCTTCTGCTCCCCAGGATCCCGGGCTGCAGCCAGGATGGGGAATTTCTAGCAGGGCCAGTTCCGTTGCTCCCCAGGAATCTCTCCCAAATCAGCATTTCCAGCCCAGCCAACCTTTACCCTATGGTTGCCAGGTGTCCGGTATTGGTCCAGTATTTGCAACTTCTGTCTGGTAAAAAAGCCAGAAAAGTATTTTCTGTTTTTCTCGGATGGAAGGCCGCTTGGGACATTCTTCTCCTGCCACGTCTGGTGGAGATGTGGGGATTAAAGGAGCCATGACCCCTTTTTTTTCCTCATGTGGTGGGTTTTTTTCTCCCCACCATGTTCAGTATTTTTTGTGAAACTATCTGGCAACCATACCCTGCCCCAGGGCAGACAGTGCTTGGGGGACAGGTAAGAAAGACTACACCCCTCCGTGAGCAGTGTCCCAGGGCTGCAGGGGGAGGGTTTGGCTCTGGGCTGCTTCCAGTGGAGCTGGCTGCAATCCCTGCCTGAGGCCCAGGGAAACTGTGGCCAGCTCCTAGTCTGCACGAGGTGGGGGGGGAGGGGCAGCCCTGGAGAGGATCAAGAGGAGACTGAAGAAGGGTAGGGGAAGATAAAGGGAATTGGGGGAACAGGGATGTGTGAGGCAGGGGCAGGATGAGAATGCAGGAGGTGCTGAAGGGAGGTTGGGCAATTCAGGGGAGACATGGGGCAACTGGGAACAGGGGTGCAACAGAGGTAAACTCTGAAGGGGGAGTCACAGGGAGGAAAGGGGGAAGCTGCAGGGGGGAGACTATGGGAGCAAGAGCAGCCTGGCTGGCGAAGGGAGAGACACAGGGCAGGGGTTGTACAGAAGGAGACGGGGGAAGATACAACAGTAGCTCTCCCACCCCATGGGGCAAGAGGGGAAGGAGGGCAGAGGTGACTGATGATAACACTTGGGGGCACCAGCTCCTATTGCCCGACAAAATTTCAGGGGCTAAATGGGGTACCCCACATGCTCCCTGCCCGTGTGGGTGCCCCTCCCTACGCTCTTCCCTCTGCAGGCATCAGTCGCCCTTGAGGGAGGGACTGCCCCACCCAGCAGCCAGAGGGGAATTCTTTCTGTGAATGTTTTTTTTAGTGTTGTAGATATCTGCAAACTCTGATCTGTTACGACATGTATTTTGCCCGTGCAGGTGTGATGCAGAATAACACGTGGCCTCTTAAAATTAATTTCCATAATGAATATGCAGATAAAATGCTACTGGTCCGCCTAAAGTTTGTGAACAAGTCTGCCAGTCTGTGGTATAAAACAGGTTGGGAACCACTGAGCTAGGCTATTGAGCGCCATATTGACATCACTCTAGGAGGTGCACTGGATGATACTTCCTGCTAGGCAAAATCTTCCTGCTCCCGTGCACACACACCTGATTGGAATGCACATGAAACAAGCATTAGAAGAACTTATTGTAGTACTGTAGATTTACACCCCAGTTTGATGCACCCTGTCCTTATGTCAATAAGACTTAAGTAGATGCAAAAGAACTGTTCTCAGATTATAAAACGCATCGAACTATCCTTTTTTCACAGTCTGCTTTCTACATGTCTGAAGAAGAGCACTTTTCAACCCAGTAAGCCTGGCTGTACAAAAGAAATACTTTAAAGTAAGGAAATATTCAGCACCACTATATGTTGTTTGGAGAAACTCTAAAAATGTATTGACCGAACCTTTCCATCAAGTTCTCTACTAAAGATGGAAATTTTTGTAAACCTAGGAATAAGCACCTTTCTGGAGTTATCTTTTAACAAAAGTACTGCAATATTTTGATAGTGAGTGCTGTGAGCTTGCATTTCTCCTCTGATGACTGAACTAAGTTTTAAGTATTGAAATGAATCCATGAAATTATCCAATTATCTAACAAAATGGATCTTTGTTGAATGTATCTCATATAGAGTGAACCTAGGCATGAGGAAATGAAAAGTACCTAAAGAAATATTTTTTCACAAGACAGACAATTAGTCTGTGAAGCTCATTGCCACAAGCGTTTTACTTCCAAGATTTAAGCAGAAGTCAAACAAGGGTAGTACATTTACGAGATTAATAAGAATATCTAGATTTATAGTTGTAAGATTTAAAAAACTAAACAGGACCTACAGGCAGACTATACAACTTCATGCCTTAGGATGTAAGCCAACCTTTAAAGCAGGTAAGGAAGAACCATTCCTTATGACAGGCTATTCCACAACTGCTATCAGAAGGTGTAAGAAACACCACAAACACAGCCAATATGGACTATTATCAGTAACAGCAGAACAGACAGACTTCTAGTCTGATCCAGTACTGTAATTCCTATACTTGGGTTGGTGGCAGAACCTTAAACTATCCATGCACCAAATTTCAGAGTTCAGGAAACTCAGATTTACAGATATGTATTTAAGCAAAGGATACTGAAAGTATTGGTTCCCAAAGTAGCTGTTGCACTGAGAATAAAACGGAATACTTGTCTGTAAATAAAGATCATACACATATCTACCTGCCTTATATGCCAAGTAAAATTATACACTTGCTCTGGATCAAACATCACAAAGGTGTCACTTGGGGAGAAAGTGTATGTAGCCTTTTCTATAATAATGAGACTTATTCAGTGACTTATTCACAAGTAAAAGTAGTTCAAATATAATGCACCTATAGATTTATACTCTTACATAGTGTTCAAGTACAAGGATAGTGGAGGAATATAAATACTTAGAGATAAATATAGGCACCCCCGATACTGTCAGGTAGGATCCTTCTATGAAAACAGTTAACGTTCTGGATTCACCAGCACCCCCTTAGAGAGGGACCTCACATTCCTAGACATAAGCTGCTAGTGGAAACAGAGGAGCAGCAGAAAGGACAGAGCTTTGTAATCATTTTAACCAGCAAGCCTGAATTTTCAGTTTCTTGAAGAGGTACTCGAACAGTCAGAATGAGCATTACTTTTCCAGAAGATTCCAACCAAACAGATTCTAGGAAGCCCAGAATAGGGATCTACAGACTCTATTGTCAAAGAATGTGCATTTTCACTTCCTTGTGCACAATAACTAATACCGAGAGATTAGCTCATTCTTAAATGTTTATATGAAAAACATTAAACAAATGCAAAAAAAATACAAAGTGCTTTATTAATTCAAAATAAAATACCATTGATCCAGGGTTTCAGTGCTGTGTCTTCCTGGTAGGCATTTATTTGCAGAGAAGGCAGTTGCAGTCCTAATTGAAGTTCGCTGCTCATAAATTCTAGATATTTAGAATTATTGCTAAATGGTAAAAGAAAAACTCATATTTAACAAAATAAGACAAGTGCTTCTTCATGTCAAGGGTTAACTATAAAACACTAGATGATTTCTTCAACAATTAAAGCAAAACTTAAGAATTCACTCTACATTTAAATAGTAGAGGAACAATTCCCCACAATACTGCTTTAGTGGAAGATGATCTCAACTTGTACATGATTACATTAAAGCAAGGAGAAGGAGCTAGCAACTATGTAACCAAGAATCAAATTAACTTGGTAGAGAGAGCACCTGTGTGACACTTGTTTAAAAATCTGCCATTAAATTGAAAAGAAGGTTGGGATGATTGTGTTGTACGCTGGAGTTAACCCCCTTTCTGTGTATTGCTATATCTTCTCTGCCAGAGATGAACTCCATTGCATGGAGCTTATACAATTTTCTAATGGACCAATTACACTAAAAGAAAAGATTTTTGATAACATTTCAAACTGAAAATACTCATGATCCCTAATTACTTGTTCTACCTCATAAGCGATTCAAAATATATATGTTGAACACTGAGTAATAAGGCACACAGATTCATCACAATGGGTATGTCAGCCTATTTGCAGTTTGAGGGCAGAACCAGACACTGGTGGCATGGGAATGCCTCATCCACCCAAAGTTCCATTCAGGTGAGATAACTTCCAAAACCAGGATATTTCAAGTTAAAAATGTGCTTAATATACATCAAAGAAACAGAATGATTTCTCATACTAAGGAGCATGGCAAATATACCTAAAATGATTAATCTAAATTCTTAGATGTCAATGTTCAACGCTATTCTGGGTAATCCATTTGTCTCACACATGGTCCACATCTGTGGACTTTATTATTCTAAGAGAAATTTTCAGGTAAACACTGATACATTTTCCTCCTCTTTGTGCAAAGATTCCCAGACCCATTATATTAGTAGTTTTCATAACAGTATACCTCTAGGGTAGGAAGCAGGATCATCCTTAAATGCAGACATCCAAAACAAGGTAGATTATATATAAATATAACCTACATCTTCCCTAAGGCACCACAGTACAGGGAAGACTTATTCCAAAAGAGAAGAAATGGCATGGGCTAAGATTGGATGACCATTATGAAGAATGTGGTGACCTCTGAATGGATGGCTATGTTGCTATAATAAAGATGCATGGCCACCCTCAGAGGTTGACAGTGAAGGACCACACAATGCCCCTGGGCTGTGTCTAGACTGGCTGCTTGAATTTCCGCAAGAACACTGACAATCTCATGTAAGATTGTCAGTGTTCTTGCAGAAATACTATGCTGCTCCCGTTCGGGCAAAAGCCCTCTTGTGCAAATGCTTTTGCGCAAGAGGGCGAGTGTAGACAACGCGGTATTGTTTTGCGCAAAAAAGCCCTGATCATGAAAATGGCGATGGGGCTTTCTTGCGCAAAACCACGTCTAGATTGGCACGGACGCTTTTCCGCAAAAAGTGCTTTTGCGGAAAAGCATCCGTGCCAATCTAGACGCTCTTTTCCGCAAATGCTTTTAACGGAAAAACTTTTCCGTTAAAAGCATTTGTGGAAAATCATGCCAGTCTAGACGTAGCCTTGGTGTGCAGAACCAAGAAAGCCATGCCTATCCTGCCAGAAGCTGAAGAATGGGACAGGAAGTGGAAGTATAAAATGCGAGCTCTGCAGTTCATTTGGGCTGGAGCCACCAATAGAGATAAACATATCCCATCTGCCGCTGGAACCTGCAGACGATCCCCACTATGCTGAGGACTGACCGGATCTTCCTGCATCACTAGCTGACCAAGACTCTGAGGAGCTGTTGCAACTGCTGCCTAAGGACTGGCCAGAGCTTCCAGCTAACCAAGACGCTAAAGAGCTGCTGCCTGAGGACTGGCCAGAATTCCCCCTAGAAACAGAAGATCCCCACATCACAAAAATAATGAACCACAGGGATGTAGGAAGTAGCCCAGAAGAACTAAATGACCAGCTGGATTAGTGTTGGCGTGATGCTAGTTCAGCACGTTGTAGGCAGATTTCCACTGATCCAATGGTGATCCAACTCTGCCACTGTTAGGGCCCTGGACTAGAAGGCAGTGGAGTTGGTTGGCCTGTGCCTCCTATCCTTGTCAGCCAGTGCATGTGTGTGGCAGCTCCTCACCTTAGGCCAAGAGGCTTGCTTTGGTCTACTATCCCTGCCTGAGCACTAGACTATGTTGGTGCTCACCCCTGTCTGAGACTTCTATTTGCTGTCCTCCCGATTGAGGGCTTGAGGCCCAAAGACTGCCTTAATGCTCTGCCCCGACTGAGGGCCTGAATTCTAGAAGCAGTTAATCCCCCTTTTTGAGATCACTTTTATAGATGCCTGACATTGAGGTAGTATGGCCTCCCTTAGAGGCCGACAGGAAAGGCAGCTAAACAGCCCTACAGCAGCTATTTAGATGATCTCACTAAAGTACACAAGCTCACTCTATCCTGACACTGCCTCTAAGATCTTGACTTTGATTATTAAATTAAGGAGGACTTCAATTGTGTGTGTGGCAGGACATCTGCATGACAACCTTTCAAACAAAGTTTACATAGGTGTTAACTTAAGGTAAGAAAGAAAAAGATTCTTTTAACAGATTTTTTTGGAGTGTTGCAGATTTCTAAAACTCTGATCTTAATTATTTTTTTAAACCCTGTGTTACTAATTAATACATGGTAATTTAAGGCCAGAATTTTGCTATGTGGTAGAGTTCTGGCTCTTATGAGTCAGAAGTAGCAAGTACTAGCTTGAGCTGTTAGAAAGATTGATGATATATGGATACACCAGCTGGAGTTACCCGGCGTTGTTCGGGAAACTGGAGGAACAAAATGTAGAAAAACAGTAGTCCATTATCTTTTTTTGAATGGTAGAAAAGTTGCACTGATTTCTATAGGGATTAAAATATAAGTCCTCATCATTCCCGGAGGTGGGTGTGACCCCAGGTGGAGGGGAGGTTACATGCGGGAGGGGCACCCCATGTGCCTTGGGGGACAGGGCGGGTGCCTGAGCCAGTGTGTGCATGGGGGTCGGGGCACTGCGTGCTGGCACGAGGGGGGCGGGAGAAGAGGGTTGCTTATGTAACTTCGTGAGCAGGACGGGGTGAGTCCTGGATGGCGCTGGGGGCTGCAGGCGGTGGGCACAGGACCTAGGGTGGGCAGGACGGCACCTGAAGGGCAGTGCGGCGGGTTACTTTTTGATTTTTACAGCTTGAGCTCGGGCCCGATCGGGTCCAAAAGTACCTTAAAACCTTCTCCTGGATGAAAGGTTATCCCATGTCAAGTTTGGTTGTGGTAGCTCTTATAGTGTCCAAGTTATTAGAGCACAAACATACAAACATTCTCCTTTATATATTAGGTGTACTCCAAGGGTAGTGTTAATTTTCTTTTTTATTTGATTTCATATTAAATATCATAGGCATTGCTCCTTGTTAAATATCCCCTCACATAACGGGTCCTGACACAGAAGCTCCCAAGGACGCTTTTTTTTTTCCCAAATGCAAAGAGATTGATCAGAAGCCCACAAAACAGACTTACAATTGTTAAGAAGACTTATGGATACAGGTTCCACTCTGCTACTTATCCTTGTGCCATGTAAGTCTTGGTGTTCCTCTCTCCCTTCGTGAGCAATGCATGTAGGAGATAGGAAATTGAGTTTCACCCAGAACAGGAGAATTTCTCTCCAGAGTAGGGCTGTTTGTATTATTCTTAGTTATAAAAAAAAGAAAGAGTATCATGACAAGCACTGGTTAAGTTATCCATGGAAGAAACAGTACTCTGAGACCTCAATGAATCATTACCTTCCAGCTGCTAGATGTGTTCTTCCTTTTTCTTGTATCTACTTCCCTGAACTGAACTAGGAAGGTTCCTTAAAAAATTCTGACTCTCAGCATTCCCCAGTTGGGGGGAACAGAGAATATATACAGTCAGAAATAGATCTCTGCCAATAGATAAGCAGATTTCATGTATTCCTCTGTGTATTGTTAGATGTGTGTCACACTAACTCTGGATCACTAAAGCTTACTTATTTATGAGATCAGATTTCCAACCGGCTCTAATAAGATTTGGAATTTTTTTCAATAGCACCCCTTGTTTTCTATTATAGCCATCTTCACTTTCTGAAAGAAGACCATGTACTGGATACTATTCACCTTCAATTCAGATCTATGAATAACTTCCCTGGCACCACATGTAAATGTCTGTCTTGAATCCAGAATGCTCCAGAAATTGTATCACTTTGTGATTGCTTTGGCATTGACTGTACAGAACACTGATCAGAAAAACTGTCAAAGACAACATGGCTTCTTCCCTAAAGATAGTATTATTGCTACCATGATCCCAAAGAGTGATCCAGACAGAGCACAAGTAAGATTTAATGGTGAAGATCAAAAATGGGAAAAAAAGCAGAAATCTACCTGTAAATCATAATTACCTAGGAATGGTAAAATAGGAATACTCTGAAAACAAGCCTCCTTTAAGAACTTGTGTGTGTCATATGTGTGTCTGCTTTGCTTCCCTCACCTCCATTCTCTGAAGCTAGAAATAGGACGGGAGCAAGTTAATTTCCCAATGTGAAACAAATGGAGGATAATTTCATTCATGTTATCACCTCTCTGTGTATAGGTGAAATAGGTAATGGAACAAAGCTGTCCCTGAAATTCTTGCACAGCTCCAAAAATCCAGTGTCCAATTGACAGCGGCCAGTGATGTTACTGATCAAAGTTACAGATAGTCCTTTGCTCCCAACATGAAAGAACCTTGCACAAATCGAGAGTCTGGTAGGAAGGCATGCAGATGGTTCTGAGGCGCTATACTTGTTTTACCTACCATATGCAAAAAGGTATTTTTCCTGTTAGGACTTCCTGGACTACTTCAACCCACCACATGACCTGTATTCATCTCTGTAGTACCTGGCAGAATTCTAAGATGACTCTCTCTCTCTCTCTCTCTGAATAGCCTCAGCTACAAGTTTCCATTGTATCAATAAGATAGGTGGGAACCAACTTGTGTGACCATCTGACTCCAAGGATCAAAGCTCCACAAACCTGCACTTAACAAATATGCTCCTTATCCCCAACCAGTGACTAGCCAGCATTAGGCCATGCAATTTTATTTTTCAGACTGAGATGGGCTGTGCTTGTAACATTGTTGACCTACATTAACATTGCTTGTGAAAACATACCTGAGCACATTAGGTATCAGATGACAGTGTGCAGTGGCAGTCAAAAACGCAAATAGAATGTTAGGAATTATTTAAAAACGAGATAGAGAACATCTTATTACTGCTATATAAAACAATGGTACACCTACATCTTGAATACTGCATACAGATGTGGTTGCCTCTTCTCAAAAAAAGAAATTGGCATTGGAAAAGATTCAGAAAAGGGGAAAAGGGCAACAAAAATGATTAGGGGTTTGGAACTGGTCCCATATACAGAGAGATTAAAAAGACTTGGACTTGTCAGCTTACAAAAGAGGAGACTGGGGGTGGTGGTGGAAGGATAGAGGTCTATAAAATCTTGACTGGTGTGGAAAAAGTGAATAAGGAAGAGTTATGCACTTTTTCCCACAATATAAGAACTATGGGTCACTAAATGAAATTAATAGGCAGCAAATTTAAAACAAACAAAAGGAAGCTTTTCTTCATACAACATGCAGTCAACATCTGGAACTCCTTGCCAGAGGATGTTGTGAAGATTAGGACTTTAACAGGGTTCAAAAAAGAGCTAGCTAGATTCATGGAAGTTAGGTCCATCGATGGCTATTAGCCAGGATGGGTAGGAATGGTGTCCCTGGTCTCTGTTTGTCTGGAAATGGGTGACGGGAGAGGGATCACATGAGGATTACCTGTTGTGTTCCCTCCCTTAGGGGTAGCTGGTCTTGGCCACTGTGGGCGGACAGGATACTGGGCTAGACGGACCTTTGATCTGACTCAGTATGGCTATTCTTACGTTCTAACATGGATTCCATGTTGTTGATATATTGGCGGTACCGAGTATATAATCGGTGCTGCAAGTCTGGTCAGTGCTGGCAGTGCCAAAAAGTGGGCTGGTGCTGTTGGTACCAAAACCAAGACAGATGCTGTCAGTGCCAAGATCGAGCCTGGTGCTGTTGGTGCTAAGAAAGAAGATGGTGCCATAGATAAGAAGGTTGCGGGTAGCGATGGTGGCAGTACCATTGTTTTCTGTATTGGTGCTATAGTTGACACCCGTATCAGTGTATCCAATGGTGCTGGGGTATTTATTGGTACCCGAGGGATTACTGGTACGAAACTAAGACGTTGTTTGGAGCCTTTGTGATTAGAAGTGTCAACGGCTAGTAGTGCCGCTGTGCCTGAAGTGGCTGGGGTGTTCTATGTGCTAATATATAACACATGTGAATTGATTGCCTTGGGGGGACTGCTTCTTGCCGGCAAGTCTCCCGCTAAGGCACTGAGGAACTTCTCTTTGGTGCCTTCTTGCCATGTGAGGAACCTGGGGGTGAGCACATCTCCCTAGACTGTACTCCCAGATCCAAGGCAGGAAGAAGGCTCTTCTCCATTAAAATCAGTTTATTCAGAGACCTGTCTTTGCAGATCCTGGCCTTAAGTTTGGCACAGTAAGGGCAACTCTGAGTTAAGTGCTGTTCCTCCAGGCATCTGACACATTGCAAGTGTCCATCAGAAATAGGCAGTGCCTAACTGCAGGAGGCACAGCGTTTGAAGCCTGGCAAACCCAGCATGATGTAAAAGAAAAGGTTTTTTTAACTATTAACTAACTCACTAAATAATGCTAACAATAACAAGAAACTAACGATAAACTAAACTACTGCAGAATCAGTGTAAAAGCAGGAAACTGCAGAACTCCGTCTTAGGCCAAGAGTGGTTGAGAAGAAACCGGAGGATGTGGGCCACACATACGTGGTTCCTACTGGAAAGCACACACCAGCTGATGTCGTGCACGGATGGCCCCCGCAGGGACTGCTTCAAAATCTCCCATCCAGGTTCTGGGACAGCACCAAGACCCAGTGTGGAGCTTCCCCGGAGACTTCTTGAAGAATTGTTATGTTTCTTTCTTTGCTACCTTTGATTTTTTTAAGCTTGTTTAGAGCATATAAACTGTTGTGGCTTTAGTGATACCTTTTGCTGCTAGCCTTGTGGAAGTCCTGAAGTTCTGTCATGAGATCTCTTCCTGAACTCTTCATGAGTTCTTGCTGGCTAGATCCTATTCTCTCTCCCCCTCGGAGCAGAGGAACTCTTCCAGAGCCCTCATAGGCAAATTGCAAAGGGTGTGCGTGGTTATGAGTCCTGCTTCCTTTTCCCAGGATGTAAAGAACTCATTTTAGAACTTGGAGGCATTTGTGACTCCACAAATCTGCCCACCGTTCTCTTAGGAATAACCTGAGTTGACTACCCATAGAATCCTGGTTAATTTTCCCCCCATGTCAAAGTGATGGCAAAGAATCTCACATGAGTGTCCGCCTCATTTCCTCAGGACCTAAAAAAGTTAGACAGAAGACTGGGTACAGGATGGGCATACATTGTTGTATGCCATCCCCAGGAGAGGAATCAAACAGATGAAGCACTATCTGGATTTCAACAGTGCTTTTTAGTCCACTTTGCCAAAGCCAGAAGATGCGGATGAGCCAATAAGGCGGCACTACAACTGAACCTCTATGGGGTTTCAACATGCAGCTCAAAAACTAGTCCAGGTGGGAGAGGGGGATGAGAAGGAGATCGCTGTTCATCACTGCCCCACATTGACAAAAAAATGTTCTCAGATAAATCTGAAAGTGGAAGTTGTATAAACCCTCATCTCTGCACTGCCACGAAGTCAGAGAAACTGGAAGTAAGGAGCTGAGGAGGTATGGCCAGACCATTTGGCTCCAAAACTCTGATCCTCCTCCAAGCTGCAAAGAGAGAGAGAAGAAAGAGAATCCCAGATGTCAAGAATTTTGGGAGACCTCGGATACATAAATAGCAGGTAAAAGACTCCTTAATGCCTGCTGGTTGTTCTGCACCTGGGTCACGTCTCTCATTATTCCACAAACTCCTGCTGGATAGAGGAGGTAGGAGTGAGACATGGCAACCTGTATCAGAAGCTGGGAACAATAATCTGGACATTAGGTTATGATGACCCACAGCAATAACTGAAAATGATAGCACAATGACGACAACTTGATACCTTTTCAATTTTCTAGATATGGCAGGAAATTCCAGTCCCACTAATACAACTTCCCAGAGTGCATAAGAATGGGTATATAACTACAGCTCCTCGAAGGCAGCAGAAGTGCTCTTCTGCTTAGTTTTACATTACCCAATAACACTTGCCTGAAAGAGTCTATCTTTTGGTTTTGGGGTTTGTTTGTTTTTTGGAGGGAAGGAGATGATTTTTCAAATATATTTTACTATTTGTTTCTCTAACTCAGATTTGGAATGCTGGGCCTTCCTTCCTAAGGAGAAATAATTGCATTTGTAGGGTTGCGTGTACCTACGCCTAAAGGAAACAGCACATGTTTATGTCCCAGACTTTTCTTCACTGATCTGCCATGCTAAAGTCTTTGAGGGTAAGCAGGAGACTTAGGAACTATGGATTATCTGTCCTGCTGTTGCTGGGAAGATGAGAAAATTCCTTTGGGAGTTTGTCTACAAAATAGAGCTTCAGAGGGAGAAGTGAAATTGAGCTCAAACGTTACCCTGAAAATATTACAAATGGCTAGTGATCCCTGTCCTCAAAAAGGATGGATTTATTTGCCTCCTGCATTTTCCTGAAGTGTGAGCTCAACTATGAAAAGTGAGGAAAAGTCTATAAAACGTCACAATTACCTAGAACAATTGTATTGATGGGAAAAGGCACAAAAGGGTCAGAAAAACATTAGTCCAAAGAGGTCTACTGATATAATCTGATGACTCGGTTAAGATGAAGCCTGGTAAACAAAATGTGGGACTAGAAATCCACGAATCAAAATTTCTAGATTAAAGGTCTAGAAAACATGAGCTATGAGGGAAGACTAAAAGAATTGGGCTTGTTTAATTTAGAAAAGAGAAGCTGGAGAGGGGATATGATAGCAGTTTCCAAATATCTAAAAGGGTGTTACAAGGAAGAGGGAGAAAAACTGTTCTCATTGGTCTCTAATGATAGGACAAGAAGCAATTAGCTTAAATTGCAGCAACGGTGGTTTAGGTTAGACCAGGGGTGGCCAACCTATGGCTCTAGAGCCACATGCAGCTCTTCAGAAGTGAATAGGTGGCTCCTTACATAGGTACCAAATCCAGGGCTGGAGCTACAGATGCCAACATTCCACTGGGCCAGAAACTGCTCACTGTTCAACCCCCAGCTCTGCCCTACACCCTTTCCCCCTTAGATCCTGCCACTTCCTACCCTCTCCACTGAGCCTGTCACATCCATGCTTCCCCCCCTCCAGTGTCTCCCACTGAGAAAGAGCTGATCCCAGTGGGCAGGAGGAAAAGGAGAAGGCAGCACTGACCGGTGGGGCTGCTAGTGGGCAGGATATGCTGAGAGTGGTGGTGGAGACATGATCAGGGCTGGTGACATAGAACTGTTGTTCTTTGGCAATGTGCATTGGTCAGTTCTGGCTCCTTCTCAGGTTCAGGTTGGCCACCCCTGGGTTAGATATTAGGAAAAACTTCCAAACTGTCAGGGTGGTTAAAAACTGGAATAAATTGCTTAGGGAGGTGGCAGAATCTCCATCACTGGAGATATTTAAGAGCAAGCTGGATGGACATCTATCAAGGATGATCTAGATGGTGCTTGGTCCTGCCATGAGGGCAGGGAATTGGACTTGATGATCTTGAGGTCTCTTCCAGTTCTAGCATTAAAAAAAGATTGATTTCTCAAAAATTATACCTAGTTGGTGGACAAAATAATTAGAAGGTGGGCTATTCCACCCAAACTACTTTTGGGGACCCTCATAGAAACTTTGGGGAACAGACATGACCACTGGCTGACTAAAACAAAAGAGAAGTGAAAGGAGTAAGCTTCACCATCATGGCTGCCCATCCCCACAATCTCCTTGGATGCTGGGATTCAGTATGAAATGTCTGTGCCTTTTTCATCCTAATACTAAGAAACATCTTAACCAAACCAGGGTAGACCCAGGGACCCAGACAATACCACCTCTTCCAGCAGATCCAGCTAAATCCTGAACACCTTCTAGGATGGTAGACTTTGCATTAAACTCCCAATATGTCTTCTTTCTTTCTCACTTTATTTCTGCTCTTCTCCTGCTCCTCTCTTTTTCCTTCCATCTAATAAGAGTCTGACTTAGAGAGCCATGACTTCATACTTTGCAATGCTGCTATAAGCCTGTGACCAAAGTAGCAACTTGAAGCAATATCCTAATTCTGGGTGTGGAACATATGGCCCATGTCTTGCCTTGATATGGCTTGTGAGGCTCAGGATTTCCCCCACTCCCACAGTGGAGAGCCAGTGAACCTCATGGGCCCGATTAAGGCAAGCCTGGCCGGGGGGAGGAAGCAGCTCTTCACATTACAGGGAAGCACTCCTTGAAGGCACTGCCCCTCTGTCACTCCCATTGGCTGGGAAAACCAGAGGGGGGCAATGCCTGCAGGAAGTGCTTCCTAGCAACATGCATATCCATGCAGAACCACCTATACTGCCACAGGACCTGCACCAGGTAGGCACCCCATTCCCTGCCTCCTCCTGCCCAGACCCTGCTTCCTCATCCTGCTCCCCCATCCCCACAATCTCATCCCCAGCCCACTCCTACACCCTGCTCCTGCCCAGACCCCACATCTCACCCCACTCCTTCACCCAACCTTCTTCCCTCCCTCCCCACTCCCATCCCCAGTCCACTCCCCAGCAGCCATCTACATACACTGAGCTCCTCATTTTTGGCACCACCCTAGAGCCTAGGAGCCCCCACAAAATCTACTAGCTGCAGGCCCCCAGAAAAGTTAATCCAACCCTGGGTGTAAGAACTGAGCCTCGGCACCTCCCCCTTAACCCAGGGGGCTGGAACTTGAATGAAGTGTTTTTTTCCCCTGCTTCTCTGTTTGGGGCCACATCTGTGAGGGTTTTTTCCTCCTCCTTTTCACTTGAGGGTGAAGTCCCTGGTAAAATATACATGGATTCTAACCCCTGCTCTAAACAGATGAATGCTGGTACAAGTTTGCCAGCTGTCAGAGTGGCTGTTAAGACAGAGTGCTGTGCCTGTGTTTCTCTAGCAGTATGGATGCAAGTGAATCAATGACACACAAGCTGCATTTTGTATCTCTGCTGACTTTTCTTTCCCCTACTGCATGTTTGTCTATTTTCTTCTAGAAAATAGGCCCAGATTTCAAACAACTCCAGTCCATCTTAACTAACTTCTCTCTTTCTCAAAAAGGACAGCTATTACCATTTAAAAAACTGTTAAAATAAAAGGACTTTCCTGCTAAAATTTCTCTACAGCTAAAAGAAAAGGAAATAGGGGATATTGTTAAAATGAAAAACGTATTTACTACTTTATATTTAAAGTTGTTTTAACTGTTTCCCCTTGATTATATGTATTTTTAATAAAGGATTTAAAAGATGTTGAATGATGTTTGCCATAGTACTAAGCAGGCTGAGGTTGGTTCATTAAACTCCAAACCTCATTTCAAACAATTTACCATTGGGCAGTTACAGGTCACTTTTCGGGCCTGTACTTAATCTATTTATTAATCTAAATTAACACAACATCCTCCAACATGTATAGGGTCTGTCAAGAAAAGCACTGATTTGAGGCTCAAATATGGACTTCCCAGATGCTATGACCCTCTACACTGCATGGGATCTACAATGTCCTAACAACTCTGATTTGCCTGGTGTTCTCAGCCGGGGATATGAGTTGGGAATCCTCTTGGGTGTGGGGGAGGGAGGAGCAGATACCACTATTACAAATATGGCAGCAGAGGGAGAAGGCTAGGCCCAAAGGCCTCCTTACCACACTCTCCAGTGTTGCTGGTATCCATGGTGTCTCTGGTGTCTTCCATCCACAACCTGTAGGGAAGTGGAGGGAGAGGTTGGAGCAGGAGGTGGCTGAGCTCCACAGTTGGAGGAGTGGTGGCTGGTGTGGACTATAGGGACTTTGGGCACAGTCTTTCATTTGTCATGTTGCCCTTCTGACTCCAGTCCCCTCATGAAGATGAAGAGAGTGGAGTTTGCTTGTCCAAAAGCCAGTTCTTTTCCAATCCTGCTGTTCTCCTTTCCTGCTAGAGAGAAGGGAACCAAGACAGCTTTGCCCAGTCTTGACTGCTTCTTGTTCAGAAGAGCCAGACTCTCCAATCCTGACAGGTTATTCCCTACTTCCTCAAGGAAGGAGAGCTGAAGTCACAGCACCCAGAGTGGGCTATAAGGGAAACTACCTCTGACCACAGAGCCAGCCAATATCCCCAATGCAGAGCAGGAGACAGACTTCTTTTTTTGGCCTAGTTCTGACCCTAAAGCCTGCAGCCAGCTTCCACAAATGCCTCAAAAGGGAAATGAAACAATTGCCCCAAAAATCAAGTGCATTCCTCAGCCATAGAGGAGTTACTGAAACAAACCGTTAGTCTAAAAATTTGAAATAAAGTTTGGAATTTTCCTCCGGAAATTTTTACAATAGGAGATGTCTGAGCTGCCAACTGCTATGGATACAGGTAAAACTAGAGAGAACTTCAAAAGAAGGAGCATTCCTATACTGCTAGTGACTGATAGGACTGGTTCTGTCTCCAAACTGCAAGAAGGTTGAAGTACGCATTGTAACAGATCTGCAAACCTTAGCACAGAGAAAGTGTATTTGTTAAATGGAGGAGAAAAGTAAATGTATCCCCCAGACTCTATTCCAGTTTGCGCAAACATGCATTGTTGGTATATTGGATATTTGTGCATGTATCTTGTTAAGAGCAGTACATCATAATTTTAGTTCATTCTTGTTGGAAAAGTTTGTTTTACTTAATTATTTCTCTGTCCTTTAGCTTACCTTTTCCAGGCTATCACTATTCTAAATTTGTTCACAATCTTTGATTTGTCATGATGGTAAATTACACTGGTTCATAAGTCCATCTAAATCAACCTTTTTTTTGCTCCTATGCTGTAAGTAGATTGTCACTAAATCATTTTTTGTTTCAGCTCAGCTGTGTAAAATAATTTAGCTATCACACAAACTGAGTTCTAAGATAGTGAGTGAGAGCTGTTTGTTCTTTGCTCTACAAAATGTTGTGTTTAAAGTAAAGGAATAAACCTTTATTCTAATGCTATATTAGGCGAAACAAGCTAAATTAATGAGATTTTATTACTTGCAGTATTTTATAAATAGACTAAATATCAGATGCAAACACATTTGTGCCCAGAATAGTCTAAGAACTATACACCATGCTAAAAGAACTATACCATTACTGCATTTTACTGTACCAGTTTCCTGTTGTAAATAGTATAACCATAGCCCCATTGCTCTCTTTTCTGCATTCCATAGTCTCCTAGCTGCTGAGTGAGTGACTCTGAAACATCAGTTACTCTACCTTTCCTACAGTTTCCTGGACACTGCATTGGATATATGTATTTTTCAAAAGTTCTCTTGCCCTTTCAGCTTAAGCACATGCTTAAGTTCCAGTGATTTCAACTGGACATACCTGAATTTAAGTTTGTGCTTAAATGTTTTGCTAACTCACAGGCACACTATATAGAGGCAGGCTGCACAAACTGCTACAGATCAATGAATTTCTATCCTAGAACTGACAGATATTGATGCAATTCTTTCTCTGATGCACAGTTCTAAACAGCAGAAGTGGAAACTGATTTATTTTCTCTCAGTGACTGCTTAGATAATCTTTGAGCACCATTTTTTGACTGGCAGATATTACTTCAAAAGTATCCCACTGATCAAATATCCGTGGATTTTGTAAGTATCCACAATAAATTTTATCATAGCCTAGACAACTGTTTTCAATGGAAAAAATATTTGTAGTATGAGGCATACAATGTATCTGAACACTAGGTTAGGAAACTAGTAAGAATACCATCTCTATCACTCCAATGTCCAATACTTCTAAAACCGGGGATACTACAGAATGGAAAGATTTGTACCTCTATTCTCGCAATCCTCATGCTGATCGCAGTTATCAACTATGACTTTTTATAGTCATGAGTATTACAGCACTTAAATATTTTATCTGTTTTTGGAAGAACTAGGCTACAACTTAGTTTCTCAAAAACGCTCCTTCAGTTTGAAAATGTCTTAATTTTCAATTTAGACATCCCCTCTATCTTTTATTCTGAAGTGCCTAGACACAAAATTCGTCTTGCAATTCCAAACAAGCTATTATGGAGATAAATCAGTATCATAATAAACATGAAAGAATGTTTCCTATAAAGTTGCTAGGATTTCACCTTGCCATATTCTAGTAAAAAACTAGCACATCCAGTATATGCACTTAAGCAATTGTAACAAACTCTTACCATAGCCAATTATATTCCTGGATTAATTTAATTTAGTCAAATTATTTAGTTCTAGAAGAGACCAAATCCAAATATAGCTAATACTATTACTTTGTAGTTCACGACCTCAAAACTGATCATCCATACTCAACATATGCATTCATATCGAGATGCCTGAATAGATAAGACACTAAGGGCATGTCGACACTGCACGGCTATTTCGAGATACCGGAGGTATCCCAAAATAGCTACTCACATCTACACAAGCTGCCTGTTATTTTGAAATATTTTTTTAAATAATGGGTGCGCTATTTTGCTATCCCAATAAGCCTTGTTGCACGAGGGATAAGGGATAGCTCAAAATAGCGTGTTATTTTGAAATTTGACACTGTGTAGACTGCCAAATTTCAAAATAAGTTATTGCAAAATAGTTTCTAAATAAGATGCGCAAATTTGCATAGTGCAAATTGAGTATCTTATTTCTAGTGTAGGGTGCTGTTTAGACACATCCTTCCTGATATACTGACAAAATAAATCAACTCAAAACAAAATTCTGTCCACTATAATAGCATGAACAGCAACTTCATTACAACCCTGATACAACTTAATATGTGTACAGAGCTTGAAGTATCAGTTTAATTTTCTACAGAGTTGTGAAGCAAGTGTAAGAAGGAAAAAAAAAAAAAAGTAAAACCAAGCTGATGAGATTTGATAAAAAGAAAGTTGCCTTTCACTTTATCATTAGCATACATTACTCAAGAAAAAATAGAATACATTACTCAAAGGTATGTCACCACACATACCTTTTTTCAGCTTCATGAATATTTATTTTTTCTTCTTTTATAGCGGCCAACTTGCCTGAAAATCTGTACTGTGAAATGATTATAGTTTAAATAAATGTAAATTCAGATAACTCCATCTTGTATATCAAACAATCTTTCAAAACTATGCCCAGTGTATATATATTTTACACACACAAAAATTTCTTCATATTATCTCCACTTTAATGAGGGCTCAAACATGAGCAATTATCCTTTACAATATAATACCTAATGCTGATAATGACATCTACTGTTACTTATAGGGAAACAGAAAAATTAAAAATTACATTAATCCATTTTCAGCTAATATTGTTATACTTTAGGGATGTAAAACAGCCCAAAATAGTTAACTGGTTAAACTGCTCCTGCCCGGCCCTACTGCAGGCAGTGGAGCTGCTCCGGACCCTGCTGCCCGCTGTGGCTGAAGGTCCTGCCAGCCACACTCCCACTATGGGGTCAACAGATAAGCATGTTGGTAAGGCATATGCTTACTGGTTAACCTTTAACATCTCTATTTTACATATGATTATTATAAACAAAAGATTAGGTAAACACACACTTTACAGGTTGTCCATAGTTGTTTCGTATTTTCCCCGTACAATAAGTTTCACCTGTGGTTTGTTAGGTTTTTCCTATAACTTTAGGAAAGAAAAGAAACAGGAAAATTATACTAAAAACACAAAAATTGCCAGAGGATCTCAAAACAAATATTCTTCATTTGACCAGATCTTTCTCCAAACATGAATAACTGATTTTTCATCCCTACTGGGGAAAAGGTGAGATTATGAGGTGTTGTATGTGGTATATGATGGTTGTTCAAGAGGCAAGCTGTATACTTTGAGGTAGAGAAGTTGAGGGTATATACCAGGGGTCGCCAAACATATTGGTCCTCTGAGCCACAAATAACAATCTTTATCCAGCCACACTGGACTGCTGTCACACCACCAGGGGAGTAGATGGCTCCTTCACCAGGAGGATACAAGCAGCTGGTTAATGGTAGTGCTCCAACCCTACTCCCAACATACTGGCCATGGTGATGAAAAAATCATTATGCTGCCCACTGCCCTGGCAACAAGAGATGAGGAATCATGGAGAAGCCATGTACTCCCAAAGCTGATAGTTCTGTAACCACCACTCCCAGGAGGAAACTTGGGTTAGTGATCGTTGGAGACTCTCTTCTGAGAGGGACAGAGACACCTATCTGTCACCTTGATATTTCAGGAGGTATGTTGCCTGCCTGGGGCCCATATCCAAGACATTACAAATGGACTGTCGAGGACCTTCTAATGGGAAGATCTCCTCCCCCACAATTCGTATGGGGAAATTTCTAGTTGTTCCCCTTTGTCAGGGAGCAAGTGAAAAGTGCACAGTTTGCTGCGTTCCTCACTCTGACTGGGGAGTGCAGGGGGCAGAGAAACCTGAGCCTGCCCCAGCTGGTGGACATGCACCCATGCCTTGGCTGTGCCCGATGGAATTGCAGAAGCCATGGAGAGGTGCTTCTCACCTGGACCCAAGCTGCTGTGCTCAGAAAGGGCTGGAGTAGTTCTCTCCCCACGGGACAGCATACATGCTGAACCCCTCATCCCCAGCCCAGAGCAATTTCAATGAAGCAAATACCATTTTCATTTTATTTAAAAAAAAAAAAAAATTTGAGTTAAGGACTTAACAATACTAGGTAAATCCTCTTGTAGGGTAATAAGTAACAATCAGCATGGATTTATAAGGAATAAATCATGTCAAACCAACCTGATAGTTTTCTTTGACCAGGAAAAAGGGAGTTACCGCAAGCAGTGACAACTATTCTTCGAGGTGCGTGCGTCTGTGAGTGCTCCACATCAGTTGTGGCAATGTCCTGGAGCCTCAGAGCAGAGTTTTTTTACTAGCAGTGCCCGCGAGCTGTGCATGGGCGAGGGGAGCTCATGCTGTTCCCTGATTGTCACCTTACACGTGCGGCTCGCACCCTGCCCTTCAGTTCCTCTTCTCCACTGGAGTGATTTGTGACTTTGAGTAGAGGGGAGAAAGGAAGGGTCGGGTAGCACCCACGGGGACACACGTCGAAGAACAGTCATTACTACATGAGGTGAGTAACTCCCTTTTTCTTCTTCAGGTGATGTCCCCATGGGTGCTCCAAGACCGGTGACTGGCAAGCAGTATCCAACAGGATGGTAAGAATCGGAGCCACTGTTTAGAGGCTGTAAATAGCACCGCCGTCGCCAATGCTGAATCGGCAGCCAGTTGCAGCATAATGGCATAATGTCTAGCAAAGGCATGGTTTGAGGACCATGTGGCTACTCTGTAGATGTCTTTGAGTGGTACGTCAGTGAGGAAGGCCATGAAGGTGGCAGCTGAACCTTTGTTATGGTGTCTCATTACTGGTAAAAGGGACGAAGCCTGCTGGTAAAAAAGGTGGTACTGGCTGGCTGGCAAAGGAGGAAATGGGAGGTTGGGTAGGCCCTCGACCACACCCTCAAACCTGCTGCTTTGTTGCCTGAGAGCCCAAGGAGCGAGTTGGAGGTGAGCATCTCCTTTGAGTGCAGTGTTTAGGGCGGTTGTAATCGTAGTGCCTCTGCTAGGCACGATTATAGTAGCTATCCCTGGTCTTACTGTCTGGGGTATAATGCCTCCGACGATAGGGCAGGGTATACATTCCAAGTGTATGAAGGGTGGTGCGGGAGTCCTTGCTACTACATAGGACTTCATCAGTTGTTGACGCAAAGAGCTTGAGTTTGTCAAAGGGGAGGTCGTCTACCCTGGACTGGAGCTCTTTAGGCATCTTGGCTGCAAGGACCCAAGCAGCTCTTCTCATCACCACGTCCTGGCCACTGTGTCAACTACACTTATTGTGGATTGGAGAACTCTACGAGTGATTGTGTGACCTTCATGTATAATACCTCTGAGAATGGCCCTTTAGGAGTCTGGGAGATGTTCCATCAGTTCGGCCAGCTTAGAATAGTTGTCAAAATCATGATTTGCTAGCAAAACCATGTAGTTGGCTATCTGTAGTTGAAGGGTGGCTGATGAGTAGACTTACTTGCCAAATAGATCCAACTTCTTGTGTTTTTTATCACTAGATGCTGTTTTGTTATGAGGGATTTTTGCACACTAGTTAGCCACAGCGATGGATGCGAGAAAAGGAAGTCCAGGTCTTTCTGGGGTACAAAGTACTTCCTGTCGGATTTCTTACACGTTGGTTGAATTGAGGCAGGGGTTCGCCAGATTTCATCGGAGACCTCCATTATTGCCTCGTCAATGGGAAGTGCTATCCTATTCTGTGTAGCGGGGTGTATACTCTTTAAAAGTCGGTGCTGTTTCTCCTCTACTTCCTGGAAGTGAACGTCCTGTGTTGTTGCCACACTCTTGAAGAGCTTATGGAATTGTTTCACGTCGTCAGACTGATGGGATTCGTCTGTTATTAGTGCCTCCTGAGATTGTGAGGACGTGTTGTCGTGGGATGAAGTCAGCTGCAATTATTCATGCTCGTCAGAGTTAGCTCTCGTCTTCCTCACCCGAATCTGCAGCTGATGATACCGTCTGAGATGGGGAGGGTGGAGGTAATCTTGCTGAGGCAGAGGGCAATGCACAAGGTCTCTTCCGTATGCCCCAATGGTCCCATGGCACCCAGTGAGGTGGGTAATAAGGAGGGGGTACAGATACTCTGCATATCAGAGTGGGTACAGTGGTCTACCCTGAAAGTAGTAAGGATGGCGAGATGTAGTGGAGGATGAATGTTGCGATGAGAAGACACTGCAATGGTCCCCTCGCTTGATAGCATCTCAGTCAGATAATACAGGCGATCTTGCATAGTGCTGGAAGAGCCCTGGGGAGGGGTGTATAGGGGAAGCCCATCCGGAGCATATATGTGAGAGCTGTGGTCTGTCAGTTTCACCTGCATCTTGTTGAGGCTGCACCGGAGCCTCCCTGGGGGGCAGCATGGAGTTGGAGGTGATCAAGCTCGTCTCCGTGCTCCTTTCCCTCCGAGCAGGCTGAGTAGCTGGGAGCAGCATAATTATTGGTGCCGGATCTGTTGCTGCTGCTGGCACTGGTGTTCATGGGTGCCTGGAAATGCTGTCCGGTGCGGGGGCTGATCCTCCCAGTACTGAGGCTGAGCGCATCTTAGCAATCATGGTACCGCACCTGGTACTTGGTTCCCCGGTGCGGGGGGTGCTCTCCCTATCTGCTCCCAACGCTCAGGGGGACAGTGTTGGGGGCAGGGACTTTGCTGTGGATCATCCCCTTTTTGCCCATGCCACTGGTGCTGGTGAGGCGGCCCTTTTCCTGGCCGGTTGTGAGGAGTCCAGAGAGCACTTAGGCTGCAATGCGTTGTCTAGTGAGAGAGCAGCAGCGCTCACGTATCTAGGGGACATGTGTCTCCCCAAGACTGCCGATACACTCCACATGTCTGTCAGAAACTGGCATGGGCTCTTGGCATGAGTGACATTTTTTAAAACCGGAGGAACCAGGCATTACAGCTTTTAGCCGGCTCTCCGCCACTGTTCTACAGGAGCTGCTGCTGTGACCGTTACTGCCATTAACGTCTGAGCAGTGGCTTTATTTATTTTGGTTTGTTTGTTATTTTTTCCTTCTTCTCTCTCCCCCCCACCTTTTTTTTTTAAAAGAGGGAGAGAGAGTGGCTGACAGGAGGCGGCAGCGAGATTAGCGGCAGCCTGCAGGTGGCCGCCCACTGAAGCCGGTACTTATGCAATGACAGGATTTTTTTTTTTTTTAAATGAAGCCAAGTGAGATGGCAGACAAGAGGAAATAGGGAGAGTGAAACCAAGGCAGTTTATCACTCCCCCTGAGGAGAAGCTAAAGAGGTTGAAGAACTCCGACCAGGGATGGGAGAAGAGGAACTGAAGAGAGGGGCAAACCGCACATACGAGGTGATAATCAGGGGACAGTGCGAGCTCCCCTCGTGCATGCGTGGCTCGCAGGCACTGCTAGTACAAAACTCTGCTCTGAGGATCCGGGACATCGCCACACCTGACGCGAAGCACCCAAGTGAACATCACCCAAAGAAGAAACAAGCCTTGTGAAAAAGGGGGAAGTGGTAGATGTAGAGCATCTAGACTTTAGTAAGGCATCTGATACAGTCTAGCATGACTATCTCATTAACATACTAGGAAAATACAACCTAGACATAGCTACTATAAGGTGGGTTCGCAACTGGTTTGATAACCATAGTGCAGTGATCAGCGGTTCACAGTAGGAATATAAAATCCTGTTTAATTAGTTAACCAGTTAAACGTAAAGGTTAGCTGATAAAAGGAGGGGCAGAGAAGCAGCCCCTCCACTCCAGGCAAGTGCTGCATCAGCCAGGTTAGAGCAGCCTCTCTGCCCCCCGCAGCAGGCCCCCCCTGCAGGGCTTGAGCAGCCCCCTGCCTTCAACAGGTGGGGAGCTGCTTCACTCCCCACCGGTTAAATATTCACACCTCTAGTTTACAGTCATACTGAAAGTGCATAACATATGAGCTTCCTCTACAGGGAACAGTTCTGAGTCTAGTTCTGTTCAATATCTTCATCAATGATTTAGAAAAGGGCATAAACAGTATTCTTATAAAGTTTACAGATAATACCAAACTGGGAAAGATTTCAAATGCTTTGGAGGTCAGGATTATAATTTAAAATAATCTGGACAAACTGGAAAAACGGTCTGAGGTAAATAGGAAGAAGTTTAATAAAGGACAAATGCAAAGTACTCCGCTTAGAAAAGAACAATCAGTTTCATGTATACAAAATGGGAAGTGACTCTCTAGAAAGGAGTACTGCAGAAAAGAATCTAGGGGGTCATAGTGGACCACATATTAAATATTAGTCAATAGTATGACATTGTTGCAAAAAAGCAAACATTCTGGGATGCATTAGCAGAAGTGCTGTAAGCAAGACATGAGAAGTAATTGTTCTGCTCTACTCTGTACTGATTAGACCTTAACTGAAGTTTTATGTCCAGTTTAGGGCACCATGTTTCAAGAAAGATGTGGAGAAATTGAAAAAAAAGTCCACAGAAGAGCAACAAAAATGATCATATGAGAGGAAAAGGAAAAAATGACAGAGAGAAAATTAAAAGAATCAGGTTTGTTTAGTCTGGAAAAGAGAAGATTGAGAGGGGATAAAGTTTTCAAGTACTAAAAAGTTGTTACGAGGAGGGAGAAAAATTATTTTCCTTAACCTCTGATGATAGGACAGGAAGCAATGGGCTTAAATTGTAGGAAAGGATGTTTAAGTTCTTAATTAATAAGGTGGCTAATCACTGGAATAAATTGCTAAGGGAAGTTGTGGAATATCCCATCACTGGTGATTTTTAAGAGCAAGTTAGATAAATGACTATCAGGGATAGTCTAGATAGCACTTGGTCCTGCCATGAGAGTGCAGGGGGACTGGACTTGATGACCTCCTCAGGTTCCAGTTCTATGATTAGTTCAAGAATCAAGGCACACTTTCCATGGCTTGGGCGTCAGCCCCAAGCCTCAGCAGGCATGTATTATAGGGCCCAAGATCCCCAATCCTATAGGGCAGAAGTCCCTATCCTTTACCCTGCAGCAAGATAGAGGTCCCAAGTTCCTCCTCCATCATTCCTCCCCTTCCCCCTCACCCCTGAGTCTGGAAGATAGAGAATGAGGACAGTATGGGACACTCCATAAGCTGCACTGTATATGCAAGAGAACCATAGTTTGGCCACTCCTGGTACATACTGTTGTATTGGACACGACAGGAAGACAAGATAAAACATCAAGAACACTGCTTAACTAGGCTGTGAATTTATTAAGTAATACACATAGGGCTATCTTGGAATTACTCATTTAGTATAAGTCATCTTTCCTTCTTCAATAATCCATACCCTGCAGTGGAGTACTATCACCACTCATTTCACCCTGTTAACTTGGTCCCAACCCACGGCAGGGGCTCCATCACTCTCTATCATAAGAGAGATAAGTATGTGGTGAAGAGAGGATTTATGTACCCATTGTATTTGCCATTGGGTGCCTTGACCCCCATTCCCCACATTCTTTAGGAGATGGGCTCACAGTTGAAGGCCAAAAGCGACTATCTAGTTTGACTTCCTCTATATCACGTGACTTCAGTACCACACAGCTTCTACACACTAAAGCTAATCTGCTTCCAATTCCAATTTATCAGGGAACCAGATCCCCTTGTCATCACTATCTGCATTGAGCACCTGCCAATATCAACAGAATTAGTTTTATAACTTAACTTATCCTAGGCTACTTAGAGGAAGGTGAAAAAATCCACAGCACCCTGGCCAATCTGGCAGTGAGGAAAAATTCCTTCCTAATCTCAAAAATGCAATTAGCATGAGCCCATAAAACCCAACAAACTCAGTCCTAATCTAATTCCAATGGTTAGAAAATGTTTCTTCCCTGTGTAGAATGGTCCCCTTGGGCAGGAGTAAGGGCTTATAAACTTTCCTGTTTGGTTGTGTCAGAAGAGATGCCATATAGGTTCTTAGGAGCCAATCAGCCTATCAGCCGCAGTGCCACCTTCTTCCCCTTCTCAAGTCCAGTAGGAAGGGTACTGAGCAATTCTTATGGGGACAATGCTTTTTTCTTTCCTTGGCAGGTCCAAAACAGAATGCAAGGGGGAGAACATTTGATGCCATAACTTTTGATTTCCTTGCTTTTTGATGGCTAAGTTATACACAGAAAAGGCTTAATGGACATATTCTAATACTAATACACACAAACACTGCAGTATAACATGATTTATATTATTGGTAAAACATGAATGTTACAGTAACTGATATTGTAATGTCTTATCCAAGTTCAAATTTCAAACCCAAGTGTCAGAAACAAAACAAAAGTTTGTGAAATAAGACTCTGACCTAGTTTAGAGCGTATATTAAAGTAATCAATAAAAACCTCTTTAGAAAAGCAGCTATACTCTTTATCACATAAAATTAAAGTGTAACATGAGTATGAAACCCAATTAGCAATTAGTCTACACAGAAAATCCTATCATAATTCCTGCCTACGTTAGTTTGGGAGTACCTTCTCATTTACGTGACAATCCTTTATGAGTTCATCCGATTCAGTCAGCTGCCCATCCTCCACAGACTCCTCAGTTATACCTTCTAAAGGACAGCTTCCACTCGAGGAATGTTTTTGAATTTCATTAGCTGAAAAAATGGAACACATTACTATGAAGTCTCCAATACAAAGCCACAAAATGTCTGTTCTCACTAAAGATGGTTATAGCCATGAAATTTAAGAACTCAGACAGTTTTAAATGTGAATTTTTTAAAAAATCATTTCAATATGAAAGCTTGAGAAGCTCTTCAAAATAAATATTATAGTAATAGAGAAGCAAAAACGGATAGCTATATCTCAGTTCTCCCTCTAATTACACATTCTAAAAATCTCCATTCTTACCTATTAGCAGGGCATCATATGAATCTCTGACAGATTTCAATATTCCAGATTTTTGGTTAGGATTTTCTCTGTTTTAAACAAAAAATACTTTTAAAATCTGTATCAAAGAGGAGGACTAATCTAACCTAAATACATAAAATGTAAGCTTTCCAGTTCATCAGTAAATGCTTTCAGCTATGGACGGAATATGTTTACAGCACAATAAATCCACTAGTTGTTTTTTTCTATACTCATATATTGATCTCTCTGAAAAAAAACCTTTTATAAACACATTTACAATTGTTTTATTATAAATATAGTTACAATATTGATATTACCAAAGTTCTTCAATTTTGTTTTTTGTCCTCATCACACCTTTTCCTAAAATATTGTCGGGGGAATCTTTAACATCAAAGGTCAGGCAAACCCAGCAGTTACAGAAAATGGGAAAGATTTGCAAATAATATGTTAGTTAACTGGCTCACCAATTTCAAAATATTTATTTTTAACACATTCCTTCCAGATTAGTCCCAAACAGTATTTAATAGAAAATGTTACTAATTTATGTAGACGTCACCCGCTTCTGTAGTGAAACCCATTATGGCAACACTACACAACTATTTAGGCTAGGAAGAATACTGTATTTAACAAACATTTTGGCTTAAAAATGGGTAGAGTCTGAAAAAGTCCTACTTCCCAGAAACCATGAACAAATACAAGTGTTATCTTGAAAGTGCAAACAGTCAGCAGGCAAGAAACTGTATAAGACAACAGGGGAGACTTGGGGGCATACTAAGCAACACCACAGCACAGCAGTAATGAACTGCCAATCTCAGCAACATGATCAAAGGGGGCAGGTAGGAATAGAAACGTTATAAATGAGCCACACTGTGGAAATTTAGCAAAGAGAGTACAAGGTTTTGCATTATACATAAGTTGATGTATATAGACACTTGATTTGAATACAAGTATCTCAGTGACAAAAACCATTGAAAGTTAATTAATCGTGAGTTTCATGTCAAACAAAATGTTTACTTTGCAGAAATTATAAGGAACCCTCTGATAACAGGCAGTGTTTCTCCCCACAACATGTATGTGACAGCTTTGATACTCATATGAAATGCAAAGGATAAGAATGTGTTATTTTGTTCACAATTCTTAACAACTGCTTTTAAAATTAATGTCAGGAGATCCAGAAGTTTGCCACCTGGTTATCACTGCTTACCTGCCAAATATTTTATTTTTAGAGATTCTGAAATACTTTGCAACTGTCAGGCTAAATACAGCCCTAAACCTTGGCTCAAAGTATCTTAAAATAAGTAAACAGTGTGAAAGACTTTATAGAAACAACTGAGGTTCATCTCAGAAATTGAGGTTTATTCTGTATTTGCTGATGATCCATTCATAGGTCAAAATCTGGAGTAATAAGCCTATGTATATCAGATTCACGCAAGATTGGGAAACAGTCTTTTTGCTGATGTAGCCCATTTGAAATATAGAACAGCTGATAGTATCACAGAAAGACTATCAGCTGTGATAGTTCTAGGAATTAGAATCACTCCAGTCAAACATGATAATCTTCAATTTAGATATTATAGTAAAAATGGGCTGTTCAAATGGTATACTGCAGGCCAACTTTAGACAAAAAACTTTTCACATTATCAACCACAACTGTGAGCTTGCAACTCTAGATATCAAAAGAGAGTTCACTGTCAAAGACTGAATTTGGAAATATTTTCACACTTTACTGTTTAAGTACAGAAGCTCTTGTTGATGCCTTTGACCAGGTGGGCAATAATTTCTGATGGAGGGCCACTCCAAGAATTTGGAAAATGGTCAAGGGCCACACTCTTCAATGAGATTAACGGAGGAGCTGTAGGGTCTGGGATGGAGTTTGGGTACAGAAGGGAGCTTGCGGTAAAGGAATGGGGTGCAGAAGAGGGTGCAGGGTCTGGGAGGGAGTTTGGGTGAAGGAGGTGGTTGTGACCAGGGGCAAAGGACCGTGGTGCAGGTGTTTGGGCTGTGACCTAGGGGAGGAGTGGGTTGTGACCTGGGGCAGGGGACTAGAGTGGAGGAGCTGAAGGGTTTGGGTTGTGATCTGGGGCAGAGGATTGGGGCACAGGATCCAGGAGAGGATATGGGTGCAGGAAGGGAACAGAGGGTTGGGGTGCCAGAGGCAGGCTCTGGCCCGGAGACTTACCTGCATGATTCCCGGCCAGCAGCCTTCTCAGGCAGACTCGCTGCCTGCCCTACCCCCACACCCATAGCAGGGGCCATGTAATCTTTGAATAGCTATGATCATGAAGGGAGGATGTTTCACAAGCTGCCTGTTGATAGCTGAGGGCAGGGGTAGGGCGTGAAATCTCTTCTCCTCCCAGGCCTGGGTTTGCAACTGTTCAAACAGAGCCCTGCAGCACACACTTCTCAGCAGCACGTGGGTTGGACAGGGAACCTGCTTGAGGCTTCCCCTGCTGCGTCTGCAGGATACATGCAGCCCGGGGGGCATATCTTGCCCAGGTTTGCCTTACATGCAAATAAGCTATTTTGGGGAGATCTATACAAATCAATACAGACTGCTTTGCTAGTCAGGTCTAAACAAGACTGTTTTGCTTATCATCCGTGCATTCAAGAATCTGACTCAGTCATTCTTAAAAAAACAAAATAGGAAAGACTGGGGGCACAGTGCATTTTATCAACTTAAATCATCACCGTGACTGAAACTAGAGAATGCAATGGTTAAACTCATAACAGCAAAGCAAATCTGGCTTTTATGTCCTAGAACTTATCAGAGATAAAAAATGTGAAAGGATAAACCCTTAAAGCTGCCTCCTCCAGCTTTTAAGCACTGGTATGTTTTGACCAGTCCTGTGATCTAAATCACTAGAGAGCTAGCTAGCTTTGAATCATATTAGCATTTACCACCACCTTCTAAAAGGTATTTTCAGCTATATACACACCAAGAACTGGTGTATTTCAGATATTTTAAAATAAAAAAGTTCTCAAATGTAGAGGGGGTTTGTTTTATTTTGTTTAACATTAAAAATAAACAATTTTTTTCTCCTTCAAACATCAAAGAGTCATTCAGGTAGAGACCAAGAATAGAGATTGAGAATAGATCTAGTATTTGTTCTTTCCTTAAGGTATTAACTCATAACCTAGTGATAGTTAAAAATGTCACCATTTAATTTCATTCCTCCTGTACGTAGGGAGAGGGGAAAAAAAACACAGATCTTACAATATACTGTCAGTCAAGTCTCATTTTGATGCCAAAAGAGGGTGTCATTTGGGCGATAATAACAATTATTTTTTTCCTCAAATTAAGGAGCCCCGTAAAGCTCATGGCATACTGAAGCCCCACCAAGGAGAAGTTAAGCTCAGAAGTTAAGCTTTCGGAAATAAAGCCTTTTCCGAAAGATCCCTTATTCCTTATTTTAAGAGGAATAAGGGATCTTTTGGAAAAGGCTATATTTTCCGAAAGATCCGCGTCTAGACTGGCGCTTTTTTCCGGCAAAGCTCCGAGCCGGAAAAAAGTGGCAGCCATGTTTATGCAAATGAAGCCATGTTTATGCAAATGATTTAAATCCCCGCTTCATTTGCAATTGCGATGTGTCTAATTTGCATCCCTTTTACGGAAAAGGGATGCAGTCTAGACACAGCCCATATGTTTGAATGTTCTCTAAGCTCCATTGAGCTCTTTGAGCTTAACTCCTCCTTGGTGGGGCTTCAGTATGCCATGAGCTTTACAGGGCTCCTTAACTGGTGGCAGCTCTAAGGGGTGCAGTGCATTGGAGGGTGGGGCCGTGCATGCGCCCAGAGAGGAGCCGCGCAGGCATCACGCGCCTGCTGCCTGGGGCGCAGGAATTGCTCAAGCCGGCCCTGCCCCTGATTATGAGCATGTGATAACTGGGACCACAAACTACAACAGTCACCTGAAGCTATCACTCTTGAATATGAGCATATGAAAACCCAGGAGGACTGGATGTCTCAGGAGTTTAGTAATGGGCAAAGTAGGCTTTACACAGAATTTCAGTCTGACAGGATTTCAGTATTACTATCTGACATCCCAATTATCTACATGAAACAATATGATCTCCAGTCGACTCCTAGCAACATGTTTGTATCATGAAACACACCATTAACTGGTACCCTTGATGCCCCTCAGTAAAGATGACAAGGATTAAATGGGTATAGGAACGGATCCTTAGACATATTTACTCCAGGCTGTACTTAAAGCACATGTGAGAAATACTGTTGTGACATGGACAATCTGATTTACACGTTCTTCTGGGAATGGAAGACTTTCTATGAATAATAATGTCACCTTCTTGGGAGTACTAATCGATCAAACCCTGAGACTAACATTTATCTGCATGAGATAAGAAACTTTCCTAAAGGTCATTGGGTTTTTTTTTTGTTTTTTTGTTTGTTTTTCTTGAGGTTTTTTGGTTTGTTTTTTGCTGCTGCTGCTAGATTACTTTCTTAAAAGTTACAGCAGACTTCTGATAATCTGGCACCTTTGGGACCCAGGGGGTGCCGGATTATCGGAGATGCCGGAGTATCGTGGGGGGGGGGAAGGGAGAGGGCGGGGAACGGCGTGGGGCAAACCAGATGCTGGTGAGGGGCGGCGCTGCAGGACCAACCTGGCAGCACTCCAGCTGCTCTGCCCCAGGGCTTCCCCAAGTCCGTCGCTGGTCAGTTTAAGCAGTGGTGGACTTGGGGAAGCCATGGGGCAGAGCCGTTGGGGTGCTGCCGGGCGCCAAGCAGGGGGGCAAAAGGCAGAGCTGGGGGACCAACCTGGCAGCACCCCACCTGCTCTACTCTGCACCACTTCCCCAGGTCCGCAGCTGTCAGTTTCAACAGCAGCAGCAGCGGACTTGAGGAAGCGGTGTGGAGCAGGCTCCAATTGTCCGGCTGGCTGGAGCACTTCCGGGTTCCAGTTGGTGCTGGACTATTGGGAGTGCCGGACAACTGCAGTTTTACTGTAGATTCCAAGATATACAATTAAAATTAAATTTTAAAATGGATATTTAATTCACACATTTCAACACCATCCTAAGAAAACTTCCCACATTCCTCCTTTTTACACCATACTTTTAGAAAAGGGAGAGGGAGACAACTAACAAGGAGGATTTCAGTGTAAGAAATTGGTAATATTAAAAAAAATAATTTAAAATGTTAGCTGTAGTATTAATCTGAAAAGGGGTAAAGATTGCAGGTAGCATTCACCAAAGAGGATGAAAATAAATATTGGAAGAGAAGGCACTTATCTTCAGGTCTTTGGAGAAAATCAGGTACTATACACCTCTATGCAGGTTTTATACTTTTCTTATAAGACAACCAATTCTGAACAACAGCTAGTACAGGGGTGGCCAACCCATTAAATGAAGCGAGCCGAAACAGTGGCGGAAAAACTGAAGAGCCGCACCAGAATTTTATTTTTCTGAGCAATTTTTGTTGAGCCGTCCCTTTAAGAGACTAGGCTTTTTGGCCACATCAGGCTTCCATCGGCCACTGCCATCTTGGCAATGCCATTTTAAATCGCCGCACCGGACTGCTCCCCTACCGGTGAGCATAGGAAACTGGGGCCATTTCTAGGGGCACAGGGGCAGCTTCGTGAGTCACAGGGGAGGCTTCACGAGCCACACTTATAGGAGGGAAGAGTCGCATGCAGCTCGCAAGCCGCAGGTTGGCCATCCCTGAGCTAGTGTATCAAGCCACTATAAAAAGATTTTGGGTTTAGAGAAATTTATTAGATATGCTTTAAGGCTCTGGGGCTGATCAACTACTACATCGTGCACACACAATATGCTGCTACTTATAGAAGCTTGCCAGTACATTTAATTTTGCTTTCCCTCTACCATTTCCTACTACAATCTCAATGTGTAGCTTAAACACCACAATGCAAGACTGATAAAAACGCTGACTAAAACCTGGTAGAAAAGGATAGTTTTAAAAACTATTCAGCGAGAAAAAAGTTGTGTTACTATTTGGATAATTAAAATTGCTTACTGATGGGCATGCAAATAACAAAAGAAGTCATAGCTGCAGAAAAAGTTATATATATTTTGAAAAATCATATGCAATAAAGCTCCTACTTAAATTCAATGAGTCCTGTGCTTTCAGACAGATTTGCTTGCTTCGGAGGCTCACAAGCAGTGCTCAATTTTAGGCACCACACTTAGGGCATTAGTTTGCTGTTTGTTGAGCTGTTTTCATCATGGGCCAGCGTATAAGGGGAGAATAAACTCCACAGTCTTTTCCCTGAGTGGAAATGGGGAAGCAGGCATTGGGGGAAACATGGGTCCACCCTGTACTCTAGGTTCCAGCCCAGGGCCCTGTAAGAGCAGCTGCCTATGTGAGACCCCTGACACCTGCTAAAAGACAGTGCCAAGACCTCTGGACTACTTCCTCACACCTTCCTTTTCTCTGGTTCATCCTCTTAGTGTCTACTTGTGTTTTCCTCTTACTCTCAGCAGAGCTTTCCTCTGTCCTCTCAGCTACACACACACACACACACACCACCAACTGCAGGCAAGCTCCTTTTATAGCCAGTCTCAACTGGTTTCCCTAATTTACCGCAGGTAACCTAATCAGCCCAAGCTGGCTTCGCTCTGCAGGCCTGGTCAATTAGCCCCAGGTGTTCAACTGTCCTTGATTGCCCCTGCTGGTTTTAGACCAGCCCCTCTCTGTTACCTGCGAACAGAGATCTCCTCAGTCTGAGGTTTATATACCTCCCTTCCTCTACTTTTTGTAACTTTCTGCTCTGATCTTGTCACACATAGTACAACTATAAGTTACCATTAAGGGGACATTGACAAGATAATTTATATAGACACTGTTACAGCTTATTTCAATATCTTACTTTAAAGTAATTTTAAATAATTAATTTACTTTCCAGCATTTTTTTTATCACTCAGCCTGAGGAATTCAGTTATTTTGGTTTATAATCAGTTTTACTTTCTAGCTCTCAAGCAGTAATGAAACACTGTATTTGGATTCAGAATTTTGCCAAGAAATGTTTAAATTTCCCAAAGTCCACTTGGGCTGAAATTCTCTGTTCACATTGTATGTATATCTGTGAACATACAGCTCACTCTACTAAATGTACATATCTACAGCATTTTTTGGGAAATCTGAATACTTGGATTAAACTAAGATGATGTCTCAATGTACTCAGTTTTACAAATATTTTATGAAGATAAAATAATGAGATGCATACCTAAAGTAATCTCTTGAATCCTTAGTTTCTGGAAGGACAAGACATTTTGGCTTAACATCCTGTTTTTCCTCTGAGGTAGTACTAATATTGCAGTGCTTTTTAGTTGCATGGTTCATAGTGAATGCAAGCTCCCCTTCATCAGTGGTTCCAAAAAGGTCAGGGTCATCCTGAATTACATCAATCACAAGAATATCATCTTCATAAGCCTTAAGAACATCTGGAAAGTTTTTGATTATATTCTGTGCATGACTCAGTTTTGAGTTCTTTTTATTATCATCATCATCATGCATTTCTGATGAAACAGAATGGTCAACTGTTTCACTAGAATAATCTTGTGTGAAGCTTTTCTCTTCATGCGCAGTACCAGATGAGTCAGTAATGTCCTTAAGAACAGAGGATTCCAATTTTCCCTCAAGGAAAGCACACTGATGTATAGAAACACCTCCAGAAAGTATATTTATTTCATTTGAAAGACTTTCAGAACGACAACTGCCAAAGTCTTTATTTCTCATTTGGTCAATATTTTCCATTAAGGGGTTTAAAGAGATACCAGTCTCTTCAGAGACAGACTGCTGCTCTGAAACTACCATAGAGGAATTATCCTTGACTCTGCTCTGACTTGCTGAAGCAGCAGCAGAATTGTGAAGGCGTTCCAGAGGACTGTATGTTTCTTTATCTAATGGTCTAGCAGATTCCACTTTCCTTGATTCAGTTTTATTTTTGCGTAAAGGAATTTTGAAATTTGACAGATTTCCTGTGTTTAACATTTTAATTAAGTTTGGAACTGCACCTGTTTTTTTCATTGATGTCTTATGATTTACAATCATTTTACTTGCACTGTCATCTTTAGATATACCATCCTGGAGAGCCATCATCAGATTTTTTTTGGTTAAACCTCCTTTGTTTTTATCATCTCGTTTTTGTTTTACTTCCAAATTTAAGGTCACCTGAGCTTTCTGGAAACTTTCAGAGTTGGAAGCCATAGGACTAGTATCCACTAATGACTTTAGATTTTCATTACAGGTGACTCTCAAAGTCCCGTAAATATCCAATAAAGAGGACTCCGGTGTTCTAACAGAAGTCTGACATTCAATGTTAGAATCCATTGTTTTACATGAAGATTTGTTTATACTTTCTGCATCTGAGATACACAGATCTAACTGCCTAGAGTTATCAGTTAAAACCATATCTCTTACAGCTTCAGTATTGTTTTGAGATGAGCATTCCTGAGAATCAGAAGTTGAAGTTTTTCCTTCCAAGATAGACACATGATGTTTATTAAACCATTCAGAAGTCCTAGCACATGATTCACGAGGCCAAACGTTTTTACCAGACATTGGTACTATTCTTTGACAGCTGCATAACTGTAATTTATCAACATTACTCATCAATTTTTCATCTGACACTATTCTCTCTCTCTTTTGGCAGCTGGCATCATTGCAATAATCAGAAATGTTGTCATTGACCACAGTAACCAATTCTGGACTATTTGAGGTATTAGAGCAGTCTTCTTGTTCTATGCTTTCTGAATCAAAAACATCCCTTTCTCCTTTTGCTAAATCCAATAGCTCAAGTCTCTTCTCAAAACTATTTACTCTTGAACCAGGTTTCAAGTACAGTTTTCTATTATCTGAGGCAATACAACCATTTTGTGCTTGAGAATTTTGTTCTAGATGGGAATTTGATTTTTGATCAAATAAAGAAGTAGTTTCATTGCTACTGAACTCTACAACTGCTAAAGTGTCTGTTTTGGCAGTTTTATCTTCCGTACGTAACTCATATTCACAATGTTTGTTGTCTATAACTGGGAACACATTCCGGATTGATTTTTCAGAAAGTTTCATCCTTTTCCTGGGCTTTCTATCAATACTCCACTTTCTTTCCCTCGGGCATTTACTGTTCTCATTTTGACAGCTTCTTCTATTTTGGCATATTCCTTCTTTGTCAAATGATATACTTTCCTGTGTGGGCAATTTCTCAATTTGCATTACATTAAGCTTGCTGTTCATATCACTCTGTCCCATAACACTGTTAGGACAAAAAGTCTCTCTCTCACCCTGAGCTACATGCAAGAATCCACCACCAATTTTGTAACTGCTGGTGGTTGCATCAACTGAAGATTTTACAAATGTATTCAGGTAACAACAGTTATATAATTTCACAACTGGATTCTTTTCTACTGTGGATGGCAAGCAATTATGATAATTTGGTATTTCTCTGCATTTTTCATCTTTATACTCTACGTTCTTTGTTGCTTCATTTTCAGTGACTTTTATATTCAAATCCTGTAAACGCCTGATCTTGGTGATTCTATTTCTTCTTTTGTTACATTGTACTGCAGATCCCCTTGTTAAACTCTGGCATACTGTTACCTTGCTCTGAGTCCCATCTGACTTAGCTACCCGAAGAGACTCAGAGTAAGCTACTAGTGGTTTCTTTTTGTGACAATCTTTTGATATACTTAGATCAGTCTCTAGCTGCTTTCCATCCTGTGCATCTGAGTCTTCCTTAACTTCTATTATCTTTTTCTTTGCTGATTAAAAAAAAAGAAGAAGAATCACAGTCAGTTTCACACACTATTACAAGTGCTTTAAGAAAAAAGCTGAACCGACTTTTTAGAAAAAAACTGCAAAAATGGTCCTTCAAAACCATTATCTATTAAACAAAAATTATAGATGTGAATAGTAGTTGTAACATTCTAACAATTTTACATACAAAAAATAAATAGCATATTAACTGTCTCGACATATCTGTTATATAAAGTCTATACAGAACTGTAGAAGGTTGTACGAACAATATCTGAAGTTACTATCAGTTCTTTCAAACATATTCCAACTGGCTAATCAATCTAAAATATTTTTTGCAAATAATTTTAGATACTATTCCCATGTTTAAATTTTAGGTAAAACCTTTCACTGAAATATTTTGTGTTGAAATAAATATATTCAGAAAGTATAGAGTATTCAAAATCACCCCAAAAAAAGTAAATTCAAAATTTTTAATGAATATTTAGAACTATAGTCCCTGTTCAAGAAGAACCAGAAACACAAATTCTTTATTATGTTAAGCAAATTACTGTTCTTTTAACAGGAAATATTCATTATATCTAAAAAATTGTATTTGTGAACATTTTATTGAAAATTTCAAAACATATTGGTAAAATGCAGTGAGAAAGTTAATAACACTTCACATAATGTATCAAAATGATTAAACTAAAACAGTGGTTTTCAGCCTGTGATCCATGGATCTCTAGTGGAACTACAGATTATGTCTAACATTTCTGAAGAGGTTCCCACTTCCATTTTAAAATTTTAGGGGTCAGCAAATAAAAAAAAGTTGCAAAACAGTAAAGACAGACACTTAATTAAATTTTAAATTCTCAATACAGGCCACGATTTCTGTACTTCAATTTATCCCACTGCAATAAATTAAGCCTATCTGAAAAAGGGCTCAAATACATAAAATTATCTTCAACAAAGAGACAACAAAAGTTCATATTTCCATCAAGAAATTAGAGGGAACAAGAATGTGCCTAATTCCTAACCCACATATTTAGGGGCAGAGAGACCTGACCAAGTTTCTCATTCATTGGAAAGAAATTCCTTCCCAATTTAATGTCATAGGTGTTTACAATCTCTCCCTCTTATGAGGATTTCACTTTATGTATTTCAGCAAGATTTACAAATTTGTACATTTTTAAAAGTCTTCCTAGTTCAAGCTGTACCACTTAAAAAAATTAGTAATGCCAAAAAACACTCCCAAGTGCATTTTTTGTTTCTGTTGCTAGTGGGATATTACTCTGAATGGTATCTGAAAAAAGAGGCAGTAAAGATGAACATTTAAAGGAATTGGGACAGCATCCTACAAACCAGAAGGGCGACAAAAAAGACAGCAAAGTATAAGCAGGAGGAGTAAAGGGATATGGATGTAAGACAGCAATATATAAATATACAGGCAGATACAGAATAAGATCTTACTAGGCTCTCTGATCTTTAATTTTAGTTCAGCTGAAAGCACAGCTTCTGCCTTTCCATTTTTCTGTCTCTCCTCTAGTCTATTAATGAACAGATCACCAGTGAGGGTGGAACCCACTTTCTGCCCTACAACTTGTTGCTGTTCCATCTTCCCTTGTCTCCTCCTTCCTGTATTTCCAGCAGCACAAACCCAGCACTGGTCTTCATAATCTTTCCCACACATCTCCCTTGACTGAGAAGCAGCCCGCGTTACCATCTTTACTCTTTCATCTGCTGAGGAGCTCCTCCTCCTCCTCCTGTGTTCTGAGGTTCCTGTTCCCTCCAAGTCAGTCCTGCCTGTTTTCCCACAAGTCCCTGCTTCCTCCTGAGGCCCTGGTAGCCATAGCTCCACAGAGGAGCTCCTGACTCTCCTTCCTGGACTAGTTGCTCCATCACAGCTACCTAGACTCTGTGACTGCAATGCCACCACAGAACTTATCCTTGAGCTACTTGTACTCTCCTGGAGACCTGAGCTCTGGAGGTGTAATTCCTCAGTGGTGCAAGAGGGCTTACCTCTCTTCCCCAAGATTTCTACTTCTTTCTGGGGGCCTGAGCTTTGTAGTTGCAAGGAACATTTGAGCCTGTTTCCTGGGCTTACAGTTTTTTCTTGGAGACTTAGGCCCTGTGGCTGTAGTACTGACAAGGAGTGCCCAGCCATTTTCTCTGAACTGTTTAGCTTCAGTTCCGCCAAAGACTGTTTGCCCCTTTTCCCAAGACTCCTTTTTTCATCAAGAGGCCCTGCCACTCCCACTTCTATTAAAAAACATCTGTCCCTCTTCTCTGGGCTCCCTAATTTCTCCTCAGATCCTGGGACAGATAAGGCACGCCTGTTCCTCTTTTCCCCTGCTTTTCCCCAAGACCCTGTCCCTGCCAACAAATATCTGCCCCTTTTCACCGGGCTGTCTTCTCCCTCCTTGGGCCTCAGCACTCCTGGTTCTAAAATTGAGTGCTAGCCCCTTTTTCCCTGTCTACCCACTTTCTTCTGAAGCCCAAGTTCTATTAAAGTGTATTGGAACCTCCCACTCAAGCTCACTGCTTCCTTCTCAGAGTCTGGGATTTGCATCAAGGAATATTTACCCTTTTCCTCTGGGTTCCCTGCATCTTTCCCAGGTCCCAGCACTTCTGGTTCCGTCAGGGTGCATCTGCTACTCCTCTCTGGGATCATCAGTTCTTCCTTGGGACATGGAATCTGTAGTTTCAGTTCCATTAAGGAATGTCTGCTCTTTTCCCCTGGGCTCCCTAATCCTTCTTGGGACCCCAAATATGCTAAGGAGCTACTTGTTAGTTTTCCCTCAATCTCTGTTGCCAATTTTCCCTCCAATCTAGTTCCAGAGAAAGACTGCTGCAATTCCTGTCCTTTCATTCTACCGATAGCCTTTTCCCAATATCTCCCTACTGGGGCTACTGGAAACATCATCTTCTCCCAGATTTTAACTGCAGCTTGGTCTGAGACCTGTAAAGCTTCTTCTCTTTTGCTTCCAGCAGCAGCACCACCTCTTCCCCTACGGCCTCGTCTTCCTTCCTTTCTTTTCCCTAGAAGCCTCATATTAGTCCCATCTTGCTCCTCCAACCCCACAGGTACTTCTGCCGGGAGCATGAGCTGCTCACATGGGACCCTGGAGAACAGGTTAGGTGATGACGAGCAGGATAAGGAATGCATTGCTTTTCTCTTTGCCTCCCGCTGAGGGTTTCTCTTGACCACAGAGTAGTCCCCAGAGGGGGCTCCCATCCCTACATCCACAGGTTGTGGAGAGGGCCCCATGGGAGTAGTTAGTATCTCCCTACTTAACTCTACCTTCCGAGATCTTAGCTGTGGCATTCTGCAGGCAGGGAGAGTGCAGGGCTGCCTCTAGCAGCAAGTGTACCCAGTCCCCCAACTATACCACACACCAATCTGACCAGCCTCAGTACTGAGGAGGGTGGGGGGGGGCGAGTAGGCCCAATGGCGAGGAAACTGTCTCAGAGGCAGCCTGAGTAGCCTCCTAAAACCAGCTCCCAATGCGCCTTTGCAGGGTGGCACCAGCAGCAGAGAAGCAGGATTCTGACAGAAAGCTGCCTTCCTCTACTGGTGGGGTGTGGGGACTACAGGCAGATCAACAGGCCACCATGCGACCAATCTTTCCCTCGAGCTAGGGCCAACGGGGAGGAACAGTTGCAGCTAGGTTGGCCTGGGCTTGTTCGGAGCCCCTTGCAGATCCAGGCAAAACCTTCCACGGCCTCCACCCGCCCGTCACAACCACCACCTACGCCGGGCGGCTGCTGCTCCGGCCCTCTCAGCCCCTCTCTGCTCACCCTTCCCTGCTGTTTCCAGAGGTATCCCCGCAGCGCCCTGCCACCCCATTCACTCAGCCAGCCAACGCCTTTGTCAACACCAGGCCCTGCCACCACCCGCCGCCTCGCGCTCTACCCCGCACGCTCTCGCCACGCAGCAAGGTGCGGCGCACCCCTCGCGCAGGGTCACGGCCGCGGGTGCTGCGCAGGCGCGGGGAGGGCGCTGGCTGTGGAAAAGGCGCCGAGTCAGGCGCCGTCTTTCTCTGTAGGGAGCGGCAGGACACGCGGGCCGCACCTGCCGTTTCCAGTCTCGCTGGCGCGAGCTTGAGAAGCTCACATGCTCTGTATGCGCCAGGGGCACCGGATCCCAACCGCGCCCACAAAAGCTTGCGGGGGGAGGGTCTCTATTTTGTCCAAGTCCGGGTTAATCGACTACACTGGTGGCAAAATGCAGCTACCACGCCTCATGTAGCGTGCGGGGCATGGTCAGCGTTAGGAAACGAGGTTAGGGAACAGAAATATCTAAACTAGGAAGAGACTGGTTAGGATTTCAACTCCTCCCCCTCCCCCCACACACACACTTTGGCTGTGTCGGGTCATAGGCTGGGTTAGTTAAACTCTAGGGGGAGGGGGGAGTCTTTTCCCTTTTTGTTTCCTTAAAACAAGACATTGGAATACGGAATCGCCACAAGTAGCGCGTTATAAGTACGAAATGCAGTTTGGACGTTTAAACTATAGGCTAGGAAAGGAACCTGGCAACAAACCATTAAGTAATGCAGTTTAACATAATAGTTGAGGGTTGGTAGTTACTTAAAGTTATCCTTGGCTAGAATTACTTAAGTTATCCTTGCCAAGTTCACAAACCTGCAAAAATCCCCAAAATGTTTATTTAAAAAAAAATAAAATTAGTTTGTATTGTAGTTAAATGTGAATTTAAGATATAGTTTGAAGAACATTAGGTATTCATCTAAAAATAGTGAAAATTACTATTCTTTTCAATTTATCCAATGAAGGAAATTAGTCTGCTTTTCCTTTTTTGTCCATAATGAACTAGATTAAATGAGGACTTCTACAGAGTTTTGCTCATTATCCATACCTAGTTTTAATAGAGTTACATTTCCAAAGAGATTACATTTATTTCTTGGTAAATACTGCAATGATGGGAAGTTGTTAGCATGCAATAGTCATAGCTAAAGGCACAGCTTGGGTTTAAAATTTAGTGATAGCCCATTTGTTAGGCCCCAAACTTGCAAGTACAGTAGAAGACTACCATGTGTTAACAATTGTGCAAACATATTCTAAAAACTCAGTGTACAGAACTGCATATTGTATAAGTAAATTATTCGAATGGAGTTTTATATTTCCAACACATATCAAAATTAAAATAATTATATTTAGTAATTTTAATAACTTTAAAAGTACTAGCAGTAGCATCAAACATACACATACCTTAAAAAATGTGTTTTAGCCCAGTAGCCCACACTATTCTTGGTTTTTCTTGGAAAGAGGAAATACCTGATTAAAAACCGGATCACCTTGACTTGTTGCTTGATAGCTAGCATTCACATTACAAAGTGCTGTAGGATGGGACTTACTAATAGTAAATCAATATTTTTGGTTTACAATATTATAAATAATAGGATTTAAACTAGGAGCCAATAGACTTAGATACTAGTTCAATTGACTGGCTCATTATGTGACCTTGGGAGAAATCACTGAATTTTACAATCCCTCTAAGTTTTCACTTGTAATGCAGAAATAATGTATCATTATACAAATGATGCAGAGAAAAATTAATCATAAGGCATCTCTGAATGAAGAAGAAACATGCAGGTTGGGAAGCAAATCCTTTGCAGTATACTGATGCATAAGATCCTCATTTAGGCTGAGTGTACAAACTGCAGACTGTAGGCAAATAATTAAACCTAATGAAGGCAGGGAATACAGATAATTAAGGTGCTATCTGACTTGTATGGTATTCCAGGTCCTCAGAACCAAAAAGATCCAATAAGGAGATTTAGCTATACAGCATTCAGCAATATCCACATTTTTCAGACTTGGTACTGGTAAAAAAGTGTAATTTGGAAAGTAAACTTCAGCCTTTCCCAACTCAGATGTGTAACTGACTTTTATGATGCATAACAAAAAGGGAGAGACACAATAGAAAGGAATAAAGACACAATAGAAAGGGAGACACAATAGAAAGGAATAGAGAAGGAAATATGATGTCACAGTAATTACTTTACTGATTTATAGCTTCAGATTGAGTGTTTATAATGTCAATTATGTACAATAATGAAAAGTGGGATCAAACCAAGTTGGTGTGAAATGGAGGTAAAAGTGTAATTTAAATGTTTCTTCTGTAACTGTGCATTAGAATACTTGAAAGAAGAGTCAAGCCTTAAAAAGACAGTGTGAAGTTAAAATTCCACCAGAATCTAATTTCTTTACCTCTTATTAAAACTTTATGCTATTAAAATGGAAATAATTGTATAATCTAACTCAGTTTTCACAATTAACACTCTTCACTCTTTTCATGACATTGCTCAGATAAAGATAATAAAATAGTTTTTACTTTGATAGTCAGTTTCAATTTTGGTTCTCATGCACAGATTCAACAACATATGAATTGCAAACACTTCAGATGAATGTCTACATTTTAAAAAAATGTTTTAATTGGAATTTAAAATACATAAAAATATTTGTTTTTGCTAAGTTAGAATGGCCCTGGTGAGGGGCTATTTCGAAAAAGCAGAAGTGGAACATCTACACATGCCTTATTTTGAAATAGCTATTTCAGAAAAGGCGTTATTCTTAATAGAATGAGGTTTACAGAAATCAGGATAAGCCATCTGTTATTTCAAAATTTTTTCAAAATAACAGAATTGCTGTGTTATTAATAACAGTTATTTCAGAATAACGTCCATTATTCCAAAATAACTTTGCTGTGTAGACACACCCTCTCAGAATACCCCAATCTCTTCTTCTTAAAAAAAAAAAAAAAACAAATTTGCAATGATCTCAACACAATTTGTACTCATTCTATATTGTATGGCATCAGCCAGTGCATTTAGACCAGGGTTGGGCAAAATACAAGCTGCGGGCCACATACAGCCTGCCAAGCTTCCAGAACTGGCCTGGTGACCCAGTGGCAGACTTAGGCAGGATTCTTGCCTGTCCTGCTCCTGCACACTGTTCAAAGTGGCTAACTGCGGGGGTCAGGTGCTTCTTTGAGCACCACAAGCTGACCCTGCCCCCAGCAAAATGTTGCAACTCCCATTGGCCAGACATCAACCAATGGAAGCTGCCTGGGCCTTGTTTGCAATGCAGGCAGTGTGTGAAGTACCCACCGAAGGAGGCTCATGGTGGTCAGAGAAGCACATGGCCCCTGCAGTTGGTCACTTTGAGCAGTGGGCAGGGGTGTGGAAGGCATGGGGCATGCCTGAGGGACCTGCTGGGTTGCTGGCAAGGAGCTGCCTAGGTAAGCACCTTCTGGCCAGAGCCTGCACTTAGCACCCAACCCCTGTCACCTCCAACCCTCTGCCTCTCCTTCTGCAGCCCTGCCCCAGGTCACAATTCTAACTATCTGAACCTCTGCTCCTGCACCCATATCTCCTCACAGACCCTGCACCAGTGTTCGCTATAAGTTGGGCGCTTGTGCTACCATTCAGGAGAGATTCAAATGCTTCCCAGCTGATTAGCACAGTACCCACAGCTGGGCTTTTGTTTCTGTTGGTGGTGCACATTCGCACGTACATTAGTGCACATAAAAATGTATTCTTCACGTGGATGGAAAAAATTAGAGGGAATATTGTCCTGTACCCCAATACTGCCCCTGGTCACAACCCAAACCTCTGCACGCCATCCTGCACCTCTGCCCCAGATCACAACCCCCTCCCAGTGTTCCCTCTAAGGCAGCGGTTCCCAAACTTTTCCAGATGAGGACCCATTTTGACAATTCAGGAAGACTTGGTGACCCAAAGCAATTCAAAAACGGGGGGAAGGGGAGGGGCAGAGCCACTTGGGGAAACACTTAGTGACCCTTTTGAAATGTAATGGCAATCCATATTTGGGTCTCAACCCATAAGTTGGGAAACCTTGCTCTAAGGTATGCAGCACCTTAAGCACAACTTCACAGGTGATGAATCAGCCCTGCCCAGTCAGAGGCTGAGGGCTCCCTGCACAGAGGAGATTGACTGGGCAGGACTGATTCATCACCTGTGAAGCTGTGCTGCCACACAGTTTAGAGGGAACACTGCTCCCAGACCCCTTCATAAATGCCTCCTCCAGGTCAGACTCCTCTTCTGCACCCATACCCATATTGCCTCCTGGATCCTGCACCCCCACCTCCTGCATCCCAATTCTCTGTCCCAGGTCACAACCCCTTCCTTCACCAAACTTCCTCCCAGATGCCACAATTCCCTTCTGCACCCCAATTCCCTACCCCGAGCTCCCTTCTGTACCCAACTCCATTCTAGACCTTGCATTTCCTCTATTTAGTATCATGGAAGAGTGCAGCCCTTGACTGCTTACCACAGGGGTGTCCAAACTTTTTTCAAAGAGGGCCAGATTTGATGAAGTGAACATGCGTGAGGGCCGACCATTTTGCCTGACATTCTTTGAACCATTAAAATTAAATGCAAATTAACTATTTTATGCAAAGTTTATTGCAAACAGCATACTTTTCATTTCGTCACATGGATGACAAATCTAAACAGGTGTTAAATCACTCTGCCTTTCATATCTGAAGGCCAGATGAAAAAAAAATCCAAGAAGCTGAAATATGTCAGGAACATTGTAAAGTACATTACATATTATTGGTAATAAAGGTTGTCTGTCAACTTTTAAGTTAAAAAAATATGAACAGGAACATAACACCAAGTATACATGTTGTGTCAAATATATTTATAACTGATTTAGACCAACTGACATTAACTGAGATTTTACAATGTATTCATCTCAATACATATGGATTCATTGGGGGCCATAAAAGATAGATATTGCCAAATTACCTGTGGGGCCGTATTAAACCGGAACACGGGCCGCAATTGGCCCGCGGGCCGGACTTTGGACATGCCTGGCTTACCAGGTTCTTGGATTGATTCATCAAAAATTATTGCCCACCCTTGTTTTAGACAGTAAATCAAGCTAGGGATTTTGTTACTAATGTGGCAAAGCACACATTCTGTGCAGCAATGTGTACTTTTATGACAATATAAATTATAATTAAATAATTAAAAATCAAAGGAGATCATGGTGGCAGTGCTGCATCAAAAATAGCTCTGTCAGACTCCTATTTGACCTAGACAAACCAAAATTCCATCAAAAGCCTTTTTAGATTTGTATTATGTCCAGCAAATATCAAGAGCTAAGATTTGGCATGTTACTGAATACTAGAAGAATCAGAAAGACTGTGATAATTTTAATGAAAGAGAGTTTATTCAGTCCTGATGCTCCTACTCTTGGTCATAGCAACAACACATTAAATATAAGTAATAGACCTACGTCATTATAAAAGTGATCATTATATTATTTCAGGGTTAGAAGTAAATAATTAGAGTCTGTAATATCTTATTCCATTCCCATCACTGATAGAATTTGCAGGTGACACAAAATGTAGGGGTAAAATTGGTAAAAAATGAAGAGGACAGGTCACTGATACAGAGCAATCTGGATCACTTGGTAAACAAGGTGCTAGCAAACAATATATAAGTTAACACAATAAATGTAAATGCGTACATCTAGAAAAGAAATGTAGGTCAGTTTTGCAGGATGTTGGACTATTCTGAGAAGCAATAATTCTGAAAAAGATTTAGGATTGTGGTAGATAATGACCTGAACATGAACAATGCTGTGGCCATATGGACTAATGCAAACAATGGGGGTGTATGAACAAGGGGGGTCTTGAATAGGAGTAGAGCTTGTTTACTTCTGTATTTGGCACTGGTGTGACTACTGCTGGATTATTATGTCCCTTTCTCGTGTCCACAATTCAAAAAGGATGTTGATAAATTATAGAGAATTCAGAGAAGAATCCCAATAACAATTAAAGGATTAAAAATATGATAGATTATAAATAGACTCAAGGAAATCAATTTGTTTACCTTAACAAACTCAAAGCTAAGGGTGAATTGATTATAGTTTGTAAGATGTATATAGGGAACAAATGGTATTTTCAGCCTAGCAGAGAATGTATAACAAAATCCAGTGGTTGAAAATTGAAGCTGGACAAATTCAAATGGGAAATAAGGCATACACTTTTAACAGTGAGGTTAATTAACCATTGGAACCCTTGTCAAGAGCCATGGTAGATTCTCCATTACCAGCATTTTTAAAAACCAGATCGAACATTTATCTAAAAGATCTGCTCCCAGCATTATTTGGGGGAAATTTTATGAGCTGTGTTATATGGAGGATCAGACTAGATCATTACAAATGTCCCTTCTGGCCCATGGAATCTATGCATTTATGTATAACACCGCTGCAGACCCACTGTAAAGAAAAAAAAACGTTTTTTGGCGCTTTCACTGAAGTGATACTTGCCTTTCCCTGTACTCGGTGAGACTCCTTTGCTAGATCAGCAGTAGCAGAAGATGTCAGTGATTATCTGGGGTCTCAGCACTTCTTTGCATCAGTGTTCTGGTGACTCCCTTTTAGATATTACACCCCTTGGCTCTGGGACCACTGAAGCTTTGTAGGATTCCTTACATCTCAGTTCCCGACAGGGCCTCTGTGGACACAATAGCTTGACCTCTCAGAGGGCTTAGAAACTATTTCAGACTTCTTGCTGGCCCAGCAGAGAGAGGGGATCCCCCTCTTCGGAAACAACAGTTCTGTGCTTCCTCCCTTGCTGTCTGGTTAAGGTTTATGTTGCTTAGCTAGACACAGTGGTTCTCAGCCCCAGCTCCTTCCCAGCCCCACCCAAAGAAGCATCAACTGTCCTATCCCAACAGCCATGGAACCTTAGGCTCCAGCATTCCATCTGCCCATCGTAAAATGGGGCTGCAGTAAGAGGGATTTAATTCACCTGGCAAAATGTTTTCTACTCTTACTGCTCATTTGTCTCCAGAAAGAATTCTATAAGCAAATTAACAGAATTGTACAGTATGGACTTAATTTAAAATTCAGTTAAGTCAATGGGTAAGGATTTTTGAGTGTTAATAAATAAAGGGCTCTCTTAAGGTACGAGAGTAACATATATGAATCTCTCAAACAGATGGATTCAAAAAATTGGGTACTCAAAATTAAACCTTCTACCATTCAAGGATAGAATTACACCTAGCTTTCTTACTATGTGTGCTTATTCCTATTACGAAGTTGGTGTCCTCCCATACCATCTCTCATGTTAAGTGATGCAATAATTATAAAAAATATTGAGAACTACCTAGAAAAATTGGGTAAGATGGTAGTAAGAATCTAGAAAAGACACTTGCAAATGGATATATAATAACAAGTCTAATGCTATTCTATAGTTTGTAAAGACCAGTTGGGAGTTATGCAAATCAAGAATAGGCAATAATATTAAAAAGAACTTGATATTGGTGGACTCTTGCTAATTCACACTAACAATTGGATTGGAATTTACTAGATTGTATATATTAGCAAGTAAGCAAACACAAAAAGCAAGAATGCATCATACAATGTTCATTTTTCAGCTGTTTGGCAACAGTTTAATCTGTTTATGTATAATACTCAATAACAGTAAACAGATAATCAGTTAAGAGCATCTATGTGATGAAGTAGCTTATGAGGATAAAAGCAGGAACTCTTGAGTTCTAATCATGATTCTGTTTACTGTCTTGTCATATGACCTAAGTAAGTTTCATGGATTCCTTTGTTTCAGTTTCCCCATCTGGAAAATGGGTTTTATATTGCCCTACTACACAAGAATATGAGAGGATTAAACAGATCAAATTTATAGAGTCTTTTGAAAATCTAAATTACTAGATAGGTGCTATGAATAATTAAATGTTCCACAGGATAGTTTGTAAAAGCAATGGATCTTTTTAAAGAGAGACTTCACTTCAACACTTTTGTTTTAAATTCTTGCTGAGAAGTGGAGAAAGTGTGCTTCTTTGTGTGTGTGTGTGTGTGTGTGTGTGTGTGTGTGTGTGTGTGAGTGTGTGTGAGAGAGAGAGAGAGAGAGAGAGAGAGAGAGAGAGAGAGAGAGAGAGAGAAAATCATGTAGTGTCCTGAATAGCAAACCCTAAGAAAGTTCAACAATAATTCTTCTAACATTAGATATATTTTTCTCGGCATAGATATGGCCAAGTTTTTCAAAAGCACTAATTAGAATTTCTTACATGAAGTAATAGAGATTTGGGTTTTGCTTCTAAAATTAAATTATAAACTACATTTAAAAAATAGATACCTGATGTGTATATAGATCTGAGAGTTGTGCTTAATGTAAATGATTCATCATCAGTGCTTCCTTTTCTTTAGAATTGAGGCAAAGTAGAGAAGCCTTCTAACCTCTGTCCTGTTTGTTCCCACAGCAGAGACACTGAAAATAACAGTAAGGAATAACCAATATGAGAAAACACAAAATTAATTTTTGGCAGGGGTCTATTTCTTTGTCACTGATCCCTCATTCATTCTTGGTGGTAAGCATTCTGACACAATATGTTCTTATGTTCTTAATATAAATGTCAGTTTTAAAGTGTCAATCAAAAACTGAAGGATTGCCAGTCAATCTAAACAAATATTCCCTTCCATCCACTTAACTTCTGATAAAATGGATCCATAAAGGCCTAAATTACATAGGTATACATAGGTGTGTATAGCGCACACACAAACCTCAGGTCATTAGCTTAAAAAAATCTGTTTTATATACAATTAAGCAAAATATTCTAAAAATCAATAAAATGAGTTTGATTAAAATGACCCCAGCCTCGAAGAATGGAGACTTACCACAAAGTCTAGAGATTTTATCTAGAGATGGTAAAGGAGAAAACCTAAGAATTATTTCCAGAAGTAAAACCATAATGCTGTTGCATAATTAGAAGGGCAACTAAAATGATTAAGGATTTGGAACAGGTCCCATATGAGGAGAGATTAAAGAGACTAGGACTTTTCAGCGTGGAAAAGAGAAGACTAAAGGGGGATATAATAGAGATATATAAAATCATGAGTGGTGTGGAGAAAGTAAATAAGGAAAAGTTATTTACTTATTCCCATAATATAAGAAGTAGGGGCCACCAAATGAAATTAACAGGCAGCAGGTTTAAAACAAATAAAAGGAAGTTCTTCTTCACACAGCACACGGTCGACCTGTGAAACTCCTTGCCTGAGGAGGTTATGAAGGCTAGGACTATAGCAGGTTTTAAAAGAGAACTAGATAAATTCATGGAGGTTAAGTCCATTAATGGCTATTAGTCAGGATGGGTAAGGAATAGTGTCCCTAGCCTCTGTTTGTCAGGGGGTGGAGATGGGAGGCAGGAGAGAGATCGCTTGATCATTACCTGTTCAGTTCACTCCCTCTGAGGCACCTGGTATTAGCCACTGTCAGCAGACAGGATACTGGGCTGGATGGACCTTTGGTCTGACCCAGTATGGCCATTCTTATGTTCTTAGAAAAAAAAATGTTAGCTAGCATGACTGAAACACACTGAGATGTGTTGAAGAATAGATAGAGGGGAGAAAGATATATCTGGGTAAGTTACTATTAGTGTAAGAACAGCAGGCTTATGAAAGCTACCTAGCCACTTAAAGAAGCCCCATAGAATTCCTAATTATGTTCTATTTTATTCGATTCAATGTAAGTTTATATACCATGTTCATCACCACAGTATTTGAGCACTTTGTAGTAGTATATTAAGCAACATAATTAACATCTATTCTGGTTTTGTTCTCTCATCCTCCCCGAAGGAGGAGAAATGTGTATTGTTAATGTACTCAGTAATGTCACTCAAGTAACTGGCATGGAAAAAGTGCAATACTTATATGTCTGCATGTTTAACAGTAATGAATTTTATTAATCTCCCAAAATTTGTGTGTGTCTCAATATAGTCTCTTCTGGCAAACAGAAATGGAGAGAGATATCTTGTATTAATGACAGCTATGTAAAGAAGCAGCTAAAATCTTTCAAATAGTTCTGAGTAGATGTTTTATAAGACGTTGCTGTTGTACACACATATAACATCACAAGTTAAGTTTCATTTTTTACCCAGGGAACAAAAGAGGACTAATTTCAAAATTAACTTTTATAAAGCAGTGTGTGTGTGTGTGTGTGTGTGTCCGTCCTCCACTTGGAATTCTTCCTTTTGTATTGCTTATATCTTTGCTCTAGGCTAGGACAGCTTTTTTCAATCTTTTTTTATAAAGTACCCCTTTTAAAAAAATTATAAGTACCACCAGTGCCTACAGTTGATCTTTATGTCCATAAAACATCTATAAGCAGGTATCAGAAAATTCCAGTGTCTGAAAACTGTAGGCACTGGTGGTACTTATAATACTAACTAGCCCAACTGTATGTTTGTTGCTTCATTTTTTATCCTAACACCTAGTTGTTTGTCTGTCTTCAGACTGTGAGCTTCTTGAGGGAGGAATCATGTGTTCTTTATCTAGAAAGTAACTAGCATACTATTGGCAATGCATAATTATATACAGACAGCACTACACCTGTTGCTATCATATGCATATTAACCAATGTGGCCCCGAGATGTGTCCCAAGAAACATGCAGGGTGCTATGCTGGGCAGAGGAGTTCTACTAAAATGTTAGCAGTTAACATCATAGAGGAATTTAATCTAAGGGCAAATTGGCCTATTCCCTAGTCAACCAGTATGTCTTGACCTACATGTTGCTGCCACTTTCTCTTTTTGGGTCTTTTACAATGGATTCACGAAGCCTATGTTTCAGTAGTTTAGCAGAAAAGTGTATTGGGAAGGGGGGAGGACAGCTGGTGCATTTCATAATGCACCTTATGGAGTCTTTTGGCAGCTCTTATGATTCCTAATTTATCATTGAATTGGAACAACATGAAAATTAGGGTGTGATGTGATTTTTAAATAAGAAAGAAAGTCAGCAAAATGGTGAGGGGAAATAGAGCTGCAAAGAATGTGGCAAGAAAAGGAATGCCATTATAAACAGAAATAAGTGAAATTACAGAAAAGATTGTAAGAAGGCAAACAAAGGAATTAACAAGGGCATGTATGCTAGGGAGAAATGAGCAAAGAAAGATGGGAAGGATTGCTTGAGGTAGTAGCATTAACTAGAACGCAGTGATGAAGAAAGAGGGTAAATGTAAATACTGAGGTAAAGCAAAACAGGTATTTTTCATAGCTGAGACAGATTGAAGTGGCGCTGAGGGATGGTGACATACCATCCACAGTACTGCACATAAGATAAAGTGAACAGACATGAGCATGGGATGATGTCCATACCTGGTCACAAACTACTATCAGAAACTGAAGGAGTCTTCACAGAAAATCAGCATTAAAAGTTAGTGATATCCCTCCTTGGATGACTGGGTGCTTAAACAAGTGTTTCTGCACCACTTTCATCCTCTTTCTAATGCTGTACATTTTTCTCCACTTAATGTCTGTGCATCTGCCTGGATGTATGATGCCCAAGAATCAGGGAAGCGTTCCTGCCAGTTCTTTTTATTGAGCCAGCCATGAACCCTAAAACACTTGCCTAGTACTGATGTGTGAACCTGGAATACATGTTTGCAATCACTGAAGACTCTTGAAATGAGATCAGAACAGGTCACAGCTACTGACTCGTGAAGTGACTGCTACTAACCATATTTACTTCATTCAGTGAGCAAATATTTAAATTTCATTTTAAGGGGGGGCAAAAGAAGTTTAACAGTTGGTAACATATAATAGTAACGGCTCTGCTTATCTTACTTTTAGAGCAACAACCATTTTATTGAATAGCTGATTTATTGAAGCATCAGACTATCCTTTCCACCCAAATACAGTTCAGTTAAAAACATCAAAGGTATTTCTGCTCACTTATCTATTTAACATACTATTTTCTTTTCATTAGCACATACAGTGTAATCAGTGAAAAGGGTACCCAATTCTGTAGCCAAAAGGGCTAATGTCATCTTGAATACATAAGCAGGGAAATCAGGAATAGAGAGGCTATTTTACCTTTGTATTATTAAACAGCTTGAACTAAAATGGAGAACAAATTCACTCAAAGATGGCAATCTATTCCTGTTGTAAAGACCTTTCCTCATCCACTAACATTGCTTCCCATTTTAAAATATAAGCTTTCCATTGTTACCTATTTCCCAAGTGATTAAACTTCAGTTAGCTGGCTAGTATTCATACTACAATCTCATCTGGACCGTGAGAAAGCAAAGACATTATTCCATTGAAATATGATGAAAGTCTGTCACGGAGCTATGTGCCAATGATATAGTCCATATGATCTTCTATATATGCTGAAAAAGAGTGAAAATCAAAGAAAACATTATGGGTATGTCTACACTACAGCGTTATTTTGAAATATCTTATTTCGAAATAGTTAATTCTAAATAAGTTAATTTGAAATAACGCATCTACACATAAAATGCATTTCGAAATAGTGTTTTGCTATTTCGAAATAGTGCGTCTAAACTGATTGGATGCTGAATCACATTTAAGGCCAGCTGAAACTGGTTCCAGCAGGGCATCAGGTCAGTAGTTGCTTTGTGTGGCTACTGCCTGAGGCTATCTGAGGCTTGTGCTCAAAGGGACGCCCCTGGACAGCTGGTTCTCAGGTTTTCCTGCTTGCTTGCCTACCTCGCTGAAGGACAGCAAAGCATTTTTTTTTCTCCGATTGCTTTGGTTGCCCTGACTCGAGATACCACAGCACTCGGCACTATGGAGCCATAGCTGCCTCTGGGCACTCTGGTGCTCATTTTGGATGTCTTGCTACAAGCCTGGCAGCAAGTGCTGGAGACTGCCTGGCAGCTTCTGCGGCAGCCCAACCCCCAGGCCCTCTTCTGGACCCCACTGGGGGCCATGGAGGAGCAGTGGCCAGATGCCAGCGTGCCCCGCCACATCTGGTGCCTGGACACCAGCAGCAGCTGGTGAGACCACATCGTCCTGGAGTGCTGGGGAGACCAGCAGTGGACCCAGAACTTCAAGATGAAGAAGGACACCTTCCTGGAGCTCTGTGAGTGGCTCGCCCCTGATCTGCAGCAACGGGACACACACATGAGGCCCTCCATTCCCCTCTAGAAGTGGGTGGCCATTTCTCTATGGAAGCTCTCCATGCCGGATAGCTACCGATCCGTGGTGAACCAGTTTGGCGTAGGGAAATCAACCATCGGAGCAGTGCTCATGCAGGTATGGGAGTCTCCGGCCACTGTGGTGGGGTGTGTGTGTGTGTGTGAGGAGGGGAAAAGGGGGAGAGGGGGTGGAAGTCCCCTCCACGGGAGGGTTTGTTCGTCCCCTCCACGGGAGGGTTTGTCCTGTCCCAGCCACACTACAGATTGCCCGCAGTGGCCAGGATTGCGGGGGGGTTGCTCCCGGGGAGTGGGGGCATGGGGCAGTGACGGGGAAGGAGCACTCTCAGCCACCCTGGCACCCCAGTGACTCTCGGTGGTTTTGTGTGTCCCTGTGCAGGTGGTTAAGGCCATCAACAGAGTGCTGCTCCGCAGAGTCATCTGCCTCACCGATGTGGATGCGGTTATCGAGGGGTGTGGTGCCCTGGGCTTCCCCCACTGCAGGGGGCCAATCAACGGGACGCACATCCCCATCCGTGCCCCGGAACACCAGGCCTCCCTCTACATTAACCGGAAGAGGTACTTCTCGGTCATCCTGCAGGCTGTGTCTGACCACTGAGGCCACTTCCTGGACATCAACATGGGATGGTCCGACAAAGCACATGATGCGTGTGTGTACCACAACTCCTCTGTGTGCCAGAGGCTGCATGCCGGGACTGTCTTCCCCGACCACCATATCAGGGTCGAGGACATGGGTATGCCTGTGTGCCTAGTGGGGGATGTGGCCTACCCACTACAACCCTGGCTCATGAAGCCCTACACGGGACACCTCAACCCCTCCCAGCAGGCCTTTAAAGCCAGGCTCAGTAGGGCCTGCATTGTGGCGGAGGGGGCCTTCAGCTGTCTGAAGTCCCGATTTCAATGTCTCCTCACCTGCCTCAACCTCTCCAAGAGGAATATTCCACACGCGGTGGCGGCTTGCTGTGTGCTGCACAATTTGTGTGAGTGAAGGGGGGAGGCTTTCCTGCCAGGCTGGATGGCAGAGGCTGACCACTTGGCTGGCCTGTATGCACAGCCCTGCATGGCTGCCAGCTGGGAGGCCCATCGGGGTGCTACCAGTATCAGGGAGGCCCTGTAGGAGAGCTTCTAGACAGAGGAGGAGTGAAGTCTCCCTGGAGTGCCCCACTGGGGCCTTGTGCCTTATTCCACCCTCATGTCCTTCCACTTTCCCCTCCCTAGCCCCCCTTCCTGATGTCAAATAAAAACACATGTGTTGCCAAAAAAGCCTCTATTTATTGACCATAACTGGGGGGCAGAGGGGGAATGAGGGTGGGAGAGGGGAGGGGGAAACCTGGGAGCAGGGAGCTTGAATGGGGAGGCAAGGGGAGGAAGTGGGAGGAGAAGCTCAGGGTTGGGGGTCTTGCTGGCCCACCTGTCTCCCAGCACTGTGGGTGCGGGGGCCTCGGTGTCCCTGGGGGGGAGCAGGTATGGAGGGTGGGGGGGGGGGAGAGGAAGAAGCGGGAGGGGGAGCAGGAGTGGGAGGAGGAGCGATAGCTGGAGCGGCAGCTGGCAGCAATTTCCGCGCCATGGTCTGCAGGTGGTTGCAGATGACACAACCCTGGTCACGCAGGTCCTGCAAGCTCTCCCGCCGCAGCTGGAGGTCTTCCTGCACCCAGTGCTCCTGGCTATGGACCTGCCTTTGCAGTAACCCCAGGTGCTGCCGCTGGTATCCCTCCTGGTTCCAGGTGCACCTGCTGGTCCTGCTGCAAAGTGAGGATAGTAGGTCTCTGCACCATCATGTCCTGCTATCCCCAGGAGTGTGAGCTGGCCCGGGACTGTACCCATGGCTCTGAGCTGTATATAGTGTGGGTGTTGGTGGGGGAGGATGTGTCCTGCTTCTGTGTAGAGGGGGCTTGTGGAGGGAGGGCATCGTGCAGTGTCCCTCCCTGGGGTACAGAGCATGTCATGTGCCTTCATACATACATGTGTGTGGGTAACGGGCCAGGGCCCCTGTGTGGCAGCCAGCCAGGGCCACATGCCCCGGCTGGCATGGCACATGCACAGGTTGCTGCGTTATCTGTGGTCAGCAAGGCCCACACGCGTGGTCCCTGGGCTCCCTCTCCCAGTCTCCCACCCTGCATAAAGGGACAGTGATGGCATTCACATGTCAAGGCCTCCCCGGCCTCAGAAGACAGCGGTGAAATTGCTGCTGGTATGCCTCAGGGGTCCAGGGTGGGTGCCACACTCCCTCCAGGTTCCTGCGACTCCTGGCCGTTCTCCTCCTCCTCCTCCTCCTGCTCCGTGCCCTGGTCAGGGCACTCTGCCCCAAGGTCAATGACCACTTGGGGGGCACAGACCGTCCGGCCCCCCCAAGATGCGGTCCAGGGCCTCAAAGTAGGGCAAGGAGTCTGGGTCTGCCCTTGGTTGGGAGCTGCCCCCTGTGGCCCTGGCATCTTTCATCTTTTATCAGCTCTTTTATCTTCATGCGCACCTGCTCCTGGGTGTGCATGTGGCCTTTGGTGGCCAGGCTGTCAGCCATCCATCTGTAGATGGCCACGTTGCTGCGTCTAGTGCGGAGATCATGGATGTTGGAGGATTCCCCCCAAACCTCAATGAGGCCCATGATCTCTGCACTGGACCAAGAAGGCACCTGCCTTTTCTGGCCCCTGACAGGCTCCTGGGAGCTGCCAGCCTGTTCCTGGGGAGCGGTGGAGCTGGCTGGCACTGGCTGGCTCGCTCATGCTGGCAACTGGGTCGGGGCAGCGCCTGCAGACTCTGGGCTGGCAGACCTGGAGCTGGCACAGGCCCTGTGGCCAAATAGACTCTACCCCTTTAAGGGCTCTGGGGTTGGGGGGGGAGCAGAAGAGTTTTCCTGGTTTGGCCCAGAGTGGCCACCAGGACACCCTGGGAAGGGCTGGAGGCCCCCTATTTCGAAATAAGCGTCTACACAGTCCTTATATCGATTTAGCTATTTCAAATTTGGCGTTATTCCTCGTACAATGAGGTTTACCAAATTCGAAATAAGCGCCCCGCTATTTCGATTTTATTTCAAAATAGCAGTTTGCCTGTGTAGACGCTATTAAAGTTAATTTGAAATAACGGCTGCTATTTTGAATTAACTTTGATGTGTAGACGTACCCTATGATACTGCATGTGGGGGTGGAGGGCAACAGACTTGCCAGGCCTCTGGGCAAGGTGGTAGGGGGGCGGCTCCATGTTCCTGGAAAGGGCATGGACTTGGGTGCAGGCGGGGAGTAGCTGGCCCTCAGCACTGCCTGGAGTGTGCCACATTGTCCCCTCCTCCCCCAGCTCTGAGAGCCCTCTGGAGCATGGTGTGCAGCACTCCCATGGTGATTTAAAGGTCCCAGGGCTCCAGCCACCACGGCTATTGTGCTCTTTGCCCCCTTGTTGGCAGGCCTGACTGCATATGAGAAACTCCTCAGGAGAATGAATGTATGTAAGTAATAACCCAAACCAACTCTGGGATTTCTCAAACAGGAAAGAATGGAATCATTCAAGAGTGATTCCCACTAGGGTTCATGGTTCATGATCAAAAGCATTACCAAATTCCCTATCATGCAGTTTCAGTTCATGCAGTGGCAAGGTGAATCACCAAACCATAATCTCACCATATTCTGTTGTTTGGCAAATTCCAGGCAAGCATTGCCATCCGTCTATTTTCCTCATAAGGGCATTGCCCATAGCTCCAAACCACATCACTTAAAGTTTTCCTGTTTTCCATCAATCTTTTGATTTCAGAACTGTTTTTCACTGCATGATGGAACAGACCAATTGACCCAAGTCCCTGGAAACAGGGGCAACAAGTTCTGCATCAGGAGGATGAAACATGGCTATGTCTTAGTAGCTGTTTTTGTATCACCGTCCCTGGCTATAGCTGTAAAATAAAAAATAGTAATGAGTCTGGAACACTCTTCTTTGTAACACATAAAGTTATATCCAAATTTTATTTTGCACATATTCCAGACAGTATTCAATACACATTTAGTTATTTTATATTTAGAACAGTGAGTTTCACGTACAGTTTTTGATCTTACAAAGACCTGAGTAATATACATCTGCCCCACACGCTCAACAATCTGACGAAAAGTCATAAATGGTGTCAATCAATTGTATCACTCTGGAATACTGGAGTATTTTTGATGCCCACAAACATGGCTAAACAGATGCTGAGTAGAGATGACTGACTGTGATACAAAAATGTTTGTTTTATGGTTATTGCTTCCTCCTCTTGTCCTGATCATCTGCATGTTGTGTCTTGTTCTAAATCTAAACTGTGATCTCCCTGGCATAGAAACTATCTTCTTCTTACTTCTGTGTCTAGCGCCTAATGCAATAGAGCCTTAGTCCCTGCGCAGAGCCTCTAGATGCTACAATGATATAAATTATTATTCATAATCATGTCCATGCTGGATATTTCCCAATAACACATTTTGTTCATTATAATTATAGATTTGTAAATACAGTATGTTCCATAACTTTATAGAATACATTTATTAAAGAAGTAGGATGATAATTAACACATCTACTGCCTGATTTGAAAAGTTAGGGTAGTGTGTACATTATTTATTTTTGTTTCAGCTCATTAGCCTCCTTTTAGTTCACTTCCTGGCAATCTCATCCTCTTGCTGCCAATATGGGGTCTTTTTAGGGTTTCAGACTCTTTGCAAAATGTTTTAAGGACGGGGTATAATGAAGATTTATTGTAATTGATATGCTGAGTGCTTAATTTGTGTGTGTTTGATTTTTTATAGGGCTGTTTGATGTATTTTGCTGTTATAAGACTGAATGCCAGGGCAGCTAGAGTTCTGGTGTAGGTGTCTTAATCTAAAGAAATAAATAACAATCATGTTTAAACATCACTGTGGTATATTATATTTCCTGTATTCACACATCCCTGCCTAGAGCCATGTTGCAATGCAGATGTACACCTTGCTCCAAACAGTTCTGAACATAAGAACAGCCGTACTGGGTCAGACCAAAGGTCCATCTAGCCCAGTAGCCTGTCTGCTGACAGTGGCCAGCACCAGGTGCCTCAGAGAGGGTGGACTGAAGACAATGATCAAGCGATTTGTCTCCTGCCATCCTTCTCCAGCCTCTGACAAACAGAAGCCAGGGACACCATTTCTATCCCCTGGCTAATAGCCTTTTATGGACCTAACCTCCATGAAATTATCTAGCTTCTCTTTAAACTCTGTTATAGTCCTAGCCTTCACAGCCTCCTCTGGCAAGGAGTTCCACAGGTTGACTACACACTGTATGAAGAACTTTCTTTTATTAGTTTTAAACCTGCTACCCATTAATTTCATTTGGGGTACGTCTAAACTACATGGCTCCGTTGATGGAGCCACGTAGATTTGTTTGTTTGGCAAAGGGAAATGAAGCCGCGATTTAAATAATCGCAGCTTCATTTAAATTTAAATGGCTGCCACGCTGAGTCGACAAACAGCTGACCAGCTGTTTGTCGGCTCAGCGCACTAGTCTGGACGCTCCCCTGCCGACACGAAAGCCCTTTATCGACCTCCCTGGTAAACCTCATCCTACGAGGCATAATTGGGAGGTCAATAAAGGGCTTTCAGGTCGGCGCGGGAGCGTCCAGACTAGCACGCTGAGCCAACAAACAGCTGATCAGCTGTTTGTCGGCTCAGCGCGGCAGCCATTTAAATTTAAATGAAGCCGCGATTATTTAAATCGCGGCTTCATTTCCCTTTGCCGATCAGCCTAATCTACATGGCTCCATCGATGGAATCATGTAGTTTAGACACACCCTTGGTGTCCTCTAGTTCTTCTATTATGGGAACTAATAAATAACTTTTCTTTATTCGCCCTCTTCATACCACTCATGATTTTATATACCTGATTTTATGAACGGGGAATGTGAGACAGTAATTGTGATATGTTGGGTCTATAATCTCTGGCCTGAGAATCTCCAAACAGCTGCTGCATCTTGGCCCTCACCCAATGTCTGCTAAATGTTGGTGGGCTGAGAATCTAATAAAACTATAGTAAGACTATAGACTCAGCCTAGGCAGCACTTACAGGAGCCCTGATTGGAGGAGTGCCTGGCTCCACCAAGTGGTCCAATCACACTACTGAAGCCAGAAGATAGATATGGAAGTTTGTCTGAGAAACAGTGTGATTTCCTGTTGTGGCTGTGTAGCCCAAGGTCGAGTGTGCTTCAGGAATTGCCCTGGCAACTTCCAAGGTGTGAACTACAAACTGTAGCATGTTGGGAGAACTTCCTGGTTCCTGAAAGGATGTACTCTGTGCGCCACATCAGGGTCTCAGCACTGAATGAGCTGGGAGCGCAAAGGCTGGAAGCAGAGAGAAGGCTGCTGAATTGTAATCAGGCCTGTAAGCAGGAATTTCTGTGAGGAGGAGGGTGCTTTTTTTGGTAAATGTACAGGGCTGATTAATCACCTGTGAAGCTGTGCCACTGCACAGCTTAGAGAGAACATTGGCAGGCAGGGAGGCTGATTCAGGAACGGCTGCTGGCTGGTAAGTCTTCTGGCCAGAACCTGCTTCTGGCACCCCAATCTCTCCCTTTCCCAGCCCTCTGCCCCCCACTCTACATACCCAAATCCTCTTTCCTGCTCTTGTACCCATATCCCCTCCCAGATCTGGCACCCAAACCCACTGTCCGAGATCACAGTCCCCTCCTGCCCTAGCTCACAACCCAAATCCCTGCACCTCCTCCTATATCCCAATTCCCTGACCTAAGTAAGAATCCAACCCCCTGTATCCCAGTCCAGTGCCCCAGGTCACAACTCCCTCCTTCACCCAAACTCCCTTCCTTACTGCAAGCTCCTTTCTGCAACTAACCTCCATCCTGTACGCTGCAACTCCTCCATTAATATCGTGGAAGAGTGCGGCCCTTGACCACTTTCCAAATTCTTGGAGTGGCCCCCCCATCAAAAATTATTGTCCACCCCTGTTCTAACTGCTCCTTATTTATTTTCAGCAAGAGCTTAATACACTAAGCAAACACAATAGTTTCTCTGTGGGATATAAAACCTCTGTGTGGACTTGATCGTCTGTTTTTTAAAGTAAAATATTGGAGTATAAAAATATCCCATTCTCTTAAAAGGATTATTAGCTCTCTCTTTATTTCACTTATTAATTCATTTATGCTAGGTTGGTCCATGTGCTGTGTTCTCTCTTCTGTTTTAGACACACATGTCCCAATTCTCATTTGTCCCAGCCCTGATCTTGTGACAGGATTGAGGGGGAAAACAAAGGAAGTATGTAGCTTTAAGCTTTTGTGTTCCCCGTTTGTGAAACAACTGGAGGCTTACCTACGTCCTGGTGTAAATAAGAGCAGTCATAGGACTTCTCTAACTCATGCTTTGCCTTTCAGGGCACTGGGAATTAGAGAATGCCTGAAATGCTGGAATGCAAAGCCTATGGCAAGGCTTGGAACAGGGTCCCTATGCTCGTTCGCCACTTACCCTATGCAGAGGTCTTCTAGGAATCAGGACATTTCTACTACTGGGAATTGGGAACCTGCATTATAACTCTCTTTCTGGTGATCTTAGAGTGGCAGTTGGCCTAGTGGAACTAGATGGGGATTCAGGAGATCTGAGTGCTGTTCCCAGCCATGACCTGGCCTGCTTTTAGTGACCTTGAACAAGTAGCATCACTGTTCTGTGCCTCAGTTTCCCCATCTGTACGATAAGGCTAACAATGCTGTCCTTCTCTGTAAAGCACTTTGAGATGAAGAGATGAGAAAAGTGCTCTGTAAAAGTGAGGTATTCTTGTAATAATTAGACAAGAATCACACAGCCAAGGTGAAATCCATACCTCAGTGTAAGGGCTCTAGCAGACCTTCACACAGTGTTTTCTCCCCAGCCAAACCTGAGCTCCAATCACCCCTCGCCTGAGTTTTCCCTTCCAGCCCCTTTTTTGCCTTACCCTAAAGTTACTTGACCCCTCCAGGCTGGCTAATTTCTGCCCCCGCTCACACCGTGCCCATCCCCCTGCTGCGATTTGCTTCCTGAACCTCTTTTTAATACTTGTAATGATCCAGAAGCAGCCTCTGAATCCACATGAAAGCAGCAGCAACTACTGTTACTCTTACATATCACGTTCCGTTCCAGTGTGCATGCTCAATACACTCTAGGTAGCAAATGGTGACAGGTAGTTGCTTGTGTCACTATACCAGCGTAGGGGCGAAGCTGACTCCCTCCTTCACGTTTGGGGGACCATGGGAGAACTGTGTGGAGTGCACAGGCCTGGCAGTCCTGTTTTGTGTTCTTTACAGGTAGGGTGAAAAAGGACACTTGATTGGAGTTTAAGTGACACAAAGGGAGAACATGGGCTTGCTTGTTTCGGGGTTTAATGACTGTGGGAGCTAGAACATGTTTTCAAGGGGGGGGTTGTGCTGTGCAAAGTAACCTCTGCTCTCCCAGCAGGGTTTCGTGCACTGACTGAGCTGGCAGCACATAGGCTGCATGTTTTCCCCAGTAGTGTCCAACCTCTGTATATACTAAACACTCACCCAAGTACCAGCACTGCTCTCCCCCGCCTCTTGCTATCACATGCACTTGGGACTGTACTGGAACTGGTTTCTGACCAAGGAGACTTAGTACAGGGTCCAGGTTAAAAAAGAGAAAATTCCTCCCTAGAGCTATGTGGTAAAACAGAGATTGGTGCATATATGTGGCATTCAAAAAGAGTAACACACCTAGTAACAGTATTCGTTGGAATGCATGTGCTATACTTTTTGTTATCTTGTTTCACCTGCCCACACCCCACCCAACCTGCTGGTTTGTCTCATGTTCTTGTTATGCCTTTTCTTTTAGACTATAAGATCTTAGTGACAGTGTCAGGAGGTGCTCCTGGGACCGCCTCCCCCCACCGTGCCTCAATGCCCCAGTCGACTGTCTTCACTTGGTCCACTGCTGGACCACCTAGAGTCTGTCTCAGGTGCTCATCACCGGCCTCACCATCCCTCTCCCCTGAATCAGCCTCGAGCTTATAGCCTCTGTTTATAGTGCCACCGTGCCCCCTCGTTACAGCGACCAGGGGTACCGCGGAAGGGAGAAGGGGGGGCCCGGACCCGCCCTCGCTCCTGGGCCCCAGCCCAGGGGCTTCCCCGACGTCGCCCCGCCTGACGTCAGCCCGGGGTGACGGCGGAGCGGCATGAGAGCAGGCGGCGCAGGGGTGAGCCTCCCCGCCGTGGTGGCTGCCCAGCGCTTTGCCGGCAGCAGAGGAGGGACGGGGCAGGGACGCCCCATCACACCCCCCCTTTAAATCACTCGCTCCACCCTGTTCTTCCCCTTCATACCGCCTTGAAAAAAAGTCCGCATTCTGGTGTTTCGCCCCGGCTCTATGGGCCACGTCAAAGGCGTAGGGTTGCAGGGTCAGGTACCCGCACATCACTCTCGCGTTGGAGTCCTTCATAGTCTGCAACCAGCGTAGTGGGGCATGGTCCATCATTACGTGAAAACGATTGCCTAAAAGATAATATCTCAACATATCGATGGCCCATTTAACAGCCAATGCCTCTTTCTCGATTGTGGAATACCTGCACTCCCTCGGGAATAGTTTGCGGCTTACATAAACTATGGGGTGTTCGTTCTCTCCTTCCCCCTGTGACAGCACCACCCCTATCCTGCTTTCGGAGGCGTCCATCTGCACTGAAAAGGGTGGGTTGAAGTCGGGTTGTGCCTATACCGGTGCCCGGCTTAGGCAGTCCTTCAGTATCTGAAAGGCCCTTTCACTCTCAGGGGACCATTGTACCTTTTGGGGCATGGCTGCTTTTGTTAAATCAGTCAAGGGGGCGGCTATTGCCGCAAAGTTTGGTACAAACCGTCTATAATAGCCCGCTAAACCTAGGAACTGGCAGACCTGCTTTTTCATCTTGGGTGGTTGGTAGTTCTTAAACGCCTCTACTTTTTCTACGAGGGGGCATAATTGCCCTCGGCCCACCGTATACCCCAGATATGTTACCTCTTTTTCTCCAAAATGACACTTCCTGGGGTTTACGGTGAGCCCCGCGTCTCATAGGGTTTGTAGCACTGCTCTTATGCACTGCACATTGTTCCTCCCACGTTTCGCTGTAGATCACTATATCATCGATATATGCTGAAGCATAGTGCCTGTGCTCCTGTAACACCCGGTCCATGAGCCTCTGGAAGGTTGCAGTGGCTCCGTGTAGGCCGAAAGGCATCCGAACAAAGTGATAAAGTCCAAACGGGGTTAAAAATGCCGTCTTTTCTCGGGAAGTCGGGGTTAAGAGGATTTGCCAATAACCTCGCGTCAAGTTTAACGTGGAGAGGTAGCGCGCTCCCCCCAGCCTTTCCAGCAATTCGTCCACCTGAAGCATTGGGTAGGCGTCAAAGCGCGAGAGCGCGTTAACCTTATGAAAGTCAATACAAAATCTTGTTGAGCCATCAGGTTTGGGGACTAATACTGTGGGGCTTTGCCACTCGCTAAATGACTCCTCCACCATACCCCAGCGTAACATCCTCTGCAGCTCCTCCCACACAGTATCCCACATCTTCCGAGGAAGGGGGCATACTGGATCTCGTACCTTTTTCTGGGATTCCGACGCGATGTGGTGGCAGGTGAGGGTGGTTTGTCCTGGCTCCTCGGTCAGCACATCGGGAAAGGCTTGGAGAAACCCAACAGTACTACTCGTTGTCGGTCGTTGAGCTCGGCTCCCATCTAGAAGAACCCCAGGGAGGTTTTCCCTTCTTCTCCCGGGCCCAATTCGGGGTCAGAGGGTATCAGGTTCATGCAGAGGGCTTCCCGTTCTTTCCAGGCCTTTAGCAGGTTAACGTGATAGACCTTAGTGCCTCCGCGTCGCCCTGGCAACTTGACTTTGTAGTCCACCTTTCCCACACGTCTTAGTACCTCAAGAGGTCCATGCCACTTGGCTAACAGTTTCAACCCCGGTGATGGTAGTAACAAAAGTACCCTTTGCCCGGGCTCAAAAACCCGTAGCCGGGCCCCTTGGTTATAATCCCGGGCTTGCGTCTCCTGCGCCACTTCTGAGTTGGCGCGGGCAAATTCCCCTAGTCTGTGCAAACTCTCTCGTAGCCTGAGTATATACTGCACAGAGCCCATCACCCTCGTTTCCTGGTCTTCCCACCCTTCTCGGATGATGTCCAAAATCCCCCGAGGTTGTCGACCGTATAATAACTCAAAAGGTGAAAAACCTGTAGAGGCCTGGGGGACTTCCCGTACTGCAAACAATAAGGCGGGTAGGAGGGCATCCCAGTCCCGCAGTTCCTGTTCCATGAATTTCCGCATCATACCTTTCAAAGTCCGATTGAACCGCTCAACCAGGCCATCCGTTTGGGGATGGTAGACAGGATCGCAAGCTTTTAATCTGCAACAATCGACATAACTCCCCCATCAACCGGGAAGTAAAGTTTGTGCCCTGATCTGTCAGGATTTCTTTAGGTAGTCCGACACGGGCAAAAATCTTTATCAGCTCCGCGGCTACCGTCGAGGCTTTGGTGTTCCGGATGGGGACAGCCTCAGGATACCGGGTCGCATAGTCGAGCACTACCAATATATATTGGAACCCTGTCCTGGACCTCTCTAATGGCCCCACCAGATCCATTGCCATTCTCGTAAAGGACACCTCGATCACCGGGAGGGGGACTAAGGGGGCCTTAGTTACATTGAGAGGGCCTGCCCTCTGGCATTCTGGGCATGACTCGCAAAAGTCCCTTACCTCCCGGTAGACCCAAGGCCAATAAAAGCGCTGTAGAATACGTTTTACCATCTTTTCCCCTCCTAAGTGTCCCGACCAGAGGTTAGCGTGGGCCACTTCCATAAGCCGGGCGCACTACCGCCGTGGTACGAGGAGCTGGCGGGAATCGCCCTGTCCCTCCCGCCCGGTATCAACCCGATACAGTCGGTCCGAGTGTACCTCAAAGTGAGGGCCAGCCGGCTCTCCCACTGCCGCCAGCTCCTCCTCTCGCGCCTCTCGGGCCGCTATCCAGGCATGCCGCAGCGTGGGATCCTCCCGCTGCTCCTGGAGGAAGTCGCCGTCTGCTAACTCCAGCAGAAGGGGGTCCTTGGGGCCTCCATCCTCTGACGGTTGGTCCCTAAGAGGTTCATCTGCTGTTCCCAGCATCCCTTCAGCCCCCCTTGAGGCTCCTTTAGCCTGCCAATCGCCTAGGGCCTGCTGAAGGCCTATCCAGTCCCGTCCCAGCAAGGCCGGGTATACTAGTCTAGGGGCTATAACCATGTAGCACCAATTCGCTCTATCCCCATCTGCAATTCTCACCCAGGGTATGTCTACACTACCACCCTAGTTCGAACTGGGGGGGGGGAGGTAATGTAGTCATACGGAGTTGCAAATGAAGCCCGGGATTTGAATTTCCCGGGCTTCATTTGCATAAAGCCGGCTGGCGCCATTTTTAAATGCCGGCTAGTTCGGACCCCGTGCCGCGCGGCTACACGCGGCACGGACTAGCTGGTTCGGATTAGGCTTCCTAATCCGAACTAGCTGTACCCTTCGTGAAACGAGGTGTACAGCTAGTTCGGATTAGGAAGCCTAATCTGAACCAGCTAGTCTGTGCCGCGTGTAGCCGCGCGGCACGGGGTCCGAACTAGCCGGCATTTAAAAATGGCGCCAGCCAGCTTTACGCAAATGAAGCCCGGGAAATTCAAATCCAGGGCTTCATTTGCAACTCCGTATGACTACATTACCCCCCCTAGTTCGAACTAGGGGGGTAGTGTAGACATACCCCCAGGTAGTGGTGTATTGGTGTACATCCCCGTGGACACATTGTACCTGTACGGGGGGACCTCGTGGCCCGCCAGGGGTGACTAAGTCGGCCCGCACAATCGTTTGACTACAACCTGTATCCAAAAGGGCCAGGACCGGCTGCTCACCGATTACTACAGGGCGCATGATCTGACCTTCTTCTTCCTTCGTGCGGGCGTCCTGTCCGGTCAAGGCCTGCGCGTACAAACAGTCCATGTAGGGGCAATCTTTAACAAAATACCCCTCCTGTCCGCACCGAAAGCAGGCTCCCCTTGATGGAAGCGTTTTCATGGCATTCCGTGTGGGCTCGTTCGTGCAATCAGGCCGGTCTCGAGCGGTTTCCCGAGGGGGGGTGGACCACGTGGGGGCCAATGGTCTACGCATCCCTAGCCCTCCTAGGGCTCGACGGCTGTCTTTCTCCGAGCTCCCTTTCGTCTAGGAATCCCTTCCCCCGTCCCCCCACGGGAGCGGGTGTACCTTCCTTCCCTGGTTCAGGCCGTCGACCCTCTCGGCGGCCTCATAGTCTTTCATCAGCTCCACCGCCTCACTTAGGGTGGAAGGGTGGTGGCGGCGTACCCAGCACTGTCCCCCGCTAGGCAAGATGCTTATAAATTGCTCCAACACAATTAACTCCGCCACCTGTGGACCGGTTCGTTGCTCTGGCTCCAACCACCTCCAAGCTGCCTCTTTCAGTCGCTGGGCAATCGCTCGAGGGCGTACCCCGGCGTTGTAGTGTTCTCCTCTAAACTTTTGTCTATACGTCTCGGGCGTAATGCCCATCTGGTCTAAAATGGCCTCCTTAAATTTATAGTAATGCAAAGCATCTCGGTCACTTAGGCTCCGATAGGCTAATTGGGCCGCCCCTGTCAAATATGGGGCTAATACCGTAGCCCAATGGGCCTCAGGCCACCTGGTGGTGGTGGCCACCCGTTCGAATGTTGTCAGGTAGGCCTTGGGGTCGTCAGTTGCCCCCATCTTGGTCAACTGGACCGTCAGGCGGGGCATCCTCCCACCTTCCTCCTCCTCCTCCTCCCCTTGCTCTAGGGTTGGTGACGGGGCTACCTGGGTCTGCCGCATCCACTGATCCTGCTGTGCCTTAAACTGCTCCGCCACCTCCTTTACCAGCTGTCTCTGCTGTTCTTAGTGCTGCGAAGACAACTGTTGGATCAGGAGGGTCTGCTGCTGTTGGCTCTGTCGTTGGGTCTCCTTAATCCACTCAATGAACTGGGCTGGATCCATCTCCCAGCTCTGTTCCTGCGGGCGGCCCCTTAAGCGCCGCGCCTCCCCTTTTGTCCGCATTTTCTAAAAAAACCCCGTCAATTATCACACCCTACTCTTGTTTCCCCCCTTTCTTCTCTGGGTTTGGGGAACAAGTACCCACGTTCTCCACCATCTATCAGGAGGCGCTCCCGGGACCGCTTCCTCCCCACCGTACCTCAGTGCCCCCGTCGACTGTCTTTACTCGGTCCACCGCTGGACCGCCTACAGTCTGTCTCGGGTGCTCATCACCGGCCTCACCATCCCTCTCCCCTGAATCAGCCTCGAGCTTATAGCCTCCGTTTATAGTGCCGCCGTGCCCCCTCGTTACAGCGACCAGGGGTACCGCGGAAGGGAGAAGGGGGGGCCCGGACCCGCCCTCACTCACGGGCCCCAGCCCAGGGGCTTCCGCGACGTCGCCCCGCCTGATGTCAGCCGGGGGCGACGGCCGAGCGGCGTGAGAGCAGGCGGCGCAGGGGTGAGCCTCCCCACCGCAGCGGCTGCCCAGCACTTCACTGGCAGCGAAGGAGGGACGGGGCAGGGACGCCCAGTCACAGGCAGGGACTGACATTTCATATATGTACGTACAATGCTTAGCACAAAGGGGACTAACCTAGTTCAGGCTATGAGGTGCTGCTGATTCAAGAGTTTTGTAGTCTATAATCTTTAAATATTGGCTAGCTGACTAAGCACTTCCCAAAATATTTGGAATGCTTGTAGATTTGTCTTTTAAATTCTTCAGCAAAGTATAAATACCACCACTAACAGTCTCCAGCTGGATACAGATGACAAAGTGAATAATAATGATCTTCCCCATAGTTAATTTTTCATGAGTAAAAATAGACTGAAAAAAGAAATGTATTAGAAATGTTGTGTATTGTTCAAAACAATATTGTTCTTTGTAATATTAGAATGATTATATGTTTTAATAAGGTAGAAGCTACTGTATACTGATTATGGTGCCAGACTTTGACATTTAGATATTTGTGGAGATCAGTAAAGTATATTTTTCCTGCTCTTGTATGAAAATTGTAAAACTATCATTAATTATAGGGACTGTTCTCCAGACTTTTAAAATATTTTAGGAGATAAGTCGATTATAGATAATAGATTAGAAATTCTCATGTCTTAATGTTTGCTCTAGTTGAAAATGCCAAGGGGAAAAATGACACAACGGGTTTCAGAAGACTTATAGGCAAATAATGGTAAGAATTAATTCTACAGTAGCAAGAATTTTGTATAAAGTACTTCTGCATATAAGGATAGTACAAAATAATTGAAACTTGCTTTCTGTATATCCATTTTATTCATGTTGATTACTGTGACTTCTATAAAAAACAGAAACTATGTTTCCAAATTGTAAATATTATGAAGGCATGACAAAAAATTAACATAGGGTTCAAAATAATAGACATGAGACTATTCTTGTTGACTAGATTTTATACCTTGGCTGGGGGAAACTAGTGTGACTCATCCCAATTCCCCACACCTGTTAACGGATTCTGTTTTACCCAAAGAAAATTTATAAAGGGATTAGGTGCAAAATCAGGACTGGTTTATTATATAGGTAACAGTTAAACACAGTAAAACATAGGGGAAGTGGGTGGGATTTGGAATGAACATGAGCAACACATCTCAAAAGTCAACAGTTACAAAAGGCAGCTAACTATTTTTTCTTTTTTGTGTGCTTGTTCATGACCATTCCAATTACATGATTCCCATGCAGCTCCATGGTAGAGGGGTCACAATTTACCTGGTTGCAGATTGCAGCACTCCCCAGCCAAAGGGTGCATCATCTCTAGCTTGTTAGGTGATTGCGTAATACATGGTGAAAGTATGGGAGACAAGTCCTGCCCTACGTATTTCCTGAATGGAGACCTGCGCTAGGAATGCGGTGAATGACACTTGAACTCCTGACACTATCAATTTCAGGGCCAGAGTCTTGGCCATGTTGTAGCATGTCCTGATGCACAATGTGATCTAGGATGAGAAGCACTGGGATGAGATGGGAGGCCCCTTTATTCTCTCAGTGATCGCAATTAAGAGCTGTGGAGACTTCTGAAACAGCTTTGTGAATTCAGTGTAAAAGGCCAAGGCACATCTGACATTCAGGGAATGGAGCATGTGTTTTCTGTTATCGGCAGAGTTGTTGGAAAGTTCACAGACTGAAGGCTTCCCAACACAGGGTAGGAATGAGCATGACCCTGTTTGGTTATATAGAACATAGTTGTGGTGTTATCAATCAGTACTGACACACATTTGCCGTGAAGATTAACTTGGACCACAGGCCTTGTGTTCTGATATTACCCAGCTGTGCTCTCCATCCCCATGCGAAGGTGTCCATGAGTAACTCTAGTGAAAGATGTGGTTTAGCAATGGGTACTCCCACACAGCCCACTTGTGGCTGTAACCACTTACTGAAGGACTTGAGAACTGAAGGAGGGAGTATGACTATTCTGTCCAGAGAGTCCCGACTGGGTCTGTACACCTGTGCCAGCCACACTTGGAGGGGCAAAGTTGTAATATGGCATGTGGGACTTTGTAGGTGCTGGCCTCCATGTGCCCTAACAGTTTCATACAGTTTCTGGCCATGGTTGCTGGGAAATAGCAGAGGTCTTGAATGATGTCCCTGAAGGCTTGGAAGCAAGGCTTGATCAGGGATGCCCTGGTATGCATGGAGTCCTGGAGAACCCTGATGAATTATATTTTCTGAGCCAGGGATAGTGTTGACTTGGGTACACTTAGTATGAGTCTCAGCCAGAGGCAAGTGGCACATACCTGTTGCCTGTCGAGGAAGGCTGCCACCACAGCCATGCACTTTGTGAATACTTGAGGGGCTGCTGAGAGCCCGAATGGGAGCACAGTGAATTGGTAGTGCTGACTGCTGACCACAAAATAAATTTTAGGATAGACCCGAGCCCTCCCTTGGCCTTAGGGATGAGAAAATATCAGGAGTAAAACCCTTTGCCCTGGAATTCCTGAGGGGCCTCCTCTATTGCCCCTAGAGCAAAGAGCGATTGCCCCTCCTGTAGAAGGAATTGCTCATGAGAAAGGTCCTTGAAGAGGAGCAATGAAGGTGTATGGGTGGGAACAGAAATGGATAGGATCTCCCACCTCTACTGAACTCAGGACCTAATGATATGAGGTATTCTGAGCCCAAGTACAATACAATTAGGACAGTTCACAAAGGGAGGAAGAGGATCCAGAAGTTGGGCTGATGCAGTGTTCCCTGATACATCTTCAAAAGTTTGGCTTGGAGCCAGAAAGCTGTTTAGACAAGCTCTGTCCCTGGGCTGAGGAGGTCTGTGATGGCCACCTCTGCTGTTCCTGCCCCATTGTCTATTAAAGTTCTGACTAGTGCTCTCAGGCTATGTCTAGACTGCAGGCTTCTTTTGGAAGAAGCTTTCTTTGGAAGAGATCTTCTGAAAAAGCTTCTTTCGAAAGGGAGCATCCACACACAAAAGCACATCGAAAAAGCAATCTGCTTTTTTGAAAGATAGCGTCCACACTGAATAGACACTATCTCATATTTAAGCTGTGATTACTATGCAGTGTGGAGGGCACTTGTGCTTTTTCCTGTGCTCTTTCTTCTTCTTTCAAAAGAACTCCCTCTTCCCTGTCTACACACACCTTTTTCCGAAAGAGCTCTTTTGGAAAAATACTTCTTCCTTGTAGAAAAAGGATTACCTATGCCGGAAAAACCCCTCTGTTCTTTCGATTTACTTTCGGAAGAACATGATTGCAGTGTGGATGTAACTCAGGTTTTTCAGAAAAATTGTTGTTTTTCTGACAGAACTGTAGTGTAGACATACAGGCTACACTGGAAAAGTTTTCCGTTAAAAGCATTTTCGGAAAAGCGCGTCTAGATTGGCAGGACGCTTTTCCGGAAAAGCAGTTTTTCGGAAAAGTGTCCGTGGCTAATCTAGGCGCGCTTTTCCGCAAAAAAGCCCTGATCGCCATTTTCGCAATCGGGGCTTTTTTGCGGAAAACAGTGCTATGATGTCTACACTGGCCCTTTCGGGCAAAAGTCTTTCGGAAAAAGACTTTTGCCCGAACAGGAGCAGCATAGTATTTCCAGAAAATCACTGACGATCTTACATGAGATCATCAGTGCTTTTCCGGAAAAAGTGGCCAGTCTAGACACAGCCACAGAGTAGAAGCATGAGGGAGGCTGCTTAGCATGTGAAACTGGAGCCCCCTGGTCAAATACACCTTTCATCTGAAGCGCATTGATGACCAAAGGAATGTAATACAGGTATTTTGCACTACAGAACTGTACTTCTTCACCTACTCCCAGGCTGGAGCATTGGTGGTGGAGGCTGCCATCACAAAGAGCATGAAGGCCAACCAAGATCCACACCAAAGTCCAAAGACACCAAGAAGCCACAATACAGGTCCCTGCCACTGGGATGCCCATGACATAAGTGGCACATTTTGAATTGTGTCACTTCTTGAGCAGTTCTGGGACTGGTGGCAGGATCTGCAGCAGTACTGGCTCCACCTGGAAGAGTAGGACTCTGCCTCCAGCTCAGAGCAATAGTCTGAACCCAACCAAGGTGGAGCGGATCCCAATGGTGCCAGGGAGCAGTGCAGCAGGGACGAGCAGCAATGACTTATCATTATGGAATCACTAGGGGGCTTCACCCCCTACCTGCTACACTCACCAACACCTGTTTTTGCAGCCAGAGAGCCCATTAATCTTTCACTAATTATATAGAAAAGTGAACAAACGAAGCTATCTAGAAAAAAACTGTTAATTGGTCTAGTGTTCATGTACCACGTTACACTACTTCCTTAATACTGCGTTTGTGATTTCTCGACTGCCATTAGTGAATATTTTGATACTTGGCTTCTACACTGAGACAGAGCTACATAGAGCTTGACCATGTCTGAAGAGTCCTTTGTCAGCATTTAATAAGAGACTAATGCGATCAAAGCTCTGTCCCTGTGACTTGTTAAGTTGTGAAGGCCAACTGCACTGGGAACTGGATCCACCACAAGATGAACAATATGTTGACATCACCATGGGTATCCAGCTGTATATGCGGGATATAAATGATTTCTCCAGATTTCTTGCCAGTCAATATCTGGCAACAGATTGCACGTTTGAACACAGATCTGACTACCAAACGCGTTCCAATGCAGAGACCGTCAGATATACACAGTTTCTGTAGGAGCATAACAATGGCTCCCTCCTTCAAGATCAGCTGTTGAGGGGGCATACCTGATGGACTTATCCCAGCCAAATGTTCTATGGGATACTGTAACTGAATGCCCTTGTGATCAGCCTCAGTAGCATTGGTTCCCAGATACTGAATGGAGTCGATGCCCTCACAGATAATTCTTTCATCAAGAATTGTGTCCAATATTTGCAAGTTCAGTTTGTTCACCTCTTTGTTATGACCAGCCAAGATTTCCTGGTTTCTCATCTAGATACATACGGGTGACCAAATATTCACAGTATAAATCATTGTCTACCACCAGTTTCTCCACATCCCCGTCACTGATTGATAACAGCCAATGAGAGGAGACCAAATAATTGTTCACTCTCATGTTCCTGTGCATTTTATATTGTTTGAAATGGGGCCACAGTTCACTGCTTTTCAGGCATTCATCGATGATCTGACGGCATCCCCCCTTCTTTATAACTGGTAGTATTTGTTGGAAATCCTCACCAACCAGTACATCTCTATGACAGTGCGCCGGGCTCCTGCACGGAGAAGCGCACGGCACCCCGCACTCTCTGGCCAGCCAAGGGCGGGGAAGCCTCCAGCGAGGAGGACACAGCTCCAGCCGTGGCAGCGGAAGGAGCCGGGCTCAGGGCACAGTGCTGGGTACAGGCTGCGCCTTGGCGCGTATGCCCAGGATGTACCGGTGCAGCCGGGGGCCGGGACGTCTCTGACGGGGCTTCCCCACGGCTGACGTCATTACCCCGTGCCCCGGGGAGGAGGTGGGCCAGGAGGAGTGGGCCTTTCAAAAGACGCCTGGAACAGGAAAGCAGGGGAGAGGCGAGCCCCGGGGAGAACGCCGGAAGGAGCAGGGCGAGGCGGGGTAAGAGCTGGAACCGACACAGAGGACCAGGAGGAAGTGACCCAGGATGGGGAACAAAATCCCTGAGGGTTGGTGAGTTTCGGGGAACGCCCCACCAACTGGGCGGCACTAGGGTGCCACTGCCTTTAAGGGTCCTGGGTCGGGACCCGGAGTGGGGGTGGGCCTGAGTTCCCCTCCCACCTCACAGCAAGAGGCACCTCATCGATGAGGTTGAGACTAAGTGCGCTACCCTCAGAGCCATGAACTTAGCCATAAAGCGGGATGGGGCACGGGGAACGCGAGTAAGGGAAAGGTACACGGGCGGCTAACCCCGATGATGAATAGGTTGTAAGCCTGAGGGGTAGCCCAACTCGTGACTTGTATTTTATCACTTTGTACCACAGTTGCAGATCTTGCTGATGATCGGGAATCTTGGCACAAATAAACTTGTCCATGTCATCGGCTGTCAGAAGTTTTTGGTTCAAAGTAACCAACAGATGCATGTAAGGCAGGCCTCTCTTCTGAAACTCAATGGTGTACATGTAGGCCCTGATTGTACCAAAGATCGTCTCAAGTTCTTTCACCAAATACGAACACTTCTGATAGAACACACTGGCAGCGAAATATGGGACATTATTCTTACTAAAAATAGACAGCATGTTTTGCAGATATTGCTTTATTTTGGGCCATTTAGGGTTACAGGTGATGGTAATGAACAGATCAGGGAGACCGATGTACTGGGATATGGCCATAGCATCATGGTAGAGCTGTTGCATGGCCCTGGGACTACCACCAGAGACAATGGCAAAATAATACTGTTACCAGGATGCACGGAGTTGGAGGTGTTCGTGTTACTGCTGGCCATGTGATCCATCAACTCCCGCATGCTCTCCATATGCAATTGGTTCTGTTTGAAGCACATGTAAGCAAGATGCTGAGACCCCACTTTCAAGTAGGTGTTGATTATATAATGCTGCATGAGCTGACCCGATGTGAGCAAAGATTGAACTGCCCATTCAGATGAATAGCCAGAAAATATCTGTAGTACTGTAGAGCCAAAAGATTTTTCAAAGAATTCTCTGCTTGACGCAGCACGTAAAATCATCCAAGATTACATCCAGGAAACAGTAATGGGAACATCCGATCACTGTGTGCTGAGTTATTTTAAATGAAATTGAACTATGCTTCGGATACACTCTCACGTCTATTTTATCTGCCACACTACCGTCTTTGGACATGATTACAGCCACCAAGTCATTGCAAGTTGAGGCATTATACACGTCAGTTGTCTGTTCTCACACACACCACAGGATTATCTGGCTATATCGACTCCCTCCTCAGACCCTATGCTACCAACACTCCTAGCTACCTCCACGACACCACTGACTTCCTGAGTAAACTCCAAAACATCAATAATCTTCCTGAAAATACCATCCTGGCCACCATGGATGTAGAAACCCTCTACACCAACATTCCACACAAAGATGGATTACAGGCCATCAGGAACACCATCCCCAATAACAATACTGCTCACCTGATTACAGAGCCCTGCGACTTTGTCCTCACCCACAACTACTTCAAATTCAGAAACAATTTCTATCTCCAAATCAGCAACACAGCCATGGGCACTCACATGGCACCACAATATACCAACATCTTTATGGCCGACTTTGAACAACGTTTCCTCAGCTCTCGCCCCCTAACATCCCTACTTTACTTATGCTACATCAATGGCATCTTTATCATATGGATCCACGGAAAAGAGACTCTTGAAGAATTCCATAAGGATTTCAATAACTTCCACCCTACTATCAACCTCAGCATGGACCAGTCCACAAGGGAAATCCACTTCCTGGACACTACAATACAGTTAAATAATGGACAAATTTCTACCACCCTTTATCGGAAACCCACCAACTGCTAAACTTACCTTCATGCTTCCACTTCCATCCCAGACACATTTTTCAGTCAATTGTATACAGCCATGTCCTACGATACAACTGGATTTGCTCCAACCCCACAGACAGAGATAATCACCTACAGGATCTTTACAGAGCATTACTAAAACCGAAATACCCACCTGGGGAAGTGAAAAAACAAATTGATGGAGCCAAAAAAATACCCAGACATGAACTACTTCAAGACAGACCCAAAAGAGAAAATAATAGAACTCCTCTTGTTGTTACCTACAGTCCACAACTCAGACCTCTCCAACACATTATACACAAACTACAACCCATCTTGGAAAATGACCCCTCATGCTCAGAGGCCTTAGGAGAAATTCCTATTCTTGCTTACAGAAAACCCCCTAACCTAAAACATATTCTTTCTGATTACCATGCCACACAACCACATCATAAGCCTCCAGGAACCTAGCCCTGCAACCAAAAAAGATGCCAACTCTGCCCACATATCTATACTGGTAAATTCATCACTGGAGCAAACAACATAAGCCACAAAATCAAAAGGTCATTTGACTGCACATCCAGTAATTTGATCTATGCCATCAAATGCCAGCAGTGCCCCACTGCTACATATATTGGACAAATTTGTCGGTCTCTGCGGGAAAGAATCAATGGACACAAATTGTATATACATAAAGGGAACATACAGAAGCCTGTTGGTGAGCATTTCAGCCTGCCAAACCACAGTCTGACAGACCTGCAAATAGCTGTCTTGTCACAAACCAGCTCCACAAGCCAGATCCACAGGTAGGCCCTGGAATCACAGTTCATCTGCAAATTCAATTCACATGCTAATGGACTCAATCATGATATGGGCTGGCTAGGACACTACCTACTTAATAACCACTGAAGGTGCTAACAGCTCTCTGAGTGGTATCTTTTCTGTCTTAGGAATCTATCTATTGACTTTGATTTTTATCTGCTTAGGTTTAAGTACCCATTCTCTCAATGGGTACTTAATGATGCTCTGTCTCCCAACCCCTCTCTTTTTTTTCTCTTCCCTCTCCCCTTCCCCTCTCCTATTTATTTTGAGTTTTCATATTCCAAATTCATAACTCTGGTCATCTGAAGAAGTGGGCTGTGCCAACAAAAGCTCATGATGCCATCTACATGTTTTGTTAATCTATAAAGTGCTACCAGACCATTTGTTTTTTTTTTCTGTGAGGCTACGTCTAGACTGCATCCCTCTGCCGAGAGAGGGATGCAAATCAAGCACTTTGGAAGTGCAAATGAGCCCGGGATTTAAATATCCCGGGCTTCATTTGCATACTCACGTTCCGACGCTGTGCCGATCAGGCTCAGTGTGGAAAGTGAAAGCAAAGTGTAGCTGCAGCTCTGCTGACAGTGGGGAGCTTTTTCGGCAGTTCCTGTACTCCTCCTGTACAGGATTCGTGGCCATTATTGGGTTGCTGATGTCCAGAATTTCCTGATTCGTTGTTCTGTTTAACCAATACTGAGAGGCCTCGTTATCAAAAATTTAGACCTAACCATACCTTGGAATAGTAGACTCAGGCAGTAAACTCGTAATAGGTCAAAGTCAGGCTTCCCCTATGATCCTCGTGGGGTACTGTCCCCTTCTCATAATATTGGTGTTCTTGGTGTTAAATGATGCGAAAGCATAAGTACCAATGTACAGGAAAATACCGTTGCAAAAATGCGTATCAAGAACATCTGCTTGGAATAATAACTGCCATAAGTCCTCCAGATAAGCAGTAAGAGGAGGTAGCTGTACCTTACTGCCATGACAGCAGCTATGCGATGCTCATCCATGCTCTTCTCTGAATGCCACAGCTCCACAAAATTCACAGATAACTTCCATGTCACCAGTATCAAAGATCTCAAAGGTTTTGAGTGAATTAGACACTGAGCCAAGGAATAAATGTTGTCTATGCTCGCATATGGTCGCATATGGTCTGCTTCTTCCATCTATCAGTAGCACGCCATTCAGCCACTTCATCTTCATTTAAATTTTCTACACGACATTCAGGGGCGGCCCGTGGCTATAGGCCGACTTGGCTGTCACCTAGGGTGCCGCCTTAAGCGACACCCGATGATGATGTAATGGGGCGCCCGATGATGACGTCACCCCATTGATGGCCCATTGACGGCCGTGCAGGTAGGGGCGCCGATTGCGCATTCCACCTCAGGCTGCTCCTGACGAAATTGTTCCTGCTCACACAGCATATGCTCATCTACCCACCTTCTTGCCAAAACTTGTTCTCTATGCTTTTGCTATCACATTCATTGTTGTTCTCTCCGCCACTCTCTTCGTTCTTCCTCCATTACATTAAGACGACAGTTTCTCCCTCTTCTATTCTCCACCCTGTATTCATTCTTTACAGCCAATAACACTCCTCCTACAGACATTTTATCGTACTTTTCAATTCAATGAATGTTCTGCAGTTAGATGTCTTACATATTACTGATGCAAAGACATGTAATATATCTTTTTGCACAATATAAAAAGAATATTTTAACAGTTTTAGCTGAGATACATTCCATTAGCAGTTCTGAGAAATTAGTCATATCCGGCCACCTGGACCCGACAGTGATAAATCTTATCTTATTAAGATACCATAAGAAATGAATACATATACTCACACGTTTGCTTAACAGTGATGATGTCGTTCTATTGCCTGGAGGAAAAACTTTTTTCGATATCTAGAGAGACAACCATCTTGTCCATAGTACTAAACATTGGTTAGTTTTCTACAGTTGCTATCACTATTGGCATATTATCTCTCATCCACAGCTTGTCCTACTTTGTTTTTTCAGCTGAATTCACCACAGTACATTATTTCTACACAAGTCATATATGTCTTTTCTCATGGCGCTTCCAAAACAATCATCCAGTTTAAGGCTAGATTGCTCAGCCTGATCCTCGGCTAACACACTACTGATTAGGACAAGCATTTAGTGAGGTTTCAAAGTATGCAGTTGGGTGCTTTGCTTCAGATCCCCAAGCAGAGGGGACGTGAGGAGGAGCATGTGAGGTCCTTTACTGTTCGGCTTGTGTTGAACATGTTCACTGCTGAAGTCAGCTTCCCTCGCTTTGCCTCCCCACTGTCAACAGCCTTGGGTCATCTCTGCCTCAAATTTCTCTGTTTAGCAGTCTAACTTCAAATGCTAGTTTCCCTCTGAAGTTTGTGCCTCATGCATTTAATCAGGAGAAAAATTAGATGATTTATGCATATTTTACTTCTCACTGTTTCCTGAGAGATGGTCGCTTACAGGGGAGTTGGCACTTTGTAAGCCATCAAAAGCTTGAATCATGACATACTATAGAATAGTGGTGCATTTAATGATAAAAGCTCAATACTTCAAATTTGCATGGTTCACGCTCATAACTTAATGCTTTGCCAAATTTTCTTAACCATGGAGCTACAAATGATTTCAATATTCTTGCAATAGCTAAATTTTTGCTGCTGAATAATTTAACCATGGCTGGAAAAATAAAAGTTCAGAAGAGCCATAAAATTCTACATGTACCTGTCAATAGAAAAATGGCTTTTAGATGAAATACACGTGCTGTAGCGATTTGTTTGCATATTTTGTTTGTATCCCACTAGATGGTGCTGTGCTGGTGGTCATATGTAAGGATACAGCATGAAACATTAATCACATTATTTGTTCTTCATTGTGTCAATATTTGTCTAGCAGTTTGTGATGTGAGAGTTCTAAGGCTTTGAGGATGTATATACATTATTAAAAAGGAAATGATGAGGCATCACAAGGACATAATACTCAGACAATGATTTAGCTTTATTTCTGTGTATATCTATATATGCCCCACACAGTATACAAAAACATATAACACACACTCTTAATATTCTGCTTTTTTGTGGCATTTGTTGTGCTTGTATAAATCTGTAATTCACTTTCGTAATGTCTGAAAGCTGCATTATATTAGTGCCCCATCATGATATAAATATCTAGTACACTTTTAGTGCTATGTAAATAAGTAGAAATAATAGTGCATTACCACTGGCTGGGTAGATATTTTGTACTTGCATGTCTAATGTGAAAAAGCCTCTATATTTTGGTTCCTGTATTGTGGCATATTAAATCTACTCATTCAAGAATATACCAGTATAATCCAACTATATACTTAAAGAATTTATCCAAAAGAAACTTTCAGCTGTTGATGGTTGACACTGTTTTCCTCTGACTTCTTTAATCTCTTTATATAGACTTGAATGCACTAGATAAATGAGAAGAGAAAGGATAATAATATACTAAACAAAACAAAAAAGAATTGTTCCTAACATCATCATCCCATGTCCTTCATCTGTCGTGTCTATTGAGACGGTAAATTCTTTTGGACAGAAAGAGTTACTCGCCTTGGGTATTTCTACACTAGCCACCCTAGTTTGAACTAGGGCGGCTAATGTAGTCATTCGAACTTGCAAATGAAGCCCGGGATTAAAATATCCCAGGCTTTATTTGCATGTTCCCGGGCTCTGCCATTTTTAAATGCCCGGTAGTTCGAACTCTCTGCCCGCAGCTACACACGGCACGGGCTAGGTAGTTCGAATTAAAGCTCCTAATTCGAACTACCATTACTTCTCATTGCAGGAGGAGTAACAGTAGTTCGAATTAGGAGCTGTAAGTCCCCTGGGGTGGGCACTTATTGTGGAGTTTGTAATAGATATGGATACAGGACAATACCTACTTAGATATTTGTTATGCTGACATGGCTGACCCTTTAGAGGGGCCAGTGGTGGATATAAAAAGTCTGGTGGATGCTAAGAATTGTCTTGTTCTGTCAAGGTAGAATGCCACCACTTGTCGTATGTTGAGAGTTTCTAAAATAGTGTCCCTGTTGGAATTGTGGGGCTTTGTATAAAATGTAGGAAGGTAAATGGGCTCATTGATATGAAAGGTGGAGATGACCTTCAGTAGAAATTTGGGGTGTGGTCATAATGTTATTCTATCCATAGAGAAAATTGTGTATGGTGGGTCCGCCATTAGTGCTGCAATCTCACCCATTTGCCTGACCGACGTGATTGCAGCCAAGAAGGCCACCTTCATAGACATATATTGTAAGGAATATGTTGCCAGTGGTTTGAATGGAGGTTGTGTCTAGGTATTAAGGGCAGGGGCTAAGACCCATACTGGTATCAGAGGGTGCAGATTAGGATGAATCTTGTGCAGACTGTCGATGAAGCGCTTAGTATTAGGGTGAGTGAAAACTGAGGAACCATCAATTTCATCATGGAAACAGTAATGGCCGCCAAATGAACCTAATAGATAGTCTAGCTTCCTTCAAGTCCATGAGGTACTTGAGAGTAGTAGGTATGAAAGTGGTGTTAGGGTGTAAATGTCTCTATTGACACCATGCTTAGACTAGGCGCCAATTATTATGATACCATGTGGAAGGATGACGGCTATTCAAAAGGACCTGTTTTATTCTCTTGGAGCAGACACGCTCTTCATGTTAGAAACATGAAGGTACCATGCCGTGAGCTGGAGCATCCAAAGAGTTGGGGTTAAGTATTCATCTATGATGTTGCGAGAAGAGGTCAGGAATAGTCAGAAGAGGTATTGGGTCTCGGGTTGACAGGTATTGAAGACCGAGGTACCACGGTTGTCTGGGCCAGGATGGAACAATTAAGATGATTGTTGCCTGGTCCATATGTATTTTGTGAATTACCCTGATAACTAGGGGAATCCGTGGGAAAGCGTAAAGGAGTGGAGCAGTCCAAGGTAGGAGGAATGCATCGCCCAGTGAATTCCTGCCCTGGAACAATACTATGGACATTTGCAGTTGGCTCTGGTCACAAACAAGTCTATCATTGGGAATCCCTAGTGATAAAAAATTTCATGAAATGTCATTGGGTTGAGTTCCCTCTCATGTTGTTCTGAGAACTGCTGGCTCAGAATGTCAGCCATGAAGTTCTGATGATGTGGTATGTATGCTGCAGTTGAAAGTATATGATTCATTATGCACCAATTCCAAAACCATACTGCTTCAGCGCATAGCCACCGTCAATGATACTCCCATCAATTGATATAAAACATGCATGGTGTATTGTTTGTGGGGATGCGGATGGTCTTGTTGTGAATCATCAGGGCCGGATTAAGGCATGGGCTAGCTGGGCAGCTGCCCGGGGCGCCAACCTATGGGGGACGCCTGATGGCAGCTGTAGGGACATGCAATGCCCCTTCTGGCTGCCATCAGGCACCGTGCGCCCGGCTCCCGGATCACGGGCTGCAGCAGCTCCCGGGGCCCGCGTTAACCCCCGCAGTGCCGGCCAGCAGTGCCCTTCCCCCTGCGGCCGCGGGGTCCTGCATGGCCAGGCTCGGCTCGGCCCGCCCGGGCGGCCCTGGGCTGCATGCCAGTGGCGGTAGCTGGGTGGGGCTGGGCCGGGCACATGTGTCCTGCTGCTGCCAACTCCACGTGCCCTCCCCCATTCATCGGGCTAGGGTGGGGCTGTGCACACGCCCTCCCCCAACTCGGGGCGCAATTAAACTGTCTGCCCAGGGCACTGGAATGGCTAGGTCTGGCCCTGTGAATCATCAGTAGGAAGTGAAGACCGGCATTGCGAGCTGCCCTCAATTTGAGAACAGTGATATGAAAATATTTCTTCCAAAGTGACCATCCGCCTTGAACTGTAAGATGGCCACGGTGTTTGACCTAGCCTGTGAGAGATGCATCAGTGGTGATCACACATGTTGCAGTATGTTGTTGGAAGGGTACTGCCTGCAGAAGTTTGTGGGGATGCGTCCACCGGCACAGCGAACTGAATACTAGGGGAGGGAGCGTTAGTCGTTTGTTCAAATTGTGTCAGGTTGGAATATACACTGTTGCCAATCACCCCTGGAGACAGCGTATATGTAGTCTTGTGAATTGTACCATGTAAGTGGTGGCTGTGATATGGCCTAGGATTTGAAGACACATACGTGCAGTGGTAAACGGAGTGTGTAAGACAGCACTGATGAGGTCACACAACGTGATGAATCGGTGAGGAGGGAGGATGACCCTGTCTCCGATGGAGTCCAGTAAGGGTCCTATGAATTCTATTGACTACATGGGTTCCAAGGTGGATTTTTGCAGATTTATTAGTAGGCCAAGATGAGAGAAAAGGTCTTTGTTAGTATTGATCATGATTAAGGTTTGTTGATGAGAAGTACCCTTGTGTGAAGGAGCGTGGTCTTGCTCCCTCACCTCTCGCGACCGCACTTGGACTCCTGGCCTTCCGGCCATCCTCTTACAGCATTTTTTTGTTTTAAGGTTCTCTGGCCTATCAAAGTCAAAATTAGTAACAGTGCTGTAGGCGTTGCAGTCACCGGTAGCGGACAGGGTAGGGGGACCTGGACCCGCTCTCTCTCACAGGTCCCAGCCCAGGGCTCTAAGGACAGGTTCAGTTAAGCTCCTGTTCAGCTGGTGGGGCCTCCTGTCGTAACACACCAGCCCACGGGCTACTAGAAAGGAAGCCCCGCACTGAGCTACTTCCTACCCCGGTGTAGTTGAAAGGAGGGGGGCATTACCCCCTCTCCACTGCTGTGTTCGGCCAGGCAGTCAACATGCTGCCTATACCCATCTTCCTCCCTCTCATTATCCTACTTCTTCTGGGTACGTCTACACTACAGCGCTAATTCGAACTAACTTAGTTCGAATTAGTTAATTCGAACTAAGCTAATTCGAACTAACGTATCTAGAACTAAAAACTAATTCGAATTAGCATTTTGCTAATTCGAACTAGCATGTCCACATTAAGTGGACCCTGAACCGGGGTTAAGGATGGCCGGAAGCAGTGCCGGCAGGGCATCAGAGGAGGACTTAGAGCGTGGAGATGCTGTCTCAGGCTAGCTGAGGGCTGTGCTTAAATGGTCCCGACCCCCACCCCGGACAGACAGTCCTCAGGGGTGCCCCGCTTGCAAAGCTGTCCTGGCTTGGATTGCCCAGACTACCCACACTGGTCACATCACAGCACTCGGCCATCAGCCCGGCTGCACTTGCCGCAGGCTGCCATCTGGGGAGAGGGGACAATTGGGGGGCTGCAGGAGAGCTTCCACCCCCAGAAGCCCGCAGAGCCAGCCCAGTCCTCCCCATTGGGGGCTCGTACCCCATTCCTCCCTCACCTCCTTCCACTTACCCTTCCCTAGCCCCTTTTCCTGATGTACAAAATAAAGGACAATTGTGTTCAAAAATGGAATCTGTCTTTATTGAACAAAACTGAGGAGACTGGGAAAAGGAGGTGGGAGAGGGGAAGAGAGAGGCTGGGAGAGGGGAGGGCAACTAAAATGATCAGGGGTTGGGAACAGGTCCCATATGAAGAGAGGCTAAAGAGACTGGGACTTCTCAGCTTAGAAAAGAGGAGACGGAGGGGGGACAGGATAGAGGTCTCTAAAAGCAGGAGTTGGGTGGAGAGGGTGCATACAGAAAAGTTCTTCATTAGTTCCCATAAAGAAGGACTAGAGGACACCAAAGGAAAGGAATGGGTAGCAGGCTTCAAAGTAGTAACAGAAAGTTTTTCTTCACAAAGCAAAGAGTCAACCTGTGGAACTCCTTGCTGCAGGAGGCTGTGAAGGCTACAACTAGAACAGAGTTTAAAGGGAAGTGAGATCAAGTCATGGAGGTTGGGTCCATGGAGTGCTATTAGCCAGGGGGTAGGAGTGGTGTCCCTGCCCAAGGTTTGTGGAAGGCTGGAGAGGGATGGCACGAGACAAATGGCTTGGTCACTGTCTTCGGTCCATCCCCTCCAGGGTCCCTAGGGTTGGCCACTGTCGGCAGACAGGCTACTGTGCTAGATGGACCTTTGGTCTGACCCAGGACAGCCATTGTAAGCTCAGGGCTCAGGGTCGGGGGTCTCAGTGGACCCCCTTGATTTTCATGCACACCTGCTCCTGAGTGGCCAGGCTGGCAGCTCTCCTGCCCTAGCCGGCCACTTTCCTGTGCCTAGTGCGGAGATCGTGGACGAGGTCCATGATGTCTGCACTAGCCCAGGTGGGTGCCCGCCTCTTGCGGTCCCGGGCAAGCTCCCGGGAGCCGCCAGCCTGATCCTGGGAAGAGGGGGAGGGCTGGAGGGCATCGGGTGGGTGGCTCGATCCGTGCCAGGTGCAGGGTCTGCTGGCTGGGTGCTGGCAGGCTTGCACCTCGCACGGGCACTGTAGCCAACCCGTGCCCCTTTAAGGGGTCCGGGACCGGGAGGGGGGCAGACGAGTTTCCCTGGTGTTGGCCAGAGTGGCCACCAGGGAAACCTGGGGAGGGCTAGCCTCCCACTAGTTCGAATTAAGGGTCTACACAGCCCTTAATTCGAACTAGTAAATTCGAACTAGGCTTAATCCTCGTGGAATGAGGATTACCTAGTTCGAACTAAGCACTCTGTTAGTTCAAATTAAATTCGAACTAACGGAGCGCTAGTGTAGCACCTATGAAAGTTAGTTCGAACTAATATCCGTTAGTTCGAACTAATATCCGTTAGTTCGAACTAACTTTGTAGTGTAGACATACCCTCTCTCTCTCTCTCTCTCTCTCTCTCCCCCCTCCTCTCTTGTTCCACACGCTTCTTCTCCTCACTCCCTCCACTCCTCTTGCTCTTCTTGCTGTCCCCTTTTGTATTTCTCACCTAACTTCTGGCACCGGCTCCTCCCTGCCATGCACGCCCTGTGCATTCCCAAGACCCTAGCCTCTTATATCACATTCAGCACGCCCTTGATGCGGCTGGGGCACGCGTCTCCTAGCCGCGGCACCACTCAGCCATCTCGCGGTGCAGGAACATGCCGCACAGGTGCTGGGCTGCGTGCTGCGTTCCCAATGAAACACGGGGATCAGTGTATGCTGAGTGTGGGGAGAGTCTGCCCCGTCACACTTTGATTAGGCAAATAATCTAAGTAGGGAAATATGATCACACTCTGATGTCTCAGATAGGTGTTGAGTGCTGCCAGTGTCTTGGAAAAGACATGGGGAGCAGCTGAAAAACCAAAAGGTAAAACCCAGTACTGGTAGTGATTTTCCACCACTGTGAATCTGAGAAATCTGCTGTGAGACAGATGAATTGTTATATGAAAATAGGTGTCTTGAAAGTCAAGGGCTCTGAATCAGTCCCCCTTGCCTCAATAGCTCCCAGTGTGACCATCTTGAATTTTTGATTGTGGATGAACTTGTTTCATTTTCTGAGATCCAGGATAGGCCTCCATCTTCTTGACTTGTTTTGTATGAGGAAGTAGTTTAAATAGAACCCTTTCCCTTGGTATTCTTGAGGAACTGGTTCTACAGCCCTCAGACGGAGGTTTTGTACCTCTACCTGTAACAGGTGTTCATGAAAAGGGTCCCTGAAGAGGGATGGAGAAGGGGCAATGTAGGGGCCATAGAGAAGAAAGGGATGGTATATATCCAGATCTCACTATTTCTAGAACCCATTGGTCTGTGGAGATCTGGGCCCAGAGGTGGTAAAATGGCAGCAGATAATGGCCAAAGGGGTGACTGAATTGTGGTGGTTCAGGGGGAGGTCACTCAAACCCTCGACCACATCTTCAAAACTGTGTCTTAGTTGTTGACGAATGGGACACAGTAGATTGTGTGTGCTGAACCCTTCTTCTCCCAGAGCATTGCTTGGACCTTTGGTCGAAGGATGTCTGGTGCTGCTTCTGGAAGGGTGCTTTCTGTGGTCTCTGATAGAGTGTATAATGCCTCCTCTTGTTGGGTGGGCTGTACATTCCCAACATACAGAGCGTTGTGCGGGAGTCTTTCATAGAATGGAGTACCTTGCCTATCTTTGCAGCAAGTAGCTGCACCCTGTCAGTTGGCAAGACCTCCACTTTCATTTGGGACTCCTTCAGAATCCCTGAAGATTGGAGCCAGGATGTGCAATGCATTACTATGGCCATAGTGGTTGCTCTGGCTGCTGTGTCTACCACATCCATTGTGGCTTGCAGGGCAGTATGGGCATATTGGCCCTCCTGCATATTGGCCTGGAGCTGTGGTCATCTTTGTTCTGGTAAGTCATTCATGAAGTCCTTCATTTTCATCAAATAATTTGTGTGACCATACCTGGCGAATAAATCAGTGTGATTAGAGATTCGAAATTGCAGGGGAGTAGACCTTATGCCCAAAGAAGTCCAACCTCTTGTGTTCTTTATCTTGTGGGATGGACTTAAACTGCAGTAGTATCAAGTGGTGATGAACTGCATCCACAACTAGAGAGCTGGGCTGAAGATGGGGAAACAAAGAAGTCCATTCCTTTAACTGGCACAAAATACTTCCTATCTGCCCTTCTGTTTGTAGGGGGAATGAAAGCTGGTATTTTCTCTGAGGGCTTCATTATGGCCTCAGCAATGGGGTGATTTTTGTGGAAGAGGAAGGCCATGGTATTTGGAGCAGCCTGTGTTGTTTCTCCTGCATCTCCTGTAATGTGATGTCCTGTGAATTGGCAAACCTCTTGAACAACACTTGAAATCATTTCAGATTATTGGCTGGTGGAGAGGAGGAAGGGAGACTCAGGTGGACGTGTCAGTGGCAAGCAGATCACTGGATGAGCTGGAATAGAGGGTGCTGTATGTTGGTGTTGCTGTTAGTGTTGTTGCCTGTACTGTGCCCACAGATCCCTTGGGGACCACTGAGGAGGGTAAGAACATGGAGAGTATGGCCAAGGATGATTGAACCACAGATACTGTGGTAGGGGCTGGCCGGTCTTTTGTTTGGTGGAGCACCAGGATGGTGCTGACTAAGTGGGAGAGGAGTGTTGAGAAGAAAACCTGATCCCATGTTCAGTGCCATCCTCAGTGCAGGGGAAGGATGGTGTAGGTGAGAATAAAATGTCCTCTGCTCAATGTCAGTGCGGGCTATTATGCCACGCATTGGGGAATGCGGAGGTGGTTCCTCCCTGCATTCCAATGGAAGGGTTGCCATCACTGGTACCACCCAATGCAGGGCTTCAGAACTCTTCTGATTCTTATGTATCAGACCTTCTGGGTGTCAATGGGTGTTTGGTTACCGCTGCCGGGATCCATGTCAAAGTAGAGGCATGCACCAGTGTAGCGGTGTCAGTTGATGCCAGAGGAAGTGGCATATCCGACTTGGCCTTCAGTGCTGGGCATAAGTCCGAAATGGCCAGTGTAGAGGATCTCAATTTTAATTTTGGCTCCAACTCCGCTCTCTTGGATGGTGCTGCCTTGCGCTTTTCAGTGGTGCTGGACATGAATGGTACCGGCGAATGAGCAGTGTGGGCTGATGTCGGCATCACTGGTAGCAACTGAGCCAGTGATGCCCTGGACTTACAGGGTGGAGGCAGTCTTCTTAGAGTCTGAGGTACTTGGTTGGAGGGACTTCTCCCACAAGATATTCTTCAGCATCACCTCTCTGTCCTGTCTAGCCCTCCAGCAATGCTGGCACTTCTGGGCAACATGGCCCTCACCCAGGCAACTAAAGTAAGAAGTTGCCCCTGCTGACATGAAAGCCTTTTATCGACATCCCTGTAAACCTCATCCTACGAGGCATAAGGGGGATGTCGATAAAAGGCTTTCAGGTTGGCACGGAGCGTCCAGACTAGCGCGCTGAGCCGACAAACAGCTGATCGGCTCAGCACAGCAGGCATGTAAATTTAAATGAAGCCGTGATTATTTAAATCGCGGCTTCATTTCCCTTTGCCTATCTGTCTAATCTACATGCCTCCATCGACGGAGGCATGTAGTCTAGGCACACCCTTAGAGACCAGCATAAGATCCCTGCAGGAATCACATTTTTTTTAATCCAGGAGAGCCTGACATGATAAACAAAAATAGGGACGGAGAGGCAGGGGAAGAGGAAAAAAGCGGGAAGGGTTATTCTTTTCGGAAGTAAAAAGGGTCAGAATAGGGAAAAATGAACTAAAAATTGCTAATTAAGTATTATTTTTGATAAAATATTATCTTTAATAGGAAAAAATTGCACCACTGAGGAACTCGGTCTTCTGCAAAGGACGGTAGAAAAGGAACTGAGGGGTTCATGCCGTGCATGCAGCTAATGGACACAATGGCACGAGGCAGCAGCTGTGCATGTACGTGTGAAAGGCACTGCTTTAGGAAAAACCTCCAATCACTGACATGAGGATACACTGACACCTGAGTGGAGCACCCACAGGGACACCACTTGAAGGAGAATCACATCTTTTCTTTGTTGAGACACCTAGCACAACTCAGGTGCATAAGAATTGTATTATATATTTGAATATTTACCCAGTGTTGCTTAGTTCCTTAACTCAAATAAGCTTTGTTTTTCTTCATTTAAATTGTTGTTCTGGGACGGGGCTGGGGATGAGGGGTTCAGTATGCAGGCTGTCCCGGGGAGAGAGGACAACCCTACCCCTCTCTCACTGCCAGATCTTGGGACCAGGTGAGAAGGGCCTGTGAATGGCCACTGCAGCTGCCGTGGTCACAGCTGGGAGAGGGGTGCATGTCCTTCAGCTTGGGCACAGACAGACACACCCTTTCTCCATCCCTTTCCCTGGTGGCCCAGTAGAATAACAAGGCTGTAACTTGGCTATTTTTTTAGTCAATTTTTTTTTAGTCTGGCTCCTTGCTGCTCCCCTATGGTCATTCTGCAGTATAACTATCCCTCCTCCCTTTCCATTTTATGAGAAAATCAAATTCCAGGCACATCCCATTATCCTGGCACAACCAACCCCTGACCTTGCTTTAAGTTATGATAAGAGGAAGCTGCATACCACATTTGGTGGTCCTAGGTCTTACCATTTAGGAGGAGTTCTTGAACCAGATGACTCACAGACAAATGCAATTTTCTAAAATATATACTAAAATATTTCAGCAGCACCTCAAACCTATACATATTTATTTAAAAAAATCACATTTAGCAATTTGTTATATTCCATGAAGAAAATCCCTAAAACTGCTTAAGGGGAATTTCTTTAATCACAGAATTCCGTGGGAATGGAATCTAGTGATAAACATTTATGATGATAAAAGGAGGTTTACCACATTAAAAAAAAAAAAACCTTCCATCTAATTTTTTTATTCTCCACAAGCAACATAACAGGATCAATATAATGTTTTTTACTTTTCAGGACACGCTCATTTCCTTCCCTACATTTAATTAACTAATATATAATATTAGTAAATATATATTTATTTACAGCCCTGTTCTTCTATCAGTAGTACATGAGAGTTCATGATTATGACTAAAGCCTTTCATCCTTTGGTGCTATGCTGTTTTTCTAGGAATATAAAGCATTCATATTTGAAGAGAATTGTATTATGCATAAGTGAATCAATAAAAAGATCCACCGACCAAGTGGCATTTTTTTGTTGAAAGACATGGATCATGTTATCTATCCAGTCTTGTGTGGGAAGGACATGGAAGACATGTGCATTGCTTCCACAGTATCATACTGCCTTGGTAATCCCTCAGTTTTGGAAGAGAGGGACTATGTGCATGTTGCATCTGCATTCGCATACTGCCATTGGCCACCACTAGGGACAGTGTGTGTACACTGGTTGGATCTCCAGGTGGTTCAGACTGTTTCTCTGGAGAACATCATCTGATCCATAGCAAAGGAGAAAGGAAAGTTTACTTGCCATCCATCCTGCATCCTAGTGAAGAACATCATCCTAGACTAAGAATTTCTCTCCATAAGGGCTGACATCACCCGTTGGATCTCTCTGGTGTTCCTTCCTGAGGGCTTTACATTAGCCCAAAGATTGTAGGTCCAAGGCATCGCACCATATACTCCCATCCTGTGCATAAAAACATCAAGGGGTCTTTTCCTTTTAGGAATCATTTCTATCTCCTTTCTTCCTTCTGGCCAAGTGGGACAGTTTGGGCTGGCCTTTATTCCCCATTGCAGTCACACTGGCACTATTTTCCACAAAGGATGCTTATTGTTTTACTATGTTAGTTTATTGTTTTGTTATATGTTGCATTTATCTCCCTTCCCCTAAACTCTGTAATTGAATCTCTTCAATATACTTACCTTAGTTGCACCTGATTATTTTATCTATCATCCTTATCATCTGCACCACACTGGAAGGGGTGGAGTGGGGGGGTACATGTAATAAGGTAGTTATTCCACCAGTGACAAGATACAGGTAGAGATGGGCCTGACATCTCTCTGAGACAGGGGTTACTCTTCCCTCATTCCCAGTTCTATATCCCTTGTTGCCTATTCCCCTGAGGCAACACTGTGGTTATGTAGAAACGGAAAGAAATTTGTGAAATGAAAAGATGCAAAAAATAGTTTCAAAGAAGTACTTATTTTTTTGCCGAAATTTATAACAAATATCTTAAGTAATCTGTGATGTAGCTTTTAAAGAGCATGGCATCTTTGGAACATGTTACCTTTAAGCAAGTCCAATGAGCAAGGAATAGATTTAGTGTAGAGATGTGCACTGCTGACTACCCTCATTGTAGTGGGAAAATTCTGGTGCTTAACAACATGGGGATGCCCTCTCAGAATGTTCAAACAACAACATGGACTCCATCTTGGCTGCCTTTCTTCTTCCTCCCCTGAGGGCACTTTACTGCTTGTTTGACTTTTTGGTGGGAAACTAGATACACACGTGACCTGGGTTCTGCCTGATAACAGGTTATTTAAGGGCTGCCTCACCAGTTGTAAGGGGGCTGCCATTCTGAGTGGCAGAGTTTGGAGCTGCTTAGAGGTGCATGCCAGCACTGCCTGTGTAGGTCTGGTTGCAGGAGCGTGAGCTTATCTATACATAAAGAGTGTGTTACTAGATACAAACACACCCCCACAGCAACATAGGGAGGGAGAGTGTGGCAACCATCACCAGACAGCTGACATCACCTGATCATTCTTTACTTGTTGATACCACCGAGAGACAGAGACCAGAGCTGTCTCCTCACTGTAAGGACTGCAGGACATGGTAGAGACAGCAACTTCTGCAGCTGCACAGAGCTTTATATAGAGTCTTTGGTGGGAAAAATGCTGAGGAGCCCTCAGAACATTCTGTGGCAGGAAAAAACAGATTGATCTGGTTCTAGCTGGTACAGTTCAGACTCAAAAGCCCATTCTGGCTAGTGCGATAACAATGTGGAGTTTATGGTCACAGTTTGTGGACTCCATTTTGATTTCAGAAAGGCATGGTCATGGAATATAGAATCCACAACAATTAATTACAAAATGATTAACAGTGATTAACAACAGAATGTATTTAATCCCAACACAGCATTATCAACTGTCCTGAAAGGTTCACCATAATTCAGATAGAAATTGAATTATGTGGGAGTGCCTTATATAAAAACAGCAAGATACAATAGTAATGTACATAGCTATGAGCTTTGTTGACCATGTATGCACAACATGGTAAAATGGGCTGTGTTCACCCAAATAAAGTATTAATCAACAGTTTTCCATTTAATTTCTGAATGAAATCAACCACTTTCAGATGGGTCAGACTCAGGGGCTGTGTCTAGACTGGCAAGTTTTTCTGCAAAAGCAAGTGCTTTTGCGGAAAAACTTACCAGCTGTCTACACTGGCAGCTTTGAATTTGCGCAAGAACACTGACGATCTAATGTAAGATTGTCAGTGTTCTTCCACAAATACAATGACTCTCCCATTCGGGAAAAAGCCCTCTTGCACAAATGCTTTTGCGCAAGAGGGCCAGTGTAGACAGCTGACAACTGTTTTGCGCAAAAAAGCCCCGATGGTGATCGGGGCTTTCTTGCGCAAAATCGCGTCTAGATTGGCATGGACACTTTTCCGCAAAAAGTGCTTTTGTGCAAAAGCGTCCGTGCCAATCTAGACACTCTTTTCCACAAATGCTTTTAACAGAAAAACTTTTCCGTTAAAAGCATTTGCGGAAAATCATGCCAGTCTAGACATAGCCAGAGTGAATCAAATGAGAGACAGTCCTGTCAAGTTGAGTTTGAAACAGTCCTACCTATAAACTATGGGGGTACTGGTGTGTTCACCAGCTTATAAAATGGAGTGATTACCCTAATAGCCAGTGAAACTAACAGGATTTAGCCCCATAATAGAGATTGCCAGTATTTCTTTGTGGGAGGTCAAGATGCCAACATCTCATTAACATTAGGCCTGTAATTGAAAAAATATCCTTTGATGTTGACAAATATCCTATTGTACTTATTGCACAATATTAAAATGTCAAAATTACAATGTCAGATTATGGTAGACTTATTGACATGGTTGTGGTGATGCAATTCTGGGACGCATTTTCATTGTCATATTTTTATTTAAAAATTAGTTTATTTCAGAATTTGAAATTCAATATTGTGTTTAGACAAACCTCAGTTTTCACAATCAGATATCGAAAAATTCAAACTTGATGAGAAACTGCATATTGTGTTAATATTACGTGAAAAATGAAATTTGCTAGACTATGAAATAGCTTGGAACGCAACCAGAAACCACTCAGATTCCCACAAGCACAGTTTTAAAATGAGAAGAGATAAAATGTAGTTCTTGCACATCACTTCTCCCAATGGTTCATTCTTAAAAAAAAAGCTAATTGGTGTGCATTATCATGATCACCATTGCCTATTAGTAGATTTTCTCCAGGATGATTTTGCTCTGCTTTATATTATTTTCCATTTTGACATTGTCGGTGTATGACATATACAGTGGACTTACACAGGAATGCCCATGGCCAGAATTGCAGAACTTCCCTTACAGCAGCTCAGCAAGCTACCATTTATTTTTAATTGCTCCCCACAGTGTAGGCCAATTAAGGATGAAGTCAGCAGGGCAAGATCACTCTCAAACCTTTTGAAGGGAACAGACCCAGCATTTGCTTCGCCCTGAAGGCTGCCATTCACACATTTATGCAAGAATGCAAACAATTGGGCTCACTGGGTAGGATCAAGTGCTATTAAGTTCAGTTTAAGCTCAATTCTAGTGCAGATGGCAATAAGAGTGGTAGTGATTCTGAATATTATCTCTGGGGTTAGAAACTTTCAAAATGAGATTTAGATTCCTGACCCTCCCAGTTTCAGCAGGAAACACCCGCTAAAGCAGATCCAGGAACTGCTTCTCATTATCCGCTTCTGCTCAGAGATCAGGCTTTCGTAGCTCTTGTAGAACAGAAAGTTTAAGAACCTTATCTTTTTAAAGTTTCCGATTGAAAATACTGGAGACGTGTATACGTTCAACTTTTGACTCATTTTGTATTTTGCTAACTAATGCCTTAATACCCATTTGGCTCACTTTTATTTTTTCTAGCTTTTGAATGTTGAAGAAATAATGGCTACTGCATAGCTTTTAATTTTCTTCCACTATTTGATCTGAGGAAGTGGGTCTGGCCCACGAAAGCTCATCATCTAATAAACCATCTTGTTAGTCTTTAAAGTGCTACATAGTCCTGTATTTTGTTTCAGCTTTTAATTTGTGAGCAATGGGAGAACTTCAGAGAAAGGTTTGGTGGTTAGGTTTGAATGAGGAACCATACCAAGCATTTAGATGCTTATCTGAACATAATGAGTTTGTAAAAATTGAATGGAAATATCAGATGTTTATTATCCGCTTCTACTGAACAACACTTCCATTTTCACTTTGTCAGAACGAGGAAATTCAGATGTATAAAAAAATGAAAAACAATAGGGTCATCAAGGGTGTGTCTACACAGCAGGGCTTAACTCAAAATAAACTACGCAAATATAGCTATGTCAATTGCATAGCTTATTTTGAAATTGGGAGCATCTACACAGCACTTATTTCGAAGTAGAACACACTTCCTCCAATTTCCCTTACTCCTCATACAATGAGGGTTACAGGAGTCAGAGTAAGAAGTCCTCCAGCTTGACAGTATTTTGACATTATTTCGAAATAACTGCCTGCCATGTAGACGTGAACTAAGTTATTTCGAAATAATGTTGCTGTGTAGACATATCCCAAGTTAAATAAATTCTTTGGAAACCTAGTCTTCCCCCAAGTCTGTCTTCATCCCATTTGGTATGCTTGTACCCAAATGATGCATGTATAAACTGTGCACTGTTACCAACATTATTTCAAACTGTATCAAAACATGTGGTAATGCCAAGGATATAAAAATAGAAGCATTTGTGATAGCTCTACTAGAGCTAGTTTTTCCTAACTGTGTTAGAGGGCAACACTGGCTCCTATTTTCTAGTCCTGATATTACCTTCCTTTTAAACCATGTGTGCAATGGAGAGTTTGAAAATATTAAATCTGGGTTTAGTTGATCACTCTAAATGGTACTAAATAATTTTTCAAATGATTTGTACCATGAATTGTAGGTCTTCTCGATTTCTCTATTTCACAGTGACAGAAATAAGCAATACGATTAATACAGTACTGTACTGTGGTGTCAAATTATTCCATGACACTTCAAGATATGTTGCTCATATCCATTCCAATTAAGTGTGTGCATGCCACTGTAGACTGCTATGTCTTGCTGAAAGAGTACGAGTCTAGAGCAGTGGTTTCAAACCTTTTTTATACTGCAGACCGGCAAACTCATTCAAAAACTTTTGGCAGACAGGTATATAGAAGTATTTGCATATAAATTATGGTAATTAATGTATTATTCAAGAATACTCAAGGAGCTGATAGAGGAGGTATCTGAGCCCCTAGCTATCATCTTTGGAAAATCATGGGAGACAGGAGACATTCCAGAAGACTGGAAAAAGGCAAATATAGTGCCCATTTATAAAAAGGGAAATAAGAACAACCCAGGAAACTACAGACCAGTTAGTTTAACTTCTGTGCCAGGGAAAATAATGGAGCAAGTAATTAAGGAAATAATCTGTAAACACTTGGAAGGTGGCAAGGTGATAGGGAACAGCCAGCATGGATTAGTAAAGAATAAATCATGTCAAACCAATCTGATAGCTTTCTTTGATAGGATAACGAGTCTTGTGGATAAGGAGAAGCGGTGGATGTGGTATACCTAGACTTTAGTAAGGCGTTTGATACGGTCTCACATTATATTATTATCAATAAACTAGGCAAATACAACTTAGATGGGGCTACTATAAGGTGGGTGCATAACTGGATGGATAATCGTACTCAGAGAGTAGTTATTAATGGTTCACAATCCTGCTGGAAAGGTGTAACTAGTGGGGTTCTGCAGGGGTCTGTTTTGGGACCAGCTATCTTCAATATCTTCATCAATGATTTAGATATTGGCATAGAAAATACACGTATTAAGTTTGTAGATGAGTTTGTAGCTGGGAGGGGTTGCGACTGCTCTGGAGGATACGGTCATAATTCAAAATGATCTGGACAAATTGGAGAAATGGTCTGAGGTAAACAGGATGAAGTTTAATAAAGACAAATGTAAAGTGCTCCACTTAGGAAGAAACAATCAGTTTCACACATACAGAATGGAAAGCGACTGTCTAGGAAGGAGTATGGCAGAAAGAGATCTAGGGGTTATAGTGGACCACAAGCTGAATATGAGTCAGCAGTGTGATGCTGTTGCAAAAAAAGCAAACATGATTCTGGGATGCATTAACAGGTGTGTTGTGAGCAAGACACGAGAAGTCATTTTTCTGTTCTACTCTGCGCTGGTTAGGCCTCAGTTGGAGTAGTGTGTCCAGTTCTGAGCACGCATTTCAAGAAAGGTGTGGAGAAATTGGAGAGGGTCCAGAGAAGAGCAACGAGAATGATTAAAGGTCTAGAGAACATGACCTATGAAGGAAGGCTGAAAGAATTGGGTTTGTTTAGTTTAGAAAAGAGAAGACTGAGGAAGGACATGATAGCCGTTTTCAGGTACCTAAAAGGGTGTCATAAGGAGGAGGGAGAAAACTTGTTCATCTTGGCCTCTGAGGATAGAACAAGAAGCAATGGGCTTAAACTGCAGTAAGGGAGGTTTAGGCTGGACATTAGGAAAAAGTTCCTAACTGTCAGGGTAGTTAAACACTGGAATAAATTGCCCAGGGAGGTTGTGGAATCTCGATCTCTGGAGATATTTAAGAGTAGGTTAGATAAATGTCTATCAGGGATGGTCTAGACAGTATTTGGTCCTGCCATGAGGGCAGAGGGCTGGACTCGATGACTTCTCGAGGTCCCTTCCAGTCCTAGTATTCTATGATTCTATTTTCCTATTTGCATATTCATTGTGGTAATTAATTGTAAGTGGTCGCATGTTATTTTACATTGCATCTGTATGCACACAATACATATATTGTAATGGATTTTTTTTTATTATTATTCCCCCCCAAAGTATTTGCTTTCTACCTTAAAACTCATACATAACACCTTGCTAGCTACCCAAAGTATTTTATTTCTGCCACTGTTAAAAATCTTACATAAGATATCACTAGTTAGTCTAGCTGCTAAATAACATGAAAATGTATGACTTACTGACAAGATCCTACTGTCAGTAGGATCGTTGGGCTTGTTTGCCTGACACAAGCAGTTATATTGAGGCATTTATGCTTGATAGTGAGATTCACAGTGTGTTTCTCACATCAAGCCTATTCTGATGTCTTGTCTCGGTAGCAGTCATTGCAGAGAAACCCATTTCACAAAGGTATGTAGATGGTAATGGCAGCAAGGTCTTCTGAGCAGGGTGCTGAGTTCTGGGTATTCACCCTTTCTTTTAATCCAGAAGGACAACAGAGATGAGGATGCGTTAAACAAAGTTTTAAGTCCTCCCTCACATGCCCACTCAATCAACTGATCCTCTTGCAGCAGTGTCAAGGAAGATGACTCTTTGTTGGCAGGAAGAAATGGATCGTGGATCCATTCTTCCCCGGTCCTCGGACCTTTAAAATTTGGGAACTATTGCTCAGATGCAGGCGAGTGTGACTTCAGATGCTCACTTACTAACCTGGAAAGTCCAACAGCTTCTCCTGAAAAATCCACAAAAATAAGAAACATGTCAAAAATTCCCCTGTCCACATGTTTCCCCTAGGTTTCCAGCTTGGTTTTGAAGGCTGTGCTTTTATCTGCCATTTAAAAAATGGATGCCGTTCTCCCTTGCAGCGAGTGATTGAGTTTGTTCAGTGAATATGTCTCTCAAATATGCAAATTTAGCAAGCCAGATCTTGTTATTAAAATGTGCAGCTAATGGTGACTTTTTATCTGTGAGAAACTTCTGCATCTGTTCTCTTAACTTAAAGATTGTGAGTAGATGCTGATCTGTATTTTCAGGTCCAATTTACTCCCATGTCCAATATTTCTTATAGGCATGATAATTCTGATTACTGCATCTACTCCCTCCAGCCCTTAAATAAGAAGACACACAAAGGAAGAGCAGACCAGGTATCTATATCCAATTCAGATTTCATCACTGTATCCTCATTGGGTCTTCTGGTCCTTGCCAACACCCTTGCTAGATACCCGAGTTTAACTCCTTAGTCACCAGGTGCTTGCCTATCCATCACAAAGTCATCATCAAAAATATAACACACTTACACTAACAGCATTGCCTTGTTTTCAATATCAGTTGATTCATCCACCTGAATCGAAACCACACAGATCCATTTATCCTCTCCAGCAACTGCTCCTCGATATTCTCCGATATTTTGTCAATCCTCCTGGTAACAGTGTTGTCAGAGAAACTTGTCCTACCCTGCAAGCTGCAATTTCCCCAAACAGCTCACAGCAGATATCTTTTGCAGCAGGAAGAAGCAGCTCTTTGCCAGTTGTAAAAGGCTTTTTAGCTTTGGCAATTTGGTGAACAGCTAGAAATGACACCATCAAAGCAGCCACGTTTGAGGGCGCATTTGTGGTATTGTGAAATAATTGTTTTTGTCCTTCAAAAAAAAATTTTTTTTTTCAATCAACCGGTTTTTCTTTGAGAGCAGGATGTTTAGACTCTAAGTGCTGAATTAGCTTTGAAGGTTTCATTGCTTTGTTGGAAAACGTTTCGGCACATATCACACACAGCACTTTTGGAGCCTGCGAATTGCCAACACAATAAAACCATACTTTAAATACAAGTAGTCGTACTTGTGATTGAATGTTGCTCTTTTTCATTTTTTCGCATTTTCTTGGCTTTGTGTATCCTCATTGTACATAGAGTCTATAACATCTTCCTCTTTATCCTTCAGAATGTCATTGTCTTTTTTTGCAGAAGCACTCTTTTCAAAAAAGAAATCTATGGAAATTTGCTTGATCGTCTTGCTGTCGTATTTGATGGAAGTGACTAGACACAGTTCCTGCTGTCCAATTTAAATGGAGTACATGTATTATTGTCCTTTCTAACAAAACAAGCTAGTAAACACACAAAAATGGGGCATACTGCAAATAGCTATATAAATAAATCAGAGACATGACCCTTAAGTAAAAGTCTAAAAAATATACACAGCTTTAAGATGCTGAACAAATCTGAGTCAACTAGAAATAGTCATGCTCTCCTTGAAAATATTAATATTTATTGACAGTGGAAAGGAGAGTGAAAGGCATTCACTCAGGCTTATACACTTTTCTGCGGAATGCTTAGGATCCATGCTATGCAAACAAAACAGATCTCTCTAAAACAAGTAAAAGTTCTGATTTGAAACCAGAATTGAATTGCTTTCCACTTGCAGGATGCATAATGGGGCCTGCCCTAAGTGACACTTTTTGCTATCTAGACATTTGTATTTAAACAGTGGTAGGCCTGTATTGTTCCTTGAATTTTAAGTAAATAAAAAATACCTAAGAGTTTCCATGTGAAATATGGAAAATGCTAGGTTATTATCTACATCGGCTTCTTTCTTGGAGGGTGGGGGAGGGAGGAAAGCAAATAATGTCTGCTTTGAGGCCAAGCCATTTTTTCAATGGGGGGGAAATTCTCTTTTGGAAAATTTTCACTGGCTCTGCTTTTGTGCAGAGCTGGGTCCAGATCTGATTTTTTTTTCTGCAGCTAGAGTCCTGTGACTGGATGGTTCTCAAATCCTTAGCTCTGGAGTGTGCAGCTTGTCCCTTTCCTTAGAAAGAGGGCCTTTTGTGTGCACAAATGGCCAGATGCTTTCCCCAAAAGGCAGCAACCTCTTAGTGGTGGTCTGGGCTGGGGGCGCTTCTGCTATAAAACTTCTCACTGTAGCACACACAAGCAGGGAGGGAAGGTAAACTCCCCTAGCCAGAGCTCCAGCCTCCCATGAGTCTGGTTCTTTGGCTGGGCGCTACTGAGCGCCTTGTGGAAGGCGCTGGTGTGGACACCCTCTAGACTTGGGGGAAGTTGATCCCAAGCAGTGGCAAGAATGCAGCCCTTGCACAACGCAGGCAATGCAAGAGTTTTAATTCCACATCTTGGGAACCTGGGGCATCCTCAGCAGCTGCAACAGCAGCCATGGAGGTGGGGTGGAGGTTTGTCCTTCATGGCTGCAGGAGACAGAGCGCTGCAGTGGGGCAGCAGGAGCAAGGCAGAGACAGAATCTCTGCATACTCTCCCCTTGCCCAGGGAAGGAGGATGCATGCCGTGGGCTTGAGAGATTTTTCTGGTGTTATGCAAGCCTCCACTGAGGCTGCTGCTCTTGCTCAGCTCCCTTTGTGCATTGATTGATCATTTCTAGGGGATTAACTAGAATTATCTGCCTAGTAGAGATAGAGGATTGAGAGGTTTTGCTTGTTAACATCAAGCAGATGCACTGGATACTTCAAGACTACTTAAAAATGGTTATTTACAACCGGGGAGGGGTTGTCACCAATAAAGTATAAACGCATTTATTATTGTTTGTAAACAGCACCACTGATTAACAGTCAAATCTGGGGTACAGTGTCAGTGTCAGCTGACATGATGAAAGTACTACAGAATTACAAGAGACCTTCAAGTTCAAGGAGTTCAGAACTTCAGTGCCAACCACCCAATAAGCATTAAGAAGCCACACATGGGCATTTTTATACATAATTCAGATTTTTTTTTAAACCACATTTTTTTTTATTACTGAAAGTGAACAGTGGTTTGCTTAAAAAATACCGAAGACTCCATAGAGTCGTCGTCCCCGTCCCCCTCCCCCCCCCCAATCCCCAAGTCTGGGGAGCCTGACAGTAGCAAGTCAAGCCTGCAAAGAGGAAGTGGTCGGAGAAAAATTGCAGCCCAGCTGCTGACAGTGGGGGGATACATGGGAGATCGGGGGGGGGGGGGGAGGGTTCCCTACCAGCATGCTTGTTGTCTGGACTCGGAGCGGGGAGCTTCTGCTGCTGAGGTAGTGCCCCTCCTCAGCCAGGAAGTTCTCTGCACAGCAGCCATAAACTTGTGGGCAGGACTCAATTAGCAGCTGCATGTCCACACTGCCGCACAGCTTACAGGGAACTTAGATTCCTGCTGAGCCAATCATCAAGGCATAGGTGTGGCCTGGCAGTGTGCTGCAGCCTGGCAGCTGGCAGAAGCAAAATGCAGGACAATGTAGCACTTTAAAGACTAACAAGATGGTTTATTAGATGATGAGCTTTCGTGGGCCAGACCCACTTCCTCAGATCAAATAGTGGAAGAAAGTAGTCACAGCCATATATACCAAAGGATACAATTAAAAAAATGAACAAATATGAAAAGGACAAATCACATTGCAGTTTGTGGCCCGGCACTGGTCTACAGACTGGCAGTTGGGAACCACTGGTCTGGGGGAACATCCCCTCTTCACATCTATCATCTGGGTTTGCTCTTAGTCAGCTTTATGTTTAAGGGGATAAAATATGGGTGCAAACAAACAAGGTGTTTATTAAACCATCAACAATTCTAAAACCAGGTAAACCAAAGGTAAAATGGGGGATTAATAACACAAGTACAGCAAGGACCCCCACAACCAAAGATTAATGACAAAAGAGGTGGTGTGCTAATAAAATGACAGCTACATGACCTGCAGCTTGTCTTCCGGATGGTGCAGACAGGTAAGGAGTGAACCTCTGGATCAGGCAATATTAGCTCTTCTCTGGCAATGGCTTGACTCACTCTCCCTCCCTGTGATATCATGGATGTGTCTGTCCTCATTTAAAAGGCTGGCAGTTGGTGACACACCCCTTGTGTGCAAATAAGGTCACGCTCCTGCAACCGGACCTAAACATGTGGTGCTAGGCATGAACCACTAAGCAGCTGAATAGCTGAGATGACCACGGTGCTTTCCAACAGGAGCACCAGCAGCACCCTCAGGCTCTGCCACTCAGAAGGGCAGCTCCTTAGAACTGGAGGGGCAGTCCTTAAATAGCCAGTGGTTGCTGGGCAGAACTTAGGTCACATGCTGTATCTGATTTCCCACCAAAGGCCAAAATCGCTACTGGAGGCAGAGAGGCAGGGGTCTGCTACAAAATCTTAGTGGCCTCACTAATGTTTTTAAGTAGAGGCAGGGTAGTGTGGGAGAGGTCATAGGAGGCAAGAATATTGATCATAGGGACCATCTCCTCTCCCTGGATCCTCAGGTTCTGTGCCACCCTCCTGAGCAGCTGTCTGTCTTTCCTTGTGCTGGTTTGTATGCTACCAGTGCCGGCATATTCTGCACCAATGAAGAGGTATGCGGAGCCAGCTCAGCCAATCCAACTTCTGGGCATAGACTTATCACAGTACTTGACAAGTGACAGGATTTAAGGCCCCGGGACTGAGGTATACCCTGGTACCTGAAAGAAAGTGTGTGGAGGGAGTACCCCAAATGAAATTTATAGAAAAAAACTAATCTATCTACTACTACCAACTATCACTACTAATAAATAAATAGAGAAAAATGGAAAATTCATTGCTAAAAGTGGAGACACTTGCCGAAGGCAGAGAAACAGAGGTTCTGGCTAACTGACATGGGCAGTAAGAAGGAACTGACTTAAAGGGGTAGTGGGTCAGCAGGGCCCTATATTGAGGTTCCTTGAAGGCACAATCCTAGGAGGCACCCAGGCTAACCCTACAGATACTGGTAGGGGAAGAATCTTCCAGCTGCCATCCATGCAGCTCATGCACACTAAATTGGAATTGACATGAGCATCCACGCAAAGAATCTACAGTTTTTTCATTCCCTGTGTAGGAAAGAATAATGGAGGGTGTGATCTGTCTCAGAGTACACATCTTTGCTAACCTCTAGAAATAAAACAGGTAGAGGAGGTCTTGGCCACTGCCAGGTTGCACTTAAGTGCCTTACATGTTAGTTGATCTCCTTTTGGATAGAGGCAGCAAGAGGCATTAGTGCTGATGATTGATGGGGAATGACTTTAGCTTCTTCAAGCCTCTGTATGGTCTTGTCCAAGGGGATGGAGGCTGCTTCTCCAATGGAGGTTCTCAGGAAATGAGGAGCCAGATTTCCATCCCCTCTTCTGATCATCCTCTTGCTTTTTTAACCTTGTCAAGGTCTGTACCCCCTTTAGGAGTTGATGGTGGTTGTGTCTTGATGGCGTGCCTAGTATTGGCCAATGCAGATTACGCTGCCACTGCCTGCATAATTCTGTGTGGATAAAATAAATACACTGGCAAAATGGCAATACCCACAGAAACAGGAGTGCCACAGCATATACACATCCTGTCCCGTGGGGTGCAGGTACCAAGAGGTGTGGATGCTGCCTGTTTAGATGTCAGGCCATCAGCGACCTATATCAGTTCATCACCATGAGGTTGAGGCTACTGGCCTCAGTCAGTAGCGTAGCCCTTGGGTTGCAGGGCATCATGGCCCAATGGCCAGAGTCTGAAACACAGCCCTGGAGTATAGAGCCGCACAGCCGAATGGCTAGAGTCAGTAACACAGCCCTGGGATGTAGGGCAGCACAGCCAAATGGCTTGAGTCAGTAACACAACCCTAGGGTTCAGAGCAGCAGCTGAGCTGTTTGCTTCCTTTTGTACTGCCCTAGCACTTGGAGCATGCCCAGTAGGGAGGGGTGGGACTTCCTCTACCCACAGAGTTTTAACCTTCTATCTCAGTGTGGGGTAGGCACACCCCATCACAAGGGGCTTTAGGAACATGTTGTGCAGACACCAGTCACGCTTGATCTTATTAACAGAGCTTTCGGCTTTGGCTTTATAGAGGGGAAATGGCGGAGAGAGTTGACAACCATGAATATCCCCTCATTTATAACAGAGCTGAATATCAGGACAAAAAGGGAACAGAATGAATGCCAGGAACTGATGTTCACTGGGACAGTAGAGAGCTTCAAGAGCAGCAAGGAGAGAGATTATACATTTCACATATCATTGGGATTATGTACACAGACACACTATATATTCTGTTATATCTCATAAAGGCTATGCCTTTTTACTTGGCTCATCATGAAGCTGGTGTCCAGTTCCTCTGCCCCATGGATGATGAGAGGGTGGACCACAGTGCTTTACCTTTGATCTTTCTCCATGTTTTGCATGGCAGACCTGAACATTTCTCCATGAGGAGAATGAGCCAATCCTCCAGAGAAGCAACCACATTTCTACCTATCTAGACATTTATGAACCCCCCCACCCTCCGAAATCATCCTAGTATCTGAGCACTTTGGTAGTTTATGCTGTCCAACTCTCTCATATGACCCCGTCCTCCTCTAGCTGATAATATCTGCACTTTTCAAGGTTGTTAGCTCTACAGTATCCATCAGGAGCACAGGAAATTAACTACAAACAACATGAGTTGTCCAGTCTATCTAATCAAACAGTATTTCTTAGAGCCGTGGTCCCCAACCCGGTGCCCGCGGGCGCCATGGCGCCCGCCGGGCTCTTTTCATGCGCCCGCGGAGCAATCTGGGCTGGCAGGTGCCAGCCCCGGGCGCATGGCCGGTCCCGGCGGCGCCGCGCGTACCCTTGCCAGCTCCGGTGCCGGCCTTGGCCCCGCCCCCGGGAGCACCGCGCGTGCCCTTGCTGGCTCTGGCTCTGGCTCTGGCTCTGGCTCTGGCTCTGGCTCTGGCTCTGGCTCTGGCTCTGGCTCTGGCTCTGGCTCTGGCTCTGGCTCTGGCTCTGGCTCTGGCGCCGGCCTTGGCCCCGCCCCTGGCCCCGGCCCCGGCCTTGGCCCCGCGGCGCTTACGGGGGGAGCGCCGGCCCCGGGCACGCGGCACTTGCCAGGGGGCGCCTTCCCCGGGCGCGCGGCTATGGGGGGGCCCCGCCCCCGGGCATGCGGCTGGGGGGGGGGCCGCCCCCGGGCGGGCAAGTGTCCCTGCCCCCTGGCGCCCGGCGGGCGAACGGCCATGCCCCCTGGCGCCCGCCAACCTGAAAAGGTTGGGGACCACTGTCTTAGAGTGTATATGGACTTTGTGGACCCTTTGGAAAGTTCCAGTTAGGTACCCCATCTGTTTAGTTTCTAACCTTTCTATCACTTCTAATATCTGTATACAGAATTATGTGATCAGATTTATAAACATAAACACGTTTAAACATATTTGAAAAATACTGTGAGTCTTTCTAGCCATGCAGAATGTTTGAGTATTGAAAATCCTTTCCCTTGGTTTTTGATGTTAGCCTTTTTCTAATACAAGGACAAGTTCACACACCACTAAAGTATAATGGAGACAATATTGCTGAGTTCAGATTGATATTCCATTACACAGAGAATGGTTTGGTTTTAGGTGAATGCTAGTTTGCTCAGCCTTTACCATGACTCCATTAGAGAAACAAAGCAAACTCTGGGTAGCATATAATTTGGAATTTTCTTAAAGACACTAATACAAATATAAAACACATTTAGAACTGCACTGTGGTTGTAGTTGCTCTCTCTGGAATTCCTCAGAGTTATCTACACATGTAACACCTCAGTGTGTGCCTTATGTGCTTCCTGAATTTGATGGATAGCTCACTAAAGTCTTGTCTTCGCTCCACAAAAGATCACCACTGCTGCGATCAATTTTCTGGAGTTCAATTTAGAGAGTCTAATTAAGACTTTCTAAATCAAACTCAGAAGGGACGCCTGCTGGTACTCCTGCTCTTGGAAGGTGCATTTGCTCCCGTTGGCCTCCCTCTGTAGGGACAAAGCCAAGATCAGCTTAAGGTAAGCTGACTCCAGCTACATATTTTATGTAGCTGGAGTTGGTTACCTTAAGCCAAGCTTCTGGGTCTACTTAGATCTGGCCTAAGTAGCTGCAATCGAATCAACAAAGAAGATGAGCAGCCTCCTGACATTCACACTATCATGCATAACTGCACACTCACTTAAAGCCACAGGTCTTTGGCACTATTTCACAGAACAATATTAATTATGCTAATAAGAAAAATATCGACCACCACCATCACAACAACAAAACATAGGGTTACAGTTGTTCAAGGGGTGCAGGAACAATTTCTACAGTGGGGATGTTGAACCAAACTGAAAACCCTGTATATTATGGAAACAGCTTCAACCCATGGGGTGCGACAGTGCACCTACTCTCAGAGGGTATGTCTACACTACAAAGTTAATTCAAACTAACAGCCGTTAGTTCGAATTAACTTTAATAGGCGCTACACATACAAACCACTAGTTTGAACTTAATTCGAACTAGCAGAGCGCTTAATTCGAACTAGGTAAACCTCATTCTACGAGGACTAACGCCTAGTTTGAATTAAGTAGTTTGAATTAAGGGCTGTGTAGCCACTTAATTCGAACTAGTGGGAGGCTAGCCCTTCCCAGCTTGCCCTGGTGGCCACTCTGGGCACAACCAGGGAAATTCTTCTGCCCCCTCCCGGCCCCAGAGCCCTTAAAGGGGCACGGTCTGGTTACGGTGTCCGTGCCAGGTGCAAGACTGCCAGCACCCAGCCAGCAGAAGTGCACCTGGCACGCCACGAGCCAGCCACCCGCTGCCACCCAGCCTTCCACCTCTTCCCAGGACCAGGCTGGTGGCTTCCAGGAGCCTGCCTAGGGCCGCAAGAGGCGGGCGCCCGCCTGGTCTAGTGCGGAGATCGTGGACCTCATCCAGGTTTGGGGGGAGGCCTCCAACGTCCATGACCTCCGCACTAGGCACAGGAAAGTGGCCGTCTAGGTCAGGATAGCTGCCAGCCTGGCCACCAAAGGCCACATGCGAACCCAGGAGCAGGTTTGCATGAAAATCAAGGTGGTCCAGTGAGACCCCCGACCCTGAGCTTAGAACATAAGAACGGCTGTACTGGGTCAGACCAAAGGTCCATCTAGCCCAGTAGCCTGACTGCTGACAGTGGCCAACACTAGGTACCCTGGAGGGGATGGACCGAAGACAATGACCAAGCCATATGTCTCATGCCAGCCATCTCCAGCCTTCCACAAACAGAGGCCAGGGACACCATTTCTACCCCCTGGCTAATACCACTCCATGGACCCAACCTCCATGATTTTATCTAACTGCTCTTTAAACTCTGTTATAGTTCTAGTCTTCACAGCCTCCTGTGGCAAGGAGTTCCACAGGTTGACTATTTGCTTTGTGAAGAAGAACTTTCTTTTATTAGTTTGAAGCCTGCTACCCATTAATTTCATTTGGTGTCCTCTAGTCCTTATATTATGGGAACTAATGAAGAACTTTTCTTTATGCACCCTCTCCACACCACTCATGATTTTATAGACCTCTATCGTATCCGCCCTCAGTCTCCTCTTTTCTAAGCTGAAAAGTCCCAGTCTCTTTAGCTTCTCTTCATATGGGACTTGTTCCAAACCCTTGATCATTTTAGTTGCCCTTTTCGGAACCCTTTCCAAGGCCAAAATATCTTTTCTGGGGTGAGGAGATCACATCTGTACACAGTACTGAAGATATGACGTACCATAGTTTGATACTTCCCCTCCTCCTTCTTCCCCTGGCTTCCCCCTTCCAGCTCCCTCCTCCCAGGTTTCCCCCTCCCCTCTCCCACCTTCTCTCTTCCCCTCTCCCACCTCCTTTTCTCAGTCTCCCCAGAGGTTAATCCTCCCCCCCCAGTTTTGTTAAATAAAGAGAGTTTCTATTTTTGAACACACGTGTCCTCTATTTTTTACATCAGGAAGGGGGGCTAGGGAGGGGTAAGTGGAGGGAGGTGAGGGAGGAATGGGGTACGAGCCCCCGATGGGGAGGACTGGGGTGGCTCTGCGGGCTCCTCGGGGTGGAAGCTCTCCTGCAGCCCCCCGATTGACTCCCCCGGATGGCAGCCTGTGGCAAGTGCAGCCGGGCTGATGGCCAAGTGCTGTGATGTGCCGAGTGTGGGCACTCAGGGCACTCCAAGACAGGACTGCTTTGCTGTCCCTCATCGAGGTAGACAAGCAAGCGGGGAACCCTGAGAACTTTCTGTCCGGGGTGGGAGTCGGGTCCCTTTAAGCACAGCCCTCGGCTAGCCTGAGACAGCAGCTCCACGCTCTAAGTCCCAACCTGATGCCCTGCCGGCACTGCTTCCGGCCAGCCTTAACTTCGGTTGAGGGTCCACTCAATGTGGACATGCTAGTTCGAATTAGCTTAGTTCGAATTAACTAATTCGAATTAAGTTAATTCGAATTAGTGCTGTAGTGTAGACATACCCAGAGTTCCAGCATCTTTGAGTTGCTCTTCTAGTTTGTCTTATTATGCAACTTAGAGCAAATCCCTTAAATTTCCCCCATCTATAAAATTATGGAGATGCTGCTTTGTATACTTCCCATGGGTTTTGTTAGAATTAACTAATGAATGTTTTTAAGTGGATTAATTGTTAGTGTTAAGTCCTAAGTAGTATTAGTTACCTTAATATATTAAGTATTGAACTTAAGTAAAATCTCAGTGGAATATGTGACCTGCAGCTCACCAACAAGCGGTTGCTCTTTTTTTTAACAGAGTATCCAAGCTTAGAATTGCTATTGCCCTGATTATTAAGATAGATTATTCAGGTGGACTGGTTGTGTTCTGCATGGAAAACAAAATATGTACTATGTTTTTTCTTTAAATACTTAAATATTTCTACCCACTAAAAAAACTGATATGAATATTTGTAAACAACCTTTTACATAAAATATCTGTTCTGTTAAATTAATAAAGTATCATCAAACCAAACAATGATATCAGGATGGAGAAAAAGCCTGCTTCTATTGATAATATAATAGTGTTATAAATGTGTACTTTGTAATGAATCTTAGTGGTCATACAGTATGTTGATATGTATTGTCATTAGAATAATTCTTCAGAAGATGGAGTCACCAACAGACACAAAGTTATTTTAAACATGGTAGAGACTCATAACTAACTAGCAAGAAGACAAAGCTGTCCATTATTATTTCTGAGATTGCAGGCAGTGTAAGTTTTGTAAGGTTAGAATTGGCCTGTGTATTTATATTGACTTTATAGAATCATACACAATGTATGTGTTTGAAAGGAGATTTTTCAAGTGGGAATTGAGTATGTAATCCTGTATGTAACTGATCATCTTAACTTGATACATATCATGAGCCTCAGTATAAAATGAAACAACCAATATAATTATGATAATTTATCTCGCTTTCACCATGATTGATCAATTCATAGTGTTTCAATAAATCACCACAGGAAGCACATATGGTAAAATAAGAATATATCATGCTATAATACAATAAAAATCAATAGATACAAAGAAATTGCTAATTTATATTCACGAGCACTCATCAATATTTAATACAATAAGAAAACATCTAATATAATCCAAGAGCCAAATGCTGATGTCTTTACTCATTTCTTACTCAGACAAGCTCCCAGTTATCTCAATAAATGCAGGATTTGGCCCTATGTACATTTTTCCTCTCCATTTTTCTTTGTAGTCAATCATGCTGAAGTGTTTTAAGTAATGTTACAGTATATTCTCTTTCTGAAATAAGCTAAGGGACCCCATAGTTTTATGTCAACCTGTATTTTCTTGAAAGAAAAGCTTCAATCCATTTTTTTCCTCAGTACAGTACAATTGAATTCACATTTCAGTAGCTGAGTTAGATCAATAGGTCTCAAATGTGGTCTATGGAGCACCGGTAGTGTACAGTGCAATTGCTTGTGTCCGCAAAGTGTTGATCTCCCAGTAGCCTGGATATCTAGAAAAGCAGCTGGAAACAAGGAGGAGCAGCCACCAGAATAGCTGTCTTTACACAGGGGAGACATAAAAGAAGAAAACACAGGAACTAATCTCAGGGACCAGAGTAATTGTGGAAAAGGCGCTACTAACCATCAGTGGGAGAAGAACGTCGAGGGGAATAAGGGGAAAAGGCAGCAAGAAAATGTCTAGGGAAAAAGCAGACTAAATGGCAGGAAAGCATATTCCAGGAGAAAGCATGATCAGGCAAGCTGCTGACATGGCCTGGGCTTCCACATGCCCATCTGATTGCCAGCTGTCTAACTGCACAAACCCAAAGACTCTTGCCCTGTCCCCTGTCTCAGGGCCATGCCCCTGACCCACCACTTCTCTGAGGACCCCCCCTCCTCCCCATTCACTCCCCTCCCCTCCCTCTGTTACTTGTTCTGCCCCACCCTCACTCACTTTCACCAGGCTGGGGCAGGGGGTTGTGGTGTGGCAGGGGATGTGGGAAGGAAGTCTGAGTGTGGGAGGGAGTTTGGATGCAAGCTCTAGGCTAGAGCAGGGAGCTTATCTCTGGCAGATCTCAAAAGCAACTGCCTTACCCCTCTGGCAGCAGCGCCTACATGGGAAGCCTGAGGTTCTCTGTGCACTGCTACACTGTCCCCAAGTGGTACCTCCTCAGCTCCCATTGGCTTCAGTTCCCACCCAATGGGAGCTGTGGGGTCAGTTCTAAGGGGTACTGTGCAAAAACTCCCCCTCAGGAGCTGCAGGGTTATGCTGCTGCTTCTGGAAGCGGCACGAAGGGAGAGCAGGCAGGAAGCCCGTCTTTGCCTTGCTGCACTGCCAACAGCCAGTGACCCCTAAGACCTCTTAAATCACCCAGGTCCCTTGCCAATTTCACCCAATGCCCTCTGTCAGCAGGCCTGATCCTGTGTTGCCTTGGACAAATCACACTTTCTGTGTGCCATAGTTCCCTATCAGTTGGGATTGGTCCTGCTTTGGGCAGGGGTTTGACTCTGATCTCCTGAGGTCTCTTCCAACCCCATGATTCTATGAAAAAGGAGCCAATAGTATTGCCCTACCTCTCGGAGCTTCTCTGGGGGTAAATACACTGAGGCTATGTCTATACTGGCGGCTTCTTGTGCAAGAACATCTTGCGCAAGAAAACATCCACACTGCCATGTGTGCGCTGTGTTTTTGCACAAGAGCGCCCATGGCAGTGTGGACTCTCTCTTGCACAAGAAAGCTCTGATGGCCATTTTAGCCATAGGGCTTTCTTGCGCAAGAAATCCCTGCCGAGTGTCCACACTGCCCTCTTGTGCAAGAGCTCCTGCGCAAGAGGGCTTACACCTGTTAAAAAAGAGCGTAGCTCTGGCGCAAGAAGCCCTCTCTTACCACGCCATACTGTAAATTTCCTTGCGCAAGAGCAGGCGGGCAGTGTTAACGCTTTGCGGCTTCTAGAGCAAGAACGGCCATACTTGCACAAGAAGCCACGAGTGTAGACAGAGCCAGATTGTGAGGTAGCTCAGTTACTACAGTGATCATGACCTTAAAAAGACAAGGTGAGAAGAGGAAAGAAAAGTCCAGCACAGAGAGGAGAAGGAAATGGACTAATCAGCTGAAGTAGGGAGTGTGTTGTACCTTTTTTCAAATCACTGAACACAATAAAGACAGATTAAAAATATATATGTAACCCCCCTTTTCCTCCCCGGGTTACTCGGGAGCAGGTCACACTCACAGGTGTGCCTGGGCACCTGATGGTTTTAACATAAAAGGAGATCCATAAAAGGAGTGGTGATGTTGTTTAGTTGGGGAAACCCTATCCACCCCCTTACTGCTGTCCCTTGCTCATAAAGAACATATAATGGCGGTGCTTCCTCCTGGCTGGCCCTGTACACACTTAATGGTGTACCTTGAGAGCCTCCAGGAATAAAATTATTCCAGCAATAATCTGGATCTAGCTCCAGAACAACAATTACAAATCATAAATAGTATACATCTGATAGATTAAGTAGAAAGAACAACCTTTACTTAACAACTTGAAGAAACAGAATTTAACATTTTCAGTGAATAACATTAACAAAGTACACAGAAAGAATAGGAACGTATCTATCTGGCATTTGTACTCCCCTGTTTATCACACCCCAGAGTATGCACTCCTCAGGACTCACAGTACCATACTCTTGCTTGCGTGGGCATGCTTGAAGATTTTGCAGCTGGAGTGGATGATTCTAGTCTCCTTCTGTGTGCTGGGTGCAGAATTGTACTTCTAGTCACAGGTACAGCCAAAGGGCGATCAGAAGCAGCCTGCTAGATCCCAGTTCCAAAGGCTCTCTGTCCCAGTCTGTAACTGCAAAACAACAGCTCCTGAACTAGATAAATCTCCTCCACAGCAGCCTGGCTCCCTTTTGTTCCAAAAAACAAAGGGAAGAGTACATAGGCTGCTGAGCCTTCCTCCACACACCTGGAGAGACTCAGATCTCCCAAAACAAAAGTCACTTCCTTCCTCTTTTCTTCCAGGGCTCATGGGAATTGTAGTCTCTGGGGCTAGATTGCAGCACACAGGGTCTTCCCAGAAAATAAGCAGAGGCACGTTTAGTAAGGGGTCTACATATACTTTCCTACTAGGACTTTTCCTCCATGCAGTTGGTTGTTCTTGCCACAGGGATGTATGCAATTGCAACCGGGAAAGAAGTTGGTCCACATAACTGCAAATGGTCAAGGAGACAATTTCTCATTAAGCTGCCCACAATATGGAAAACCTGAAAGCTTGAAAACATGAAATAGCTAATTCACCAAAAGAGCAGGGCATATTACAATCTGAGGTAACATGCAAGGGATTTCAATATGATGTTCTACTCCCTTGTAAAGTGACATAATCTGATTACCATAAAGTGAATCTGAAAAAAAGAATTATAAATATGTTTATTTTGGCCCAGTTACCTAGAAAATGTTTTTGTTTGCTGGTTTCATACATGTCCATGTTATCTCAATATAACAGCAATATTACAGTAAAATTTTCCACAGCAGAACTCTGACCAGCCCATGGTGTACATGCTGAGGTATCCTGTTACCAGAAAATCATAGTTTTTCATCATTTTCAATAGAGATTATAACGGCACCCTGGAAACACAGGCATTTTCATGTTACTGTGACTCTGATCCTGATAAGCATCCAATGTGAATTCACACTGACTTCAATAACAGCTAAGGATGTTCAGCTTACAAAACCAAGCCATGTGTTTGTAAATTTTTACTTAACAGGAACAGGGCGCACAGCTAGAAATAAGGCATTTTAGATAAGGATATGACAAATGTCTGATTCATAACTGAGTTGTTTGTGAGTTCCTCCTCTCAGAAGAAGCTAAGAGGGAGACCTCTATCTTTTAGAGGACTTAGCTAGTTAAAGCTACTGCTTATCAGATATATCTTTCAAAAAGTATTACAGAGCACTGACCATGTGGGATATACTTTAGTGTTAATAGCATGCTACAGCATTTTTATGGATATTGTGCACATTTCTAAACCTTGTTTTATAATGTGGTCTCTGAAAGTTATCACAGATATGATTTGTAGTGTGGTGTCTTACACAGATAGTCTTAAAGCCACCAATTTCAGTAAATAATCCATGACTTCATACCAACTGTGACATTTTTTGTCCTAATGACTTATTCGTTTAATATATTTATTGTATTTGATGTATTATATACCACATTTTGATACATGATTTTAAAACAAGAGAGAGAGGATTGTCACATTGCTAATTTTAGGCTACTGGGCACAGCATGCTGAAACATTTTAAAAACATAAATATTTATGGATACTCTACTCCCACATACCACCAATATCAGCAGATTTAAATACTGTATGTCAAATACTTGTACATCAGCTATAATATATGTACTGCAAAGTCTCTAGAAAAATAAGAGATATGGGAAATAAAGCAAACAGGAGAATATATTATTACTTGCCTCAGTAATATATGCTCAGAAAAGTCTAATGAAGGAAGATGGAAATAATTCTTGGACTGTTCATATAAAAGACAGTATCACATCAAACCACTGAACTATGTAAAGCTTCCAGTATCAAAATGAAAAAAGTGCATATGCATCTTTTTATGTCTTTAAAACTCCATACACACAAAACAGCAATAAACTGGAATTTAAAAGCATACAAAAATAGTACTAAAAATATTTTGACAGGGTTCTTAGAAATTTGATGCTATTGTTGGCTTTTCATTTCATTCATCCTAAATCCCCTATCTGGTTTAATTCCTAGCTGTACTGTGGGTCCTTTCCTACATAATCAGCCTAATTTGTCTTCAACTGCAAGTGAACCAAGATTCATTTAGTTAAGCAAGCTAAGCAAAATCTTTCTTTGCTCACAGATGGATAAGTCAGCCAACTTTTCCACCTAAATAAGTAAATGTTGTATTCTTTTCTTAGCTAAGTAAGGAGTCATGCAGATAGACTGATGACAAAACAAATGAGATATCCCTCCAGCTGTTTTCTTACTGGATGAAAGAGAGAGCAATAGATTTCAAATTGAAACTTTAAATCAAAGCAATATTCAATACGGAAAACGAAACTAGTGTTCAAAGTAACATTTCGAATAAATAGCCTTTTCCCTGGAGGTACAAATTTTTCAAAAAGACTGCATGTAATATCAAATCAGAGTCACAGACAGCTGTGGTGACAGCTTCTGAGGGTCCCTGGGCAAAGTGTGGGGGCGTGGCTTCATATCTCAGAAGGGGTGGGGCCTCAGAAGGGGTGGAAGGGCTTGGACCGTGATGCTGGACCCCCAGAGCCATGCAGAGCTCCAGGAGAGATTTAAAAGGTCTGGGGCTCTGGATGCTGTGGCAGTGGCCAGGAGCCCTGGGTCGCTTTGAATCACTGGGCCCTGGGGCAACTGCTCCCTTTACCCTCCCCTCCTTCTCACCCCATTGGAGGGCATGAAAGACACCTATTTAAACACTGTAAATAGCCTGTAAATACTGTATTATCACTGCCTGACCATGGATTTGAGTACTAAACGTGAAAGTATTTTCTCTCTACTGGTTCTTTAGTGGCTCAGATGAGAATGTGGACTTTGTGTGATTTTTAGGGCACTGGTATTCATCTTACAAAAAACATGGCCACCTTGTTTTTATTTATTCCTCACACTCAGTACAATCCAAAATAACCTGCAAAGATACAATCCAGGCAACATAAGGACATCAAGGAGAGCCCATACAATAGAAATCCAAACCCTTCTGGCAGTCCAGAAGCCCTCCACAGCCTTTGTTATCCAAAGGGAACTCAGCAATATCTGAAACTAACCATCTATCCATCTTCTCCCATATAGCCAGGCAGGCCGCTGACAGGGGATGGCAAAGGAGGCAGTTGCCCTGGGCCCGGTGATTCTAAGGGGCATGGGACTCCCATGCCCAGCTGCAATGGTGGCCAGAGCCCTGGGCCTTTTTGAACAGCCACCAGTGTGCCGTGCTAGGCACTCCACAGGGCTTTGAGAACTGCAGGAGGGAGGGGGCAGCGCCAAACTCTGGGCATTGCTATGTGCCAGCTGCCCTTAGCCCTGCCCCTTCTGTCCAAGGCCCTGTTCCTTCCAGGGATGCAGAGCGCGTTCCACACACTTTGCCCTGGGGCTTACGGTGGCTGTCAGCCCTGCTGTAGCCAGTAGATTCACACAGTGGTTAAGTACATCAGACTGTGAGAAAAGAGCTTACACAGAAGAAAGTACTACAAACCCACTGCCCATTAAGTCAGCTTAGTTCCAGAAAGCGTTTTGGATTCCACTGTGGTTTGCTGCTAAAAGAGGCATGCAATCAGATTACACAAAAGAAACCTCAGCCTGGCTCCTCCCAGGCTATACGTAAACAAAGATGGGAGCAAAACAGAACAAAGCATTAAAGCTCATCTTCACTGACTTAAAGAAATCTTCACAGCTACTGCCATCCCATTGGTGACTATGCAAAAGCATCAGAATGAGACATCTGTGTCTCAGACCTACTGACATACATTGTGCTCTTGCATCCTGGAAAGGAGGAGAATGAGTATGGATAATACCACTACTGGGACACTCTTCATCTCCTAATGAGCGATTGAGGCAGAAGCTCCTCCCACATATTGCACATGGCACAAGGGACTCTACTTGAAATATGAACTCCTCTGGACTACAATCAAGTATCAGTCTCCTCTCAAAGGCACCTGCAGGACAGATAAATGCCAGAAACCATGTTGTTACTCCAAAAAGGAGGTAAGAACTCCCACAAACTGCAGAACTCAGATGAGGAAAAATAGCATGCATGTCCAAACACAGCAGTTAAGATTGCCTTCTCCCATAACCTCACTCGGCTCCTAAAATATCACCAACTCCAGCACTTCCCTCTGTTCCAGTCCCTGTTCATTCACTTTCCCTCCATGCCCTTTGGCACAGAATGGTGCACAGTTCCTCACATGCCATGACAGCAAACAATATAACACAGGCGCTGAAAAGAAAGGAAAGGCAAGGAAGAGACTTTGACCTTTCATACTCCCAGATCCCAGCAATGGGCACCCAAAATCGCCGAAAGAACCATAGTAGCCCCACTGAAAGCTTCCAAGGTCAGTCCCCTTATTTACACCTGATGTGCATTCTATTAGCAGACCAGCTAGGAGCATCCAATACCTCTTTCCATCATATATGGGTACGTCTACACTGCACACTTATTTCTAAATAAGATATTCTGGAATAGTTTTTCCAAAATCGCTTATTTTGAAATAGCACGTCTACACTGCAGGGAATCCTCAAAATTAGTCAGAGGCAGGTTTCCCTAATGTAGATGCATTATCTCGATGTAAAGCCCCAGGAGGCACTAGGGAGGAATAACTTAGAATGGCCCTGGTGAGGGGCTATTTCGAAATAGCAGAAGTGGAGCATCTACACATGCCTTATTTCAAAATAGCTATTTTGAAATAGGCGTTATTCCTTGTAGAATGAGGTTTACAGATTTCAGAATAAGCCATCTGTAATTTCAAATTTATTTCAAAATAATGGAATGGCTGTGTAGATGCTAGCATTGTTATTTTGAAATAACACTAGTTATCTCAAAATAACGATGCACCCATATTCCCCAGGCTGTAATGTATTTGTATATTGTCATCCCCCCTACAGGTCTCTTTGCTTCCCTGTTACTCTTGCTAATCCACCTCACTCTTTCTTAGTGCTACACATCTTTTCACAGTGTTCTGATGGGACATGACCCACACAGACAGACACAAATGCCACTTTCCTGCATCCCAGTGAGGGATGGGGGAAAGGATGAACCACTAACCCCTTTTGACTGTTGTCCATTTTACCAGATACCTTGCCTCCTTCCAGTCTCTTCGGGTCTGCCCTTTTTGCTGTCATCTTTGCTGTCATCTCAGGCCATAGCTGAGATGACATTGTTTGCCATGTAAAGCTCAATGACTACTGTTGCCTCTGTTGAGAGCTGGTATAATTTTGCTTAGGAGATGGTAGGTTCACCTGTCGATGTAAAGGGGAGAGGAAGCAAACATTAGCATAAAAAACATTCATCCGCTGGGAAACAGACTCCATCACTAACTCTCTTTTCTCTCTTTTCCCATCTGTAGTGGAGCAGCTGTCCCACTCTGGCCAAAAGGGGTTAAAGCAGAACAATTCCACTTTCCAAGTCTGTGCTATGGGGAAGTATCCACATTCTCCTTGGGTGTGGATGTGGGGTCCCCACCCAGGATTGTATCCAGTTCTTTATAAAAATGCTATGTTGTGGGTGCAGCACCAGACCAGCTGTTTGCCTCCTTCACCTTCTGGTATGACTTCTGGAGTTCCTTTATCTTGGCTCTGCATAGTAGGCTGTCTCGCTCATACCCCTTCTCACAGAGGGCTCAAGAATCTGTGACCTTGGGGAACTTTTAAGCAGAAGCCTATGGAGGCAAGGTATTTGAAAGTATTTTGCAGGCCCCCACCTTCTGTATTCAGAGTGGGGAACAGCCTTGACACCTACATTATTAGTTTTTTAGCTTGCACTAACACCCCTCCTGTTTGTGCAAGCCTGCTGTTTTGAGGGAGTCAAAACTGTGGGGTTATTCTTTTTTAGACTACCAAGTCTTATAATTTTTCATGTATTTTATGTCTGTCATTCAAATTACTTGGCTACTAGTGTAATTGATATAAATGAGTAAATAATAGGCACATCTGGTTTACCCAGTACTGTATTAGTATTGCTTTTGTTTAATCCAATAGATTTGTTCACTGTGGATAGATTTGAGATCCGAAATAATTATTTATGCTGGAGGGGAGCAATACTTTGATTGACCAAAGCCTCCTGTAAAATTAAAGCAGCATGTGTTGGTTTAAGCAACGGTATAAACCAATATATTTATAATACTGGCATTTTACACCTCGCAGGGAAATACTCCTTTTATGTTCATATAGGAACTTGATCACATGCCATGAATAAAAGAGAAACTGAAATCCAGTTTCCAGGCTTTTCTTTATAGTCTACCCAAAACTTTGTTTTTACCACAATGGGCACGGACATCTACAAGACAGTGTAAAATGTCTGTGCTTGCATTGATTATTGATCCTGCTTTTGAATCCACAACCAGCTCCAATGAGTGGAAGTAGCCCCCACAGCTGTGTGTAACTGTAGTTATTTTTATACAAAACTATTAATTCACTAGCACACACCATATTTATACTGCAATTCTATTGTCAGAAACTCAAGTTAACTGAATCAATGCAGAGGTCTAAGACCTCTCTTGCTTGAATCCCCCTGTTTTCTCTTGCAGACTGGTAAGCCTAACATCAGTACCAGGCAAATTAGTTGAAACTATAGTTAAGATTAGAATTTTCAGACACTTAAATGAATATAATTTGTTGAGAGAAAGTCAACGTGGTTTTTGTAAAGGAAAATCATGCCTTACTAATCTGCTAGAGTTCTTTGAGGGGGTCAACAAACATGGACAAGAGGGATCCAGTGGATATAGTATACTTAGAGTTCCAGAAAGCCTTTGACAAGGTCCCTCACCAAAGGCTTTTATGTAAAATAAGTTGTCATGGGATAAGAGGGAAGGTCCTTTCATGGACTAATAAATAGTTAAAGGACAGGAAACAAAGAGTAGAAATAAATGGTAAGTTTTCAGAATGTAGAGAGGTAACTAATGGTGTCCCTCAATGGTCTGTCCTAAGACCAATTTTATTCAACTTATTTATAAATAATCTAGAGAAAGGGGTAAACAGTGAGGTGGCAAAATTTGCAGTTGATACCAAACTGCTTGAGATAATTAAGACCAAAGCAGGCTGTGAAGAGCTTCAAGAAGATCTCACAAAACTAAGTGATTGGGCAACGAAATGGCAAATGAAATTTAATGTTGATAAATGTAAAATAATGCACATTGGAAAAATAATCCCAACTATACATACAATATGATGGGACTAATTTAGCTACCACTACCCAAGAGAGAGATCTTTACGTCATTGTGGATAGTTTTCTGAAAACATCCACTCGGTGTGCCATAGCAGTCAAAAAAGCAAACAGAATGTTAGGAATCATTAAAAAAGGGATAGAGAATAAGACAGAGTATCTTATTGCCTCTATAAAATCACGGTACACCTACATTTTGAATACTGAATACAGATGTGGTTGCCTCATCTCAAAAAAGATATATTGGCATTGGAAAAGTTTTAGAAATGGGCAACAAAGATGATTAGGGAATTGGAACAGGTCACATATGAAGAGAGATTAAAAAGACTTGGACTTTTCATCTTAGAAAAGAGGAGACTAAGGAGGGATATGATAGAGGTCTATAAAATAATGACTGGTGCGGAAAAAGTGAATAAGGAAAAGTTATTTATTTGTTCCCATAATATAAGAACTAGGGGTCACTAAATGAAATTAGTAGGTAGGAGTATGTATACTCTACAGCATTAATTTGAGTTAATTCAAATTAACTATTTTGAATTAAGTTAAACTAATTCAAAATAACGCATCTATACACAAAACCTATTTCGAAATAGCGTGTCCACACTGAGTAGACCCTGAACCGAAGTTAAAGCTGGCCAGAACCAGTGCCAGCAGGGCATCAGGTTAGAACTTAGTGTGTGGGGCTGCTGCCTGAGGCTAAATGAGCTCCATGCTTAAAGGGACCCTACACCCACCCCAGACAGACAGTTCTCAGGGTTTCCTGCTTGCTTGTCTACCTTGATGAGGGACAGCAAAGCAGTCCTGTTTTGGAGTGCCCTGAGTGCCCACATTCGGGACACCACAGCTCTCGGCCACATGGAGCCAGAGCTGCCCCTGGGCACGCCGGTGCATCTCATGGGGTCGTTGCCATCAGCCCAGCTGCATTTGCTGCAGGCTGCCATCTGGGGCGTCCATCGGGGGGCTGTCAGGATCCAGGAGTCCCTGTGGGACAGCGTCCACCCCGAGGAGCCTTTAGAGCCACCCCGGTCCTCCTCACCGGGGGCTCATGTCCCATTCATCCCTCACATCCTTCCACTTGCCCCTCCCTAGCCCCCCTTCCTGATGTCAAATAAAAGACACTTTTTTCATAAACACATACTGTCTTTATTTAACAAAACTGGGGAGGAGGAATGCAACTCTGGGGAGACTGGGGAAAGGAGGCGGGAGACAAGAGGAGAGAGGGTGGGGGAGGGGAGGAGGAAAACTGGGAGGAGGGAGCTGGAAGGGGGGAGCAAGGGGAAGAAGGAGGAGGGGAAGCTCAGTGCTCAGGGGTGGGGGGCTCGTTGGGTCACATGTCTCCCAGCATGGCAGGTGTGGGGGCCTCGGCGTCCCCGGGGGGATGGGGTGGAAGGTATGGAGGAAGTTTGTCTTCACGCAGCACACAGTCAACCTGTGGAACTTTTTGTCAAAGGATGTTATGAAGAATAGGACTTTTACAGGGTTGTTGAGGGGTGCAGCCCTTCGGTCGGGATCTCCCTCATTCTGGCCCGGCGGCTCAGTGTGTACAAGTTCCTCCACTTGGGGTAAATATGGCCTAGCCCTTAGGCTTGCAGGCCTTCCTGGACTGCAAGGCGCTGCAGAGGGGGAGGATAAGAGGACCCAGTCCCCCCCACACTCCACTCTACCGGATTCCAGCCCAGGGCCCTATTGGCAGTGGCTTGGTCCACTGCCTGCTCAGCTCAGGATTCCTCCCCTCCACTTGCTGACCACTCGGGGTAATATTTCTCCTTGCCCTAGGGCTGCTTCCTACCTCCCCACAGTTCTCCTGCAGTTGTACCTCTCCACGGTCTCCAGGGCGGAGGTTGTCGCGGCGGCTGTGGCTGTGGCAGTTGCTGTTGAGATTGTGGTGGCAGTGGCGTTGGTTCCAGCTGCGTGGACTCCTCTGAGTCAGGAGCTGGCCCTGCCAGTTCTTCCCCTTTGGCTATCCCCCCACAAGTGAGCTGGCTCAGGGCCTTTTATAGTGTGGTTCACCAGTGAGCATGCCCGGCAAGGCTGTCGGGGGAAGGGCGCTCTCTGCCAGCTGGACCATCTCAGTCAGCTGGGCCCTGCCCGCAAGTAGAGTTATAGTGCGGGGCGGGGCCGCCCCCGTCAAAAGGATTCAAAAAAGAGCTAGATAAATGTGTGGAGGTTAGGTCAATGGGAATTAGCTGGTATAGGCAGGAATGGTGTCCCTAGCCTCTGTTTGTCTGGAAATGGATGACAGGAGAGGGCTCATGTGAGGATTACCTGTTTTGTTCACTCCTTCTGGGGCATCTGGCATTGGCCACTGTCGGCAGACAGGATACTGGGTTAGATGGACCTTTGGTCTGACCCACTATGGCTGTTCTTATATTCAGGTATGACAACCGACTGTTGCTTAAAGTAGGCTTTTATTTTATTAGGATGGTGGTTTTTTTCCTAGCATCAATGTGTTCTTTTTATATAAAAGCAATCCATTTGGTCACCTTTGTGGCTTCTCTGACTTTATGCCTTTGCAATGAATGTATTGCCCAGTAGCAGTGGCTCATTTTGATGCTCTGCATGTTGTCTCCATTTACTTATTTCGTGACTTCTCTTGTGACTCTTGTCTTCTGTTACCCCAAGCTCCTCTTTGCTGTCTATAACTACTACTTAGTATGTGCAGTTAGTGACCACAGCTCTGTGTTTTTTTTAGGTCATGGCTGAAAGAACATGCTGTAGCTGAATACCTTCTTCAGGCAGAGCAAAAGGTTATAGCTTCTAGAGTTTTTAATCTCTCAGTGTTTTAATTCTCTTTTTGTAATGCTTTTTATAAGTTCACTTCCATTGTCCAAATGACACATATGGAGTTGTTCATTCTTGCCAACAGGGCACCTTTAGTGATAACTTTGTCTATATTTGTGAGCTAGATTGTGGCATTTAGCCACAACCTACATTGAGGGGTGGAGTGGAGTTGCATGTCCCCGAGGTGGAGTGGAGTTGCATGTCCCCAATCTGCACAGCTAACCAGCCAATTCTGTTGATTGGCATGTAGGCATCAAAGCCATAGATCTGCTTACCGTCTACCTGCTTTCCATCAATTTGCTTCTGGTGGAAACATCTGAGTAGCAGCATCTGCACTGTCCCAAGCAGGCCTGCTGACAGAGGAAGGGGGCAAAAGGGGCAGCTACCCTGAGGCTTGGTGATTGAAGGACTCAGGCTACTGCGGCAGTGGCAATGCCCAGAGTTCTGGCCCTTTAAAGTGCTACAGGAAAGCATGTGGTATGCTCTGGGCAGTGCTGAGGGAGTTGGGGAGGTTGCACCACAGACTGGACAGCGCTGAGGGGTGGCTACACTTGGCATTCCCCTTCTGTCGAGGCACCACTCCTTCTGGGAATGTGGAACTACCCCTCCCCACCACCTCCCAACCTTGCCCAGGGGCCTGGCAAGGCTTTTGGCTCCCCTGGTTCCAGGCACAGGGAGTGCAATTCTGGTCGCACAGAAAAGCGGGGGAGCTCTTGCAGCCTCTCTTCTGTTGTGCAATTGAATAAGGGAAGGACCCCAATTTAGCCTTATATCATATATTGGCATCACATAACATAGATAACTCTTGTTCCTGTGTCTTCCAGCACATCTTGAAAACCACAGTGTTACTTCAGATTGCATAGAGTAACTAAAGAAAGAGAAACGCAGTCCAGCACAGCCAGCTTTTAAGAAATACATCTCTGCCATAAAATAATTAAAAAGTTTCCAAAGCATAATTTCTAAATATAATTTGCAAAAGTTTTTATGTAGAATATTGCATGTAGAATAGCTGTAGCAGTCATGCTACATTCTAAGAAAATGTACATTCCACAATGCAGAAAGGTATTTACCTTAGAGCTCTCTCTCTCTCTCTCTTTTTTTTTTAAAGCAACTCTATTCAAACATGGCAGCTGCTGCTGTTCCCTGGTATTGTGGCTTGAGATCTACATTGCAATGATCATGCGGTTTGCTATTTTGGGTCTGTGAAACATGGCCTTTAGTTTCAATGAAATTGCAAGTCCTGAAGGAGCATAACATGCATACTGGCCATGGCCCCACCTCTTACTGTTTAATAAACCTTCTTCTTTCTCACATAGGACTGGACCGGATCCCTGGGTAGCAGAGGAGCAGAGAAATTTGTGAGTGAAGGCCAACGTAACTGCACCATAAAGCCAAGAGATGCTCCAAATACGAGAACTAAGAGGACATATTAGTGCTTCACTAAAAATGATATTTGCATATATGAGTCATACAAATTAATTTTACTCCCAATTTGGTTGAGACAGGCATTAATTAGGGTGTTGGGTAATTTAACTATAAGGGTCATGCTAAAAAAACTTTATAAGGCATAATTTAAACTGTTCTAATAACAACAGACCGAAGACAGCAGTTAATACTTTGTTCTGGATCTGCACGGCTCCATGAAGCCTGCACACATACCTAGATCTTTGGGTATGATCGTTCTCAAATCAGGAGATAAGAGTCCCTAGGGCTTTTCTGTCCTGCAGATCTCTCTCTTCTTGGATCCTCAACTCACTGAGCCTTGGCATGATTCAGTCTGTCTCTACTGATTTGGAACCTCCAAACCAGTACCTGATGCAGGCCCTAGATTTCCATTTTCCCCATTAGGCCCTTTCCTTCTTCCAGCAGGGGGAAACTTGTTCTACAGACCAAACTTCAGATTTGCCTCTGCTTTCCCAGGATGGATTCTAGGAGCACCCACTCTGACTCCTGTTCTCATGCAAGATTTCTGTCCTTTCCCTCCAGTATTTCCCCAACTACCCAAAGCAATCTGTTTGGTTGATGGAAAAGTTACTCAGGTGCCCATGAAAGTGTCCTGTGCTGAGATCAATGCTGCAACAGCTCAGCCCTGTTGGAAAGACAGCAATGACTCTCAGGTTCATTACAATAATTACTATTAGCTGATTCCCATGCACACAGGGGCAGATGATCATTTTGCGGGGCCTAGGGCAGCCCAATTTCGCTGGGCCCCCCCTTAGCCATGGCACATGCGCGGTGGCGCCACAGCGCATGCGCGGGGCTTCTTGAAGTGCGGAGCCTGGGGCGGCCGCCCCGCTCACCCTGCCCTATATCTGCCCCTGCATGCACAGGTTGAGACACTGGTGTGATTTGAATCACCACTCATCTTCTAGTGAGCATCAGATACCATTTTTGTTGTGTGAGTGTTCAGTTTTACCCATAAGCAGAAGTTATGCAAAATTAATTTAGCATAGCAAATGTCCATTCATGAGAGCATGTAAAAATGTGGCTTGTTCAAGAAAAATGCATACAGATTGTGGAAAAGTGGATTGTTATGACTTCTGAACCAGCATATTTATATCTCTGATTGTTTTCTTCAGTATTTGGTATATAATATTTGATGAATTGTAGATCAACTCTAATACGTGTAACATACTAACGACTTACTCTTTCCATAGATTTGTTTATTGTCGCTTTTACAATAGAAGACTGTTTGTTTCAACTGCTGTAATCAGTTTGGAGAAATAGTGCTGGGAGGTAGATTATATGACTTACAAGAGGTCCCTTCTAACCGGAATCATTCTCTATTAAGAACATTCTTGCAAACCAAGAGAAACTAAGAGAGAACTACTTGAGAATGCATCGCTCTACAAATCACATTAAGAAATGTGAGAAAGTGCACATGTTGTAAATGATGAATCCAACTGAGCTGGTATTTCTGCCACTTATTTGTAAGTTGCATTCACCCAGAAAAGTTGTATGGAAGATCATTATGTTCTATCATGTAACCAACTTAAAAAAGAAACATTAAAGAGAGAAAACAATAGATTCCAAATACTTTACAATAAACGTCTTGTATATATCGCCAAAAGGGCACAATAGAGAGAGCTAGAATCCATCACAGATAAAACATTCAAAAAAGAAGATTCAAAGTAGTTATTAATGTACAGAACCTAATATTGTTTAAATTTCATTAATTTAAATAAGTTACATATAATTAGCAGCTCTTCCAAAAATATAATAGATCAAAATAGATCTGTTTGGTTCCTGGTGCAACCTCAAAGCTACAACCAGCTGCAGGACACTCTGGGTACGTCTAAACTACATGCCTCTGTCGACGGAGGCATGTAGATTAGACAGATCGGCAGAGGGAAATGAAGCCGCGATTAAAATAATCGCGGCTTCATTTAAATTTAAATGGCTGCCCCACTCTGCCGATCAGCTGTTTGTCAGCAGATCAGGGCAGTCTGGACGCGCCGCATCGACAAAGAAGCCTTTCTTGATCGGCACAGGTATGCCTCGTGAAACGCGCGCCCATACTGCCCCGATCTGCCGACAAACAGCTGATCGGCAGAGCGGGGCAGCCATTTAAATTTAAATGAAGCCGCGATTATTTTAATCACGGCTTCATTTCCCTCTGCCGATCTGTCTAATCTACATGCCTCCGTCGACGGAGGCATGTAGTCTAGACACACCCTCTTAGGGCTCTGCTTGCAAGACCTCTCATTCTTACCCCTGACATGCCCACTCTCAGAGGGGTGAACAGGAAAGATGGATGTAACATTTCACTATGTCCATTCAAAACCTGCCAGGGATTCCCTTACACTGGCAGAATCCTCTGGCATCTGCCTGAAACAGTTTAGACTGGGAACTGGCCCACCATGTTACTGCAACAACGTGCCTCTTATATGTAGGTTTCTTTAGGAATATCTTCCACTTCAAAACACACATTGCAAATAAACTAAAACATTCAAAACAAGCAGCTCTGTTGGCCAGGAAATACTATAAGGTAAAAAGAAATGACATCCACCTCTAGACATATGTATAGTGAAAACTTGTTAACAGTAATAAGAGTGTCCATACCAGCATTAAGCCAAGAATAAACAGAAAGTAAGCAGAAAATTTAATATTCAGCTAATTCTTTTATCTGATGAGCAACTAGACCAGTGTTTCCCAATTTTATTTAGCCATGGAACTCTTTTAAACTCAAAAGAAATTTTTGTGGAACCCCTATAGCAGTCTTATATATGGAGCTGAAAAAGTAGACCACAAATAAGTAAGGATAATAATAAACAAATGTTAAACAAGGTCATGAGATCAACACAAATGAAAACTGGTTTCAATAAAATTCATAAATGCTTAATATTTATTATTAAATATTATTATTTTATTATTTTAATAACAACATGTTATTGTAATGGAATTTTCTCGCGGAATCCTTATTTTCACTTCGCGGAACCCCAGGGTTCCCCGGAACACCATTTGGGAAACACTGAACTAGACAATGGAACCGCTGCCAAAGGGAACTGTGGAATCACCATTACTGAAGATATCCAAGGCTAGACTTGAAGATTAACTGCCAGGATTACTCTTGGTACAATGCAAACTGTCCTGCACTGGTACAAGGGGGAGGGACTGGATAAACTACAAAGTTCCATAGCAGCTCTGATTCTTCATAATAAAAGCCCTACAAACTGATGGCATCTGCCTTGATTGGGATGGCAGTAGCAAAACTGTTTCTCATATGGGATAATAAAAAGCTAAGCAGTACAGCTCCAGGCAAGCATGAGCTAATTCTACCAAAACCAGAGCAGAACAATGTATTTTAAATTTTTATATAGCACTGACAATGGAAACTGCTCTAAGTGCTAAATATGATTGTTCCTTAACATGCAGAACAGTGGTTAATACTGTCATACAGAAGCCCCTCAGATGAAAAGTAAAAGAGGAACAGTAAGTAAACAGAACAGTAGTTAAACATAAAATAAAAGAACAATATCCCATCCCCACTTCAGAGTGAAAATTCCGCAGAAAAATGTCTCTCTCCTGTGTCCTCAGATAAGTGTGTTGTAGATCTATCACCAAGGGCCAGATAAAGGGCAAGATGTCAAGGGCTGGCTTAGCAAAGATGGTTTCTGAAGGTCATCTCTGCATTCTCCTGATTTGGGGACTGCTGATAGCAGAATCTGATCCTTCAAATCTTTGCAACCATTTAAATTACAAGCGGGGCAGGGCAAAGTCAGAGCTGGGAACCCACCACAGTAAAGATGACTCAGTGGCATCCCTTAGATTTGCAGCAGCAGTAGTAGTGGTGCTTGTAGAGTTATCTGCTGATCACATCACCCAAAGATCCTCCGTTAAATGGAGACAACTTTTCAGTTCATCTGTTTCTGTACTGCTAATACAAAACCCTCATCTGAGTCCTCAAACAGACTAACGTTCTGAGAGTCCATCACCAAATGATTCTCTGAGGTGCTTACAAATTCTGTAACTGTTCCAGGAGTATAGAAATTCTGGGAGTTACTGCCCAGTGTAGTCTCAGTTTAGCTATATTCTATATGCCTCTTCCCCGATTCCCATCTGGTAAAGGATTCTCTGTAATACCAAGTGACCCTTTCCCCTCTACAAATTTCAGAGTGCAATCTGGAAATAGTCTGACATCAGAGTTATGAATGTTCAAGTTTCTGTGCATTTTGGTCTAATTTAAAGGGTTTTTTTTGTCTTTTACTGCTACATAAAGCTGCTGACCCTCTCTCTCTGAGGGTATGTCTACACTACCCCCCTAGTTTGAACTGGGGGGGGTAATGTAGTCATACGGAGTTGCAAATGAAGCTCGGGATTTGAATTTCCCGGGCTTCATTTGCATAAAGCTGGCCGGCACCATTTTTAAATGCCAGCTAGTTCGGACCCCGTGCCGTGCGGCACGGACTAGCTAATTAGGCCGGGATGTGGCCTGCTGGGGGGGGGAGGGGACCACGAGCCACGGGGAGGGACAGGATGCAGCCTGGTGAGGTGGGGTGGAAGCCGTGGGGCAGAGATGGCAGGGGTAGCCTGCCGGGGGGGGGACCATGAGGGGGCTGACTTTCTGGGGGTGCCAGGCTGCCAGGGTGGCCATGAGCCGCGGGGGTGCCAGGCTGCTAGGAGCTGTGGGGGGCTGACCTGCTGGGGAGGAAGCCAGGAGGCGCAGGCGGGGAGAGGGGGCCGGGTGGCCATGAGTCGCGGGGATGCTGGACTGCCGGGAGCTGCGGGGGAGCCGGGATGCAGACTGGCATCAGGCAGCTGGATCGGCCGTTCGGCCGTCCCCCAGGTACTTGCTACACGCACATCTGCAGGGGCGGGGGGAAGCATCTGAGGAACGATCCGACTTAAAGCACCAGTTTCTTTTCTTTTTTTTTTTTTTTTTGCTTTTAACAAGTTTTTCCCAGCTTGGAAATTTTCTGGTTTCTAAAGTTTTCCAGCTAGTTAAGTGCCGGATAGCACAGGTTTTACTGTACTAGAATGAGCTTTAGAATGTACTTTAATTTGGATAGGCCACTGTGAAGTTAGCACACCTAATAAGATTGTTAATGATGGCAAATGGCCAGAGCCTTTGCTTTACATCTCACCCAAAATATACCTGCTCAGAATACACTGTCTAGAATAGGGGGGAAAGGATTACTAACCTTTCCATAACTGTTGTTCTTCAAGATGTGTTGCACACGTCCATTCTGTTGTAGATGTGTGGTTGCCCCAAGTACAGCCACTGGATGATGTACAGCCCTCAATGATATCCATCAAGTTAGCTCTTTGTGTCATGCGCAGATAGGCCAAGTATAAAGAGCACTGCCGACCCTGTGCCCCCTCAGTTCCTTCTTTCTGGTCCACTCCAAAGAGGGGTAGGAGGTCGGCTCCTACAATATCTGCCCTCATGAGGCAGGCCAACGACTGAAGCCAGGAGCTTCAGTGTATCACTATAGTTGAGGCCATAGCTCTACCTGGCAAATCCGCCACATCCAAGGCCACTTGTTGGGATGCTCTCGTCACAGATCTCTACTAGAAATGCAAACTCCCATCTGAACTACTAGGCTGCATCTAGATTGGTATGATTTTCCGGAAACGCTTTTAACGGAAAAGTTTTCTGTTAAAAGCATTTTCGGAACAGAGTGTCTAGATTGGCACGGACGCTTTTCCGCTAAAGCACTTTTTGCGGAAAAGCATCCATGCCAATCTAGACGCGCTTTTCCGCAAAAAAGCCCCGATCACCATTTTCGCAATCGGGGCTCTTTTGCGCAAAACAAATCTGAGCTGTCTACACTGGCCCTTTTGCGCAAAAAGGACTTTTGCCCGAACGGGAGCAGAATAGTATTTCCGCAAGAAGCACTGATTTCTTACAGTAGGAAGTCAGTGCTTTTGCGGAAATTCAAGCGGCCAGTGTAGACAGCTGGCAAGTTTTTCCTGAAAAGCGGCTGATTTTCCGGAAAAACTGGCCAGTCTAGACACAGCCCTAGGGTACAAATTCCTTTAATTTTAACACAGACTCCCAAGTATTAAAATCATATCTGCTCACAAGAACTTTTAATGCCATTGCCTCATCAGGAGATGAGGAGAAGGAAGACTGCACCGGTGGGGAGCACGATTCCTCGCCTTTGGCACCAGATGGGTCTTGTGGTTTCAGTTCTTGATAGTTGATGCCAGCCTTGGCACTGGAGCTGGGATCCAGCTCTGATTGGAACGGTGGTAGAGCTCTAGCCTCAGAAGCCATCGAGTATGATCAGCTGAATTGGGGCAAAAGCCCAGGAGTTCCAGAAGGGCTACTGAGCTGCCATCTGTCACTCTCCAGAGGGCTGTGCCGTTGGTGGGAGGCCTTGGTTCAGGTTCACTACAGGATAGTGCTGACTCAAATGCTGTGGCTGGCTCCTGTGCAAGGCATATAACTTTGTCACCACGTCCGACTCTGAGGACTCCCTATTCAGAGACCAGGGAGAATCAGCATCCACTGGTGTCAGTGATCAGTGCCAAGCTGGAGGAGATCAGGGCTGGATCATTGCATGCATGCCTTTGGAAGGTACCAGAGCTACAGTGCTATGATAGCTTGAGCCTTCCTTCCCACCAGTGCCAATGTCGTCAGCTCTTGAATAGCCAGGGACATCAGCACTTATACTGAGAGTAGGTCTCCCACTGTGGCAAACATCTGTGGTGTGGACAGTACCATCAAACACTAGTACCATGGTGACCTTCCTGTGTTGGTGTCACACTGCTAATCTCTTCATGCCCTGCTAACCTCGGGGCTGGGGAATGTCCCCTGTCTGTCATCTTCTGCTCTCTTCTCAGCACTGGAGATGATGAATGATGCAGAGGTTCTCTAACAGCAATAGGAGCCCTTCTCCTGTGCACCAGTGATGAATGGAGCCAAGGACCCTGAACAGTGACAGGGCACACCTTACTGATGCTGAGTTATTGAGTGCCAGATCCAAATGCTCCAGCTATGAGGGAAGTCTTAGTGCTGTCTCCATCAAGATGGATTTCAGTCTAGCAAACCAATGCCTTCTGGTGTGGAGCTTGAAGTGCCTGCAGATCCTGTAGTGCTCCCCACGATACTTAAGGAAGCTTGAATGGGGGTTGTTCAGAGGCACAGACTTGTGACAGAAGATCCAAGGATTGAGACCTACTGTCTGAAGCACGCCCTGATGCTGGAGATGGAGAATAAACTCTGCTAATTGGAGAACGGCTAATATCTAATAAAACGTTAACTATGTAAAACGACTATATACAATAACACAGAAAAAGACCACTGAGAGAAGTACCTGCAAAGCAAGGATTAAGTAGTTTCAGCGACCGTCATGAGCAGTAAGAAGGAAGTGAGGGGGTATGGCTTGGCAGTGTCCTTTATATTGGTGTCATGAGCGCATGACACCAGAGAATTCTGGAGCCAACTCAATGGCTATCACCAAGGAGAAAATTTTGGCAGCTGTGCTTGAGGTGAGCACACATTTATATTGTAATGGACATGTGTAAGCCCTCAAAAAAGAATGGTGGTGTGCTATATACTACTCTATATATGCACTGTTCAGAAACCAACCATCCAGCAAAATGAAAAGCAGACATCATGATCTTATTTCCTTAAATCAAAATACATCAAGCTGATCTTCTGTTTCATGGAATTTGTTGGATGAATATTTCTTTCATGTAGTTGTTCTTAGGAATGTGCTCTTTAAAATTAGCTATGCTTAAATTAGCAACATTTACTGTTAATATTCCTGTGTGAACAGCTAGAGCAGTTTTAATCAGAAGCCTTATTAATATGCTAAAAAATGATTTATTTTTATTTCAATCTGGAGGGTTTTTTTCTAGGCTTGCATATCAGGATTCTCTAAGTGAAAATGAAATTATGTGATGGCCCTTAAAGAAAACATATATTGTTTTCATGAAATGGAGTAGACTTTTTGTAGTACCTCCCCACTTTACACATTGTACAGTTGTCCAGCAAGAGTTTCATTAAACTGGGATTTTACCTGTACATAATTTAACAATTTGGAATTACGATGAGATATAGTCTGACTTCCCTACTAAAGGTAATGGCCATTGAACTAAGAACTAGAAATGTGGACTTCAGAGCAGGATAAGAGGACATACTCAAAAACAGCACACACAAAAATGTAACTCACATGATAGCCTAGGTGATTTATCTCACTCTCCAGTTCTATTTTAGGGTGAACAACCACCATACAACTTTCCTGCTTTCTGTGGCTGTGGGACATCTCACCTGTTTATATTTACTCCTCCTCTTCCTCCATTTCAGGCAGGTATCAACCACACTTAACAAGATCAAAGCTGGGCCTGAGATTTTCCCTTTCATTATCCATTTCATCTCTTTGCTGTTATTAGCATATAACAACACCACATCCTCAGACTCCCCTCACCTGCTTCTCTGGGAATCCCCCTTCTGGTGGGAGGAACATCCTGACATTCCACTCCATTCGTAGGAACACAGGAGTAAATCTGATACATAAACAATGGTTTGAGGGCCCAGTCCCGTGAAGGGCTAAGAACTTTCTCCATGAGCCAGTAAAGCACATAGGTGCATTTAGGTTTCTTGCCTAACTATTTTCCACATTTTCAGGGTCCCCTGGAAATAGTGGTACTCTGAGCGAAACCACCAAAGCAATCTATTACAGTCATGCATAGGCTAGATTCTCTCACAGGGTGGGTCTAGACTGTGAGGCTCTATTGGAAAAAGATACACAAAATGCACTCTCATTTTGTGTATCTTTTTTCAATACTTTTGTCAGAAGAGCCTTTTCCAAAATTTGTTCTGTCTCGACTGGGCCAAATTTAGGGAAAAAAACCTCTTTTAAAAGCCCCCTTCTTCCTCACGGAACGAGAAATATGGGGGCTTCCGAAAGAGCACGTTTGCTCTTCCACAAAAAAAAGCAGAAGAGCAAACACATTCCCTGGATGCGGTGGAGTTTTTTCAGGATACCAAACCCACCTCCACCTGCATTCTAGCCATACCCTCATATACACATCCAGCAAGGGCAACAGCGGGCCCACAGCTACTGCAGGCCCTGGGACAAGGTGTGCGTGTGGGTCTGGTCCCTATCCTCTCTGCATGGCTTATACCAGGGACCTAGGGCTTCCCTCCCCTCACCTCATGTGCTTCTGCTAAGGATCTGGGGCATGAGGCTCAACTGCCCCCACACACAACTTCTACCTGGGCCCAGGGGCTTTCCTTCAGCCAGAGTGCAGCTGAAGAGACTGAGGACTCCTCTCCATCCCCAGCTTGGCAGAAGGGAGCTCTGACTAGTAGCCTGTTGCTGGCTGAGAGAAGCACGTGGTGGTGGAGGGGGGCGGTCAGGAAGAAGGCAGCTCTGTTGCTGCTGGCAGCAGAGAGTAGCTAGGGTGGGGCAGGCGTAGAGGAACCAAGCAGGGTACTGCAGAAGTAATAGGCCCATACTTAGGCAGACAAGTACACACAGCTACATAGGTGCCTCAAATTTTCAGGTGCCCTACACCTCTGTGTATGTCATATATGCCTAGGGACAGCCCTGACCCGGACCCCATAGTACAAGGCAATGTACAAATACAATTAGTATGTTATAAATCCTTATAAGAAACTGTTGCAGGGTCTTAGGGTTTTAGAAATGTGTTAGCACTAGGTCAACTGAAAGATCCAACAGGAAGAAGTATGTGAGAGAATAAATATTTTATATATTTTTATATATTAAAAATATTTTGCCAAATGGTAAATAAGAAACATCTAGAAAGATAAAATATGCCATGAGTAATGATATTAACTGCTAGTGTGGCAAATGCGAAAAGAAAATAAATATACTAACGTTCAAATACCCTAGTCACTCTGTCATACAAAGGAAAAAGAGAAGGGTAATAAGTACCAAAAGGAAACTCATACATTCTCAAACCTATAGCCTTTATTCGGGATTTCAGTGGGTCTCAAGCATTTGCTTGAATGCTGGCCCAGAGCAGACTGCTATCCTGAATGAAGAACCAGGTTAATAATATAATTTAAATGCATTTTGAGCCCATGAGCCAAAACTTATTTCTTGCCAAGAAGAGACATTATTAAGACCAGATAGTTTGAATTCTAGTAAAGAGTAAAATAAAAAAGTAAAGATTGAGCATTTGTTATTTTTGTAAAAGTAAAGTACCCCTCAAAAAACATTGGCAATGGTCTATGCTTAAGCAAAGATTAAGAGAAACTACTTACATTTTTTTAAAACTGGAAAATGGAAACTTTAACCATCTTTGGTGGACAAGCACTTCTAAAAGTCAGTTCTGTATTTTTTTCTTTTTTAAAAATATGTATACTGGCTTACATTTCCTAGTCTTATCATTACTGCTTTGTTGCAAGTATCATTATGTATTTGTAACTCTGGGTGGGCTAGAGTTCACTTTGTTGTCCTTATCCAGTGTCACCCCCTCCCCCGCCCCCACCAACTCCATAAAAAAGTATCTGGAGGTATAGGTAAACTTCTCATTTTGCTGGAGTTGGTGGTGCTTAACTCCCCGCAGTTCCCCACCACCATTCAACCCTTTTCCCCATACTTCCACCCCATTCCACCTCTTCCTACCCTTCCCACCCCTGCTCCACTCTGGCCCTGCCTCTTCCCCACCTCCCATTAGTCAGTTTTAGTCTTTGGCCAGGCATACACTAGGAGGCAACGTCAAACTAAGGTATGCAACTCCAGCTACGTGACTAGCATGGATGGAGTCAATGTACCTTTGTTCAACTTACTGCAGTGTCTCTACTGTGGGGAGTTGATGGGAGAAACTCTCCTGTTGACTCCCCTACTCCTTGTGACTTGGAGTACCAGAGTTGACAGAAGCGAGTCAGTGGGCGTGGTCGATTTACTGTGTCCTGACTAGACCTGCTAAATTGACCCCTGGAAGTGTAGACAAGGCTTCAGTTTCTGGTCAGTTCTGAGTCTTGATGTCCATGAACTAGCCAAATGCAGCAGTGCTGAAGGCTGCAGGTGAGGCACAGATGCCCTCCTGCTATAAGAGCGTGGGGCAATAAATGAGCAGAATGTGGTGGGGGGGAAATGGGTGTGTCTGATGTGGCTGGGGTTTAAGCATGTGCCTCGTGGTGCTAATGAGCAGTTAGTTCCATGCTAGGCAGGGGCGAGCTGATGGCTGTACAGCAGCTTTCTAGTGAAGTCAGGATCAGATTCCTCTGCTCTCCCCCTTGTGTGCAGCACTTTCTGTCTTGGTTTATTGCACCTGGCACTCTGCGCCTGCCCTGAGCCCAGTCCTCAGTTTGTTCGAAATCTGCTGAGCCCACTAGGGCAGAGTTGTGAGGAGGGTGTGTTTGGGAGAGGCCGTGATTGTTATATGGGTGGGGCAGTTATGGGATTTGGAAGAGGGGGGCTTATGCTCCCCATGGCTAGTGCGATGCCCTACGGTTCTCTCCACTCAGCAACCAAACTTTTGCTTAAACCATCAGGCTCTCTCCTGAAGGCAGCCATATTAGTGGGGCAATTCCAGTGTCATTCTATGGGGGATAGACAATGCATCTTATGGCATGTCCTGGGTAATCCTGTTCACTCCCCTGCTGAGCCACCTCTCTGGCTGGATTGGCTGAAGCCCCTCCAATCAGGTTTTCTGGGCCTGGGGCTCAATGCAGCTGTGGGGCTTAACCCCTTCCTGCCCATGCTGTAGCCCGGGGACAGGAGGCAACTGGGTTATGTCAGTGGCCAGCAGTAGCTTGGATGTGTTAGCTGCCTTTCTACACTGTGTGGGCAGAAAGGGACAAGCTGCTTCTAGCCATAGGGGAGCAGGGTGGGGGGAGGGAAGAGATTTAAGGGTGATGCTTACCAGGTCACCGGTTAACTGTTTATCTGTTCACATTCCTTTTAGGGACAACAGCCTGCTTTCTGCTCCTGGGCTCAGCTTCTTCCAGCTCACACAGGACACATGGCCCTTTGTACAGCAGGTGCCCTGACTGCTTGCCCTCATGGAGTTTTACCCTAGCAATAGGGAACCTATTAGAACAGACCCCAAACTACCACACCCAATTGCAGAAGCTTTCTGGGTGTGGAGTGCTAAATCTGCTTAGCAACAATGACCCAGACACAACTCACTCCTACCTCCCCCAATGGGTCTCTTTAAGGGTCTCTTCCTATTAGGCACATGTATTCAACTGACATTATCTCTACCATTTAAAGGTCATAATAAAGAAGTGACAATTGCATGCTGCCTCTATCCAGTACACATTCTTGATTTTTTTCTGCCTCTCAGATAGGGTATGTTCACAATAACACAATACACCTGTCTTCTCGTATCAGCGGCTGAGTGCAGTTTTTGCTGCTCTTTTTACCTTTTTGACATTGAGCTGCAAATGTCAGTGAGTCTTTGCCATAGTGGCTGATGATTCTGTTGCTGAGTATTTAGTGCTGCCAAGAATTCAAATATAAAATCTATGGAGTCACAGATGTATCATCCACACACTTTTTTTCCTTACAATTTCCCACCATTGCTTCCACCAGAGGCAGCAAATGTAAGATTTTCAGTTTTAGTATAGAAAGGCTGCCAGGGGCTGTAGGCTTTTAATCAAAAAGGCATCTAAATCTCCTTAATTAAAAATCTACAGCCAGTGTTAGATAGTGTGGTCTTTAAAATTGCTGGAGGCAATCAATTTTTGTCCCCTTCCACCAGTGAAGATCCACTGATGTTAGGAATGAGGGGAAAGGTTAATTTCAAAGTCTAGGAAAGATTTATCTATAGAAGTTATGTATTTTGATTTATCTTGGATGATGATGATGATAAATAAGATGAATATACTTCTGCCAAGAAATGATTAAAACACCCCTCCACTCTGGCTTACTGTACTTTCCCCTCTGTGCTACTGCTGACTACAAGTAAGCTGGATCACCTTACTCTTTAATTGACGCTGTGGCACAGGTATGTGAATGAGAGAAGAAAATACTATCTTATTGTCACCATTCCAAAACTGCTGGGAATGGCTAATTATATCTGAAGAAGTGGGTTGTGCCCACGAAAGCTCATGATACTATCTACATGTTTTATTAGTCTTTAAGGTGCTACTAGTCTATTTGTTGTTTTTTACGTTTTTCCTGTTGCCGAGTAACTCGGCTATCCCTCTGATGTAATTATATCTGATCATAGTTCTAGTATTAAAATTACTAGGACTGCAGTTGATGAGAACTGAATTAATCCAAATGCATATAACTTCCCTCATTTATCCATGCAATGAAACAATGCCCTTTCTCTCTTCCCTGTTTTCAATATATTTTTCTCTCTAAAGTTATCTAAACTCTAGAGCTACGTCTACATTGACATGATCTTGCGCAAATACTCTTGCGCAAATACAGAGTTCTTGCGTTAAAGTATTTGCGCAAGAGAGTGTCTACACTGGCATGTGCCTTTGTGCAAGAGATGTGCTTTTGCACAAGAGCATCCGTGCCAGTGTAGACGCTCTCTTGCGCAAGAAATTCTTGTTGCCTGTCTACAGTGGCCTCTTGTGCAAGAACAGTTGTGCAAGAGGGCTTATTCCTGAGTGGGAGCATCATAGTTCTTGCGCAAGAAGCACTGATTTCACACATTAGAACATCAGTGTTCTTGCGCAAGAACTCCCCGCCAGTGTAGACAGGCAGCATGTTTTTGCGCAAAAGTGGCCACTTTGGCGCAAGGTCGCGCCAATGTAGACGCAGCCTAGCTCTTTTGATATGCAGTTGCTGATGGGAACCTTTTGTCGCTGATCAGCTATAAAAATGCAAGATGTTATTTGGTCGCACCGTGATAACAATCAGGTTAGGGATCTCCATAATGACTCACTATTCAGTCCTTCAGAAAATTTCACTGCGTGCTCACAGGACAGGCTCGACTGTCATTTGTTTGTGTTTTTGTTTAAGTAAGCCTCTTGAATATAGCATGTTTTGTTTCCTGTGTCTAGATATAAATGGAGATAATGACTCCATCATTTATATATCAAACTCAGATGTCAGAATGGAAAGGATGGCTCTGCACTGATAAAAGCATTAGCAAAGATCACAGGATAAAGGTTACCCCCAAAATGTAGCACATTTCAAACTGCTAAGGAAATGCCTCAACCTGACCAGCACAAGAACCTTGCAGGATATATTCTTCCGACCAGTCCCATTTAGCAGATATACAGCTTCTTCAGTTTGCCGCCATCTTGTGCCTTTACAGAATCACTTTCTGCACAGTAATTCTGAGATAAACCACCATTAAGAGTACGTGAAGCAAATCTTCCCAAAAAAGGGACAATTAACTCTCTCTTGCATCCCCAAATCTGGCACATTTGTTTCATGCCACTTGTTTTGTTTGTCATTTCCCCCTTCCGCCTTGTTCTTTTAAGCACTGTCATATTTTTTCCTTGTTCATAAGAAATGTACTGTAGTTGGAATATATATAACATCTTGAAATGCATGAGTGCAGTATGAAGTCACATTTGTACAGTTGTTTGAAATGTATACCACTGGTTGAGAAATATGTTCTGAAAATAGTTGCTGTTAATAGGTTAGCATTTATATACCACATTGTACTTCCAAAGATCTGTATTACAAATAATAGATTGTGCTATAGGATTGCACATTAATTAATGTTGGCAATGATTACCACCCTATATGTATTAATGGTAACCACGTAACTGACATTTTGAATTGCATTGTGGGACAAATTCATGCAATGGATACAGGGTGGTGTAATATGCCCTCTTCTAGTTCAACAAAGGCAGGTGCTCAGAGGACATAGTCACGCCAAAGTGAGATAAGCAGTACCACAGCCTTTCTGTTTGGGAGAAAACAGCCTTAAAATCTTGCTGGGTTCCACAGGAGTACAGTAGTGTGGGCTACCATTGGAGGTCCAGAAAATAGAATGGTAGCTAGCCTATCAGGCTACATTTAGACAGTGGGGCTATTTCGGAATACCGGAAGTATCCCAAGATAGCAATTCTGTGTCTTTAAACACACCTGTTTTTTCAAAATATATTTAGAAATAACAGGCACGCTATTCCAGCATCCCTGTAGCCCTCATTCCATGAGGGTCAAGGGATTTGTCGAAATAAGCTATTCGAAATGACCTTGAAATAAGCTACACAATTTGCATAATGCAAATTGCGTAGCTTATTTCCAGATAAGGCTGCTGTGTGGACGCACCTTCACTGTACTGCTGTACTGTACCCCTCCTGTACTGGCCCCACCCTCTTTGTAGGATACCACGGAGGAGCTGACAGTTGATTCGGGACCTGCTAAGAGGAGTAGTGGTTGAATGCACTGATTTACTGACACTGGGGCTTGCTCTGGGTGATCCATGTGGGGATGAAATAGAGCCTTCTGACCTTTCTAAGGCTGCATACAGTAACCCCCTCCCTTCTGCAAAGAGGAAGCACTCACATTGTGCGTTGAGCTGTGAGAAATAGAGTTCACAGAGACTTTTACATCAAACTTTTATTTTAGAGTAAATGGCTTTAAAAGTAAATGCAAATTTTTGTGGAAGAAAAGTCCATTTTTGCTGAAAACGTTCAAGTTTTTGCTTTAAAAAAATCTATAGGTTTGAGTTTTAAATGGAAAATTTTCAGTTTATTGGCTTTGGTTTCCTAATTGGGTTGCCCAAATCCTTTTTTTCCCCCAGTGAAAACCTGAACTGTGTAATATAATTATTAATTAACATTTAAAAATAATTTGTCTAAATTTCAGAGGAATAATCATTTATCATTTCCTGACCAGGTCTATGTAATGCAGTTGACTCCAATCTTCTGTTGAAATTGGAAGTAAAGTATTTGAATAGGCATGCATGTTTTGATGTAGTGATACAATGATTCATTTCAGATTTGAATCAACTTTGCTGTGCAAACTACATAGTATAAATCATATGCCAGATGTCTGATTAGTTTAGCCTACCCATAACAATAGAAGAAAGAGCTATGGAGGTATAGTGAATACCTTGCATTTAGGTGAAACAAAAAACAGGACTATGTAGCACTTTAAAGACTAACAAGATGGTTTATTAGGTGATGAGCTTTTGTGGGCCAGACAACACGGCTACATTTCTATCACTATTGCACTTAGGTATTCACTATACAGAGAGGATGTTATGTACTGGCCTCTGTAATTCTGGGTTACAAAAAGAGAGAATCAAGCCACATATTTATAACAGGCATTTCTATTAACTTCTACTATCATGATTCTGTGGCAGGGTGAGAAGGAGAGAGGATTTGATGTGAATTCAGTGGGTGGCTGGATTCACATTTTCAATTTATATCCTAATCCTCAATTCTGGGCAAGAGTTGCATGGGGCATTTTTGGGAGAGCCAGTTCAGTAGTCCTCTCTTGCTATTGATCCTGGGCCAGCTTCCACTGCTACAGAGCAGAAATCTCTTCCTCTTGTCAAGTACAGATCTCTTTCTCTAGCCAACTGCTGTTGAAATGCACTTTCTACTACTGCCTTGTCAAATGATGCTTCCCAGTCTCATCTCACTTCTCAGGCAAAGAACCCTCTCTTCTGTCCTCCCAGTCTCTGCAGAGACCTTTAGACAGACAAATACATTGTACCTGGCCGTCCCAACCAATGTCACCTCTTACTATCCAAAGTCCACTCTCCTGGAAACCCTCTCCCTTCTCCCTCCAAGAGTCCCAAATCCTCTACTCTGGGCCTGTAGAACACCTGGTGAACTGCCCTGTTTCTGGAAGCAAAAATACTTCCCCACCCACATGCTAATAAGCTATTTGACACCCACACATCAGAGGGCATCCATCTTCCCCAAAGACATGACAGCTCTTAAAACCAATCCTTTGTCCTTCCAATGTGAAGACCTTTGGAGCCATCTTCTCCAAATAGAATATTGAACTGAGGAACCTAAGGCTATCTGCCTTTCACAGAGAATTTCTTGTGGAAGTATCTGTATTGATCACGGATCTTTCAACAGCATCACCTGCAGTTGCTGAGTGTCCTTTAATGGGTATAATACTTCCTACATGTCACCATGGCTGGTCTTCTCTATGTCTCTCAAGATGACTGCTTGCCTGCATTCGCCTCCACAGGTCTTGGCAACCCCTCACTACAGGTTAGCCAAATTACATGGGGTCACATCTCAATCTCCTAACTTCCTTGATCCCTCAGGAACTAACCACAAACTTCATGTCTCCTTCTTGGGATGGATTTTATTATCATACATGACTCAAGACCACACTGCAAATCCCTGAACTCTAGACCAGACCCCCCTGACTCTGCCTTCACTCCCTCTAGCCTCTTCAGTCTCTTCCTGGCTCAAGGTTCTTTGTTCCTGACACATCATGCTTCACTGGTTCTGGCTTGCTACATTCTCTCCTGGCCCTGCAGGCTTTACCACCTATGACTTTCTTGGCTCAGGGCAATAACCACCATTAAGGCCTCTCAAACTCAGCCATCACCACTCCCCCAAACCCTATCTGTGTCTACTATCCACAGCGGCTAACACACCCCTCTGATTAGGTCCAGCTATGGTGCATTTCTTCAGATACATGAAGACTTAGCTTATTTTTCTTAAATGACTCAGTGACCATGTGACAGGACCAAGAATCTTCAGACAAAGAAGAGCAACGAGTCCATATCACAGCAGAGTACTGGACCCTGTAAATCTGAATAGTGTGATAGAGTTACACACAGATACACACAGGCCTGTGAAAGTGCTAACACAGTGTACACATTTACTGAATGTATTCAGTACTTAAATGTGTATTGTGTGTGGGTTCCTGCAGCTACCTGTAACAGCAGCCACTAGATTCAATGGTTACTGAGCCCTGTCATGTTAGTATGGTTACTCATTTTTGTAACCCAGCGTTATATGACTGGAGCAAGGGAAATAAAAGTTCATTCTTTCTTCTTGGCACTCCTGTGCCACACTTTTATTACACTGCCAGTGTCACTACTTACAGTTGAAGAGTAACCCATGTACCTTGCTGCCTTTCCACATCATTCCCAGAGCACAGCCCTCATTTGAATTCTGGGATTGAAGTCTGAGATGGGTTCTCAAGAAAGTGCCAAGTTATGCAGACATGTATTTTTGTCAGGCATACTTACATAGCTAGTAAAAGCAAATGGTAGCAATCAGTATCTGATGGGGTAAACATTAATTTCTGAAGGACAGAAGCTTTTGGGAAAAGCTGCTAATGCGTATGCATGATAATTATTGATATGGGTTCTAAGGGCAAGGTCTTTGATTTGGAATTTGAATGTGTCTTTCTTTTACTGAAATTTCCATAGCTCTGGGGCTTTTCTGGTAAAGGAAGAGCAGCCTCGTGTGTCTCCAGAGATCATGTAAAAGAAAAATTGACTTCAATAGTATTTCCTCAAATAGACTTTCATCTCAGTGTGTCCTTTCTGACAGCAACCCTGTAGCCTCCAAGCCTTTATTTTTATCTGGTACCGATCAAAAGCAACATCAGTTATAGCTAACATGCAAAAAGTCATGCTTTGGGGGCACTGCTTCACATGACATGGCAGTGTAATAGGAGTGTGGTTCATTATATAATTGCCCATGTGAGTTTCCTCTTTGCTATTGGGATGTTGGAAATTGACCCAGGTCATCTACCATTCATTTCCAGCCTGCCGTCTTCTCCAGAATCTCAACTTACTTTTTAAATGAAAGGCTCTAGCTTGTATGGTTGCAAAACAAATTTTGAAAATGTGTCCCACCTGTAACAATGTTCAGTGTCTTCCTGAATTTGCAGACAGTCTGAAACATGTCAGTGATGAGATAAGTGAACTGCCCCATTCATCTCTCTGAAGGTATTCATCTGTCCCCAGTTAGGAGTATTTAAATATCAACATCATTAGCTATTTTACTGCTGATCATAACAGTCACGTAAGGAAAAGCTTGAGAGTAATAGGAGCTGCACAATCTATTGCAAGTGACCGCTCATTTTGGTGCCACACGTGGTGAGTCTAGAGCAGGGTTGGGCAAAAGGGCCTCCGCGGGCTGGATCTGGCCCACCAAGTGGGTTGATCTGGCCTGTGGAGGCCCTGCCGCTCCCCCGCCTCCAGGCCAATTAGGACCTGGGGGTGGGGGAAACACACAAAGTTTCCTCCGCCCTGCCAGGAGTACATAGCACTTTGAAGTGCCGTGCGCTCCTGGTAGGGTGGGAGGAGACGTCATGTGCTCCCTCACCCCCAAGCTCTGATTGGCCTGGGGGCGGGAGGAGTGTGCGAAGTTTCCTCTGCTCTACCCCTGCCCTGCGAGGCGCACGCGGCACTTCAAAGTGCTTTGCATGCTTCCTTCCCCCCAGGCCAATCAGAGCTTGGGGGCGGGGGTGCGCACCAAAGTTTCCTCCGCCCTGGTAGGAGCATGCGGCATGTTTCTCCTATTTTTCTGTTTAATCCCAGGACACTTTTTTCACATTTTCCCTGTTTTGCTTTCCCTGTGTTGTCTCTCATGAACTAAGCAACCTCTGTCACTCCCTCCTTTCAAATTCTGCTGTTGAATGTATTTTCAACAGTTACCGCTGCTATGTTCTCACACTGTCACTAATGCACACCAGCTTACAGCATACAGTACTGCTTCTCCCTGGTATGTTTCATCTGAGGCCAACTAGATTGTAAGCTTCTTGATGCAGATGCTCTGTGTTCTTTCTGGTTTGTAAAGTTCCTCCGTGCACACACCATTTCTGCTCAAATAATGCCTTGTGTTGTGACCACCATCTGTTCCTTTGGAACACATTAATGTAGCACCATGCTTGTTTAGCAGAAATTCTGATACTGACAACTAACAAGCTTTTCCCAAGAAGGACCAACCAATACTGTTCCCTTGGCATTCAGCTTGGGGGAGTTAATGACTGGGGCCAATCATCACTTTCATTTCTCTTACCTCATTATTAGGCAACTATAAAAGCGGCATGTTGAACTCAACCCTTGAAGACTATGTATTTACTCAAAAAATAAACAAACTAGGCTTTGACAATGATTCAGACATATGAATACTGTGGCATCAAAGCACAGTGGGTTCCAGAGACCAAATGTGATCAGAGACCAAATGTGATCAGAGACCAAAAATGGTCATAGGGAAAACACCCTTTTTATTCCTCACTATTTACCTGTTATGAACTGCAAGAGGCACAGCTTTACTACATTAACAGCATCCACTGTGTTGAGGCTGCCTGACACAGCAAGGAGAAAATAGCTTGCATGGAATGATAAATCAATAAACTAGACATACAAAATTAAAATAAAGGGGAAATCTAGCAGGGGCATATAAGACAGGTTCACACCCACACACACCCACACATACACCCTGAAACATTCTGATAAAGTACAAAAGTTCCTGTGACATGGTGGTATTTTTATTTCAAGCCCCTTCGCAGTAATATATATCTGAGTTAGAATAAGTACTAGGCCATGTGATTGTTACTATGGTAACTAGTATTTTTAAATTGAAAAAAAGTCATGTGAAAAACCTTGTAAGTTAACAGTGCAGAAGGACTCTTTCTTTTTAGTCCTTTGATAAGGACTATGGATATATTTGCTGTATTGAAGAAGGTTATGTTTCTTGCAGAAGACTATCATGTCCTACGTCAATTGAGAAATCAAGTCACATTATGGCTATGTCTACACTGCAGGCTTCTTGTGCAAGAACTGTTTTGCGCAAGAGTGCATCCACACTGCCATGTGCTTTTGCGCAAGAGCGTCCATGGCAGTGTGGACGCTCTCTTGCGCAAGAAAGCGCTGATGGCCATTTTAGCCATAGGGGTTTCTTGCGCAAGAAACCCCTGTTGCCCGTCCGCACTGCCTTCTTGCGCAAGAGCTCTTGCGCAAGAGGGCTTATTCCTCATGGGGAGAGGAATAACTCTTGTGCAAGAAGCCCTCTCTTCTGATGAGCTACTATAAATTTACTTGCGCAAGAACACGCGTGCCGTGTAGATGCTCTGCAAATTTTTGCGCAAGAACAACTGTTCTTGCACAAAAAGCCTGCAGTGTAGACGTAGCCTATGTATCTATCTAGGGGTGGTTCACTTTACCTTCATAAACGTCCCCTCACTAACTGATTGCTTCACAAAGGCACTCACAAACAGCAGGCACATACGACAGAGTCCTTCCACCCACTTCCTCTCCCATCATGGAATCCAGCACTGAGTCCTCAGCCAATTCCTCCTGCCTCTCCATCTTAGAGGACAGGATGAAAGCACACCTCAGCTGGGCAGTGTGGAGCCTTGTACTCAACCTAGTTTTGAAATTTAAAATTAGGTAAATTAATAGCAAGGCCCCTCCTGGGAAAACTTCTGGATTGATTAGGGTTAGACTGGAAAGCTGGTAAATGGAACTTACTCATAAGACTCACCAACGAGGAGGAGGCCTCTAATTTCAAACGTTGGAAGACAGACTCATTGGTGCACAGTAGCCCAGTTGCTACAGCTGGCAGAAATGAGCAATGCCCTGCCAAAAACTATACGATGTGCAAATCTGACAGCTCAGACCTCTGAAACGCATCTACCTCACGGAAGTCTGAATTTCAGTGATAGCTTAAATTCCGTGGCAAGCAGGGATATCACAAGGATGCGAGAGAGACAACAAGAGGCCACTGTCCCTCTTTTCAACATGGCAGCTTTCTAATCTTATGACAGAACTTATTCCTCCATTCCCAGCTGGACAAAACAAGCATCTCATGACTACTGCTCTGTACACTGAGATTTAAATCTTTTCAGCTCTCTAAAGCAGGTCCTCTGCATTCATTAATGGTTTCTCAGCCTACTGGCACCAAACCAGGCTATGAAGCCAGAAGCTGAAGAACCATGTTCCTAGCTGGTTGAGATGGGATCTTTTGTGACGTGGTTAGCAGAAGGGCTACATTTTTATTTTGATTTCCATTCTACATGAAGCAAGCTCCTCCTTTACAAATATACTGAACCAGGGATTCACCCTCTGCCCTAGCAGTGGAAATCAAAGATGATCAAAAGTCTCAGATTTGAGAGTGAAGGGTAGTTTAGTGGGTAAGGCTAGATACCAAGATTCGGGAGTTTGGTATTCTTTTCCCAGATGTTCCACTAATCTGCTGTGTGAGCTTTAGTGAGTCACGTCACTCTCTGGCTGCGGCCTATCCCTTACAGCCCTGGCTCATGAAGCCCTACACGGGGCACCTCAACCCCTCCCACCAGGCCTTCAATGCGAGGCTCACCAGGGCCCGCATCATCATTGAGGGGGCCTTCGGGTGACTGAAAGCCCGATTTAGGTGCCTTCTCACCCGCCTTGACCTCGCCGAGCACAACCTCCCTCCCGTGGTGGCAGCATGTTATGTGCTGCACAATTTGTGCGAGAGGAAGGGAGAGGCTTTCCTGTCAGCCTGGATGGCTGAGGCTGACCGCATGGCTGGCCAGTACGCTCAGCCCCGCACCGCCGCCATCCGGGAAGCCCAGCGGGGGGCCGTCCGGATCCGGGAAGCCCTGCGGGAGAGCTTCCAGGTGGAGGAGGAGGACTGAACTCTCCCTGCATGCCCCACTGGGGCCTTCTTCCACCCTCCCCCCCTTCCCCTTTCCCCTCCCTAACCTCCCTTCCTAATGTCAAATAAAGACACCTGTTTTGGCAAAAAAACCCTCTATTTTACATAACTGGGGTGGGGGGAGAGAGGAGTGAGGGAGGGAGAGGGGAGGGGGAAACCTGGGAGGAGGGAGCTGGAAGGGGAGGAAGGGAAGGGAAAGCTCAGGCTTGGGGGTCCGGCTGGCTCTCCCGTCTTGCAACACTGCGGGTGCGGGGACCTCGGGGGGTGTGGAGGGTGGGGCAGGAGGGATGTGGGGTGCGCAGGAAGTGGGAGCAGGGGCAGCAGAGGGAGCAGGGGCAGCAGGGGTGGGAGGAGGAGTGAGAGCTGGGGCAGCCACAGGAGCCAGAGCAGGAGGAGGCAGGAACCGGTCCACCAGGGTCTGGAGGTGGCCTCTGAGGCCACGGCCCTGCTCCTCCAGCGCATCCACACTCCGCTGGCGCAGCCGAAGGTCCTCCCGGACCCAGTGCTCCTGGTTGCGGAGCAGCTGCTCCATGAACCGGAGGTGCCACCGCTGGTAGTCCTCCTCATTCCTGGCACGCCTGCTGGCCTGGGTGCGGGTGGCTGTTGCAGGTGGGGTGGTGCACCCTGCAGTCCCAGGTGCTGCAGCTGTGGTGAAACAAGAGCAGCGGTCAGTTCTCCCTGTGGACAAGGTGGGTGAAACCCAGCCCCACTCTGCAAGGCCAAGGCCCCTGCATGACACCCAGCTGCTGCTCCATGGTGGGCAAGGCCCAGGCGCACAGTCCCTGGGCTCCCTCTCCCCTCCACCCCCTCGTACACATAAGGGGAGCATGATGGTACTCACAGGTGGAGGCCTCCCCGGCCTCGGACGACACAGGAGATGTCTGTGGGGTTCCTCGGGGGTCCTGGGTCCTAGGCAGGCTCCTGGCTCACGGCGTCCTCCGGCTCCTCTTCCTCGGTGTCCAGGACCGGTCCCTCTGCCCTGGGGTCGATGACCACCCGGGGGGCATGGACGGCGTGAGCCCCCAGGATGTGGTCCAGGGCATGAAAGTGGGGGCAGGCCTCTGGGTCGGCCCCTGGCAGGCAGGCCCGGGAGTAGGACTGCCGCAGGTCCTTTATTTTGCAGCGGACCTGCTCCCCGGTCCGCTGGTGGCCTTTGGCGGCCAGGCTGTCAGCCATGCGGCTGTAGACAGCCGCGTTCCTGTGGCTAGTGCGGAGATCGTGGACATTGGAGGCTTCCCCCAAACCTCGATGAGGTCCACGATCTCCGCACTAGACCAAGCGGGCGCCTGCCTCTTGCGGCCCCGGGCAGGCTCCTGGGAGCCGCCAGGCTGGTCCCGGGAAGAGGGGGAGGGCTGGGTGGCATCGGGTGGTTGGCTCATGGCGTGCCAGGTGCAGGGTCTGCTGGCTGGGTGCTGGCAGCCTTGCAACTGGCACAAACTGTGTAGCCAGCCCGTGGCCCTTTAAGGGCTCCGGGGCCGGGAGGGGGGCAGACAGGTTTCCCTGGTGTTGGCCAGAGTGGCCACCAGGGCAAGCTGGGAAGGGTTAGCCTCCCACTAGTTCGAATTAAGTGGCTACACAGCCCTTAATTTGAACTAGCTAATTCGAACTAGGCGTTAGTCCTCGTAGAATGAGGTTTACCTAGTTCAAATTAAGCGCTCCGCTAGTTCGAATTAACGTCTGTTAGTTCGAATTAACTTTGTAGTGTAGACATACCCTTACTGACAGAAACTTTGCCTGCTTTGGAGTATATAGGGTATATAGAATATCACTAAAATTATATAAGATGCAATAACAGGAAGAACAGGGAGAAAAGTCAGCACTGGGCTTAAATCATGTGTCAGGGAGAAAAGGAGGCTTGCTATTTACTGAAGAATTAATCTTTAAAACTGTTAAATAGAATTAAATCCCATCTACCTCTGACATTTTTAAATTGCAGAATTATTGACCCCTGCAAGCTCTGCTAAAATATTCATGTATTCCAATATTCCCATGTTGCTCCTTTGTGCTGCTCAGGGGCACCAGAGCATGTGGATAACCTGCTACAGCTCTCTAACCTGGGATTCCCCTGAGGAAGAGGAGGCCCGCACTGGGCATAGAGCAGCATAGGTAATTTCTGTCTACTACAGGACTGGCCTTACCATGAGGCGAACTGAGGTGGCCGCCTCAGGTGCCAGACTGTGGGGGAGAGGGGTGCTGCTAGGACCCAGAGAATTGAGACCTTTCAAAGTTTTGGCCCAAGCGAGGGGACATGGGGGCGTCATTTGAGCTCCCCGCCTCAGGTGCCAAAATGTTGTGGGCCAGCCCTGGTCTACCATCACTTGTAGTCCCAGTATACAGGTCTAGGGGAGGGGCTGTGACTGGTACATGACATTCTTCGGTGATTCCCAGCTGTTGGTATTTAGAGCCACCCTCAATCGTAGCTGGGCTTAGCACAGATTTGATCAGAGAATCAGCCCCTTCTTTTTGAGACACCAAGCAGAAACTCCTAGAAGCAGGGAATCTGCTTCCTAGAAGCCAGTGGGGTGGGTGTGCAAGACTATTGGTGTAGTATCTATAAGATTTATCTGGATGGCATTTTCTCGGGGAGGGGTGTGTATGTAATTTCATAGCCTTTGATAAAAATTCCAGCTTCTTGAAACATTAATTCAGGGCAGCTACTTTGTTTCAAAGCCACTAATCTTTAAATTGCAGTGTAGGGGAGCGCATCATGAAACTATAGTAAATGTGATTTGACCTAGGTGTACTTAACATATTTTGTCAGACATTGCATTTTGACACAATTAGCATGGTATAAAGCTTTACCCATTAACTTTTGTGGGCAAAACCCAATTCTTCAGATGAACTTGAGGGATTTGCCCATGGAAGCTCATGATACTAAGGCTATGTCTACACTGTAGGCTTTTTGCGCAAGAACGGCTGTTCTTGTGCAAAAACTTGCAGAGAGTCTACACTGCTCGTGAGTTCTTGTGCAAGTAAATTTACAGTACAGCATCGGAAAAGAGGGCTTCTTCCAGAAGAGTTATTTCTCTCCGCATGAGGAATAAGCCTTTTTGACAAGAGCTCTTGAATTTGAATGGACATCAGAGCTTTCTTGCGCAAGAAAGCATCCACGCTGCTATGGATGCTCTTGCGCAAAAGCACATGGCAGTGTGTACACAAGCTTGTGCAAGAACTTTTGCACAAGAACTCTTGTGCAAAACAGTTCTTGCACAAGAAGCCTGCAGTGTAGATGTAGCCTAGATGTTTTTGTTAGATTCTAAGGGTGCATCTACACAGCACCCAAATCTCTAAATAAGAGCTAATTTTGAGTCTATTTCAAAATAGGCTATTTCAAAATTTGGTACTGTCTATACAGCACCAAATTTCAAAATAAAGCAGTATTTCGAGCCATTCCTTACTCCTCGTAGAATGCGGTTTACAGGGATGGCAAAATAGCACATCCGCTATATTGCGAAATAGTGGACGTGTTCAAAAGATGCGGGATAGCTATTTCGGGATACCTCTGGTATCCCAAAATAGCATTGCAGTGTAGACAAACTCTAAGGTATCACAGGACTACTACTCATTGTTTTTAACGTTACAGACTAACACAGCTATCCCTCTGAGACTTTCACCTATTAACAATGTGCAAAGTAATTGTTTACTTTCATCAGTAAATTTTTTGGCCTAATTCACACTTCACTCTATGCTAACAGAATTCTATTGAAATCACCATGCTCATACCAAGGCAGTACTGCACTATCACATTTGGAGCTGGGAAAGGCAAATTCAGCATTGTCCATTGAAATGAAGTTCTTCCAGTGTAACACCGAAGCAGTAGTGACAGGGGAGTCGACAGACTTGCTGGGCCCCCGGGAAAGGTGGAGGAGGGAGGGCAGCTTTGTGCTCCTGAAAGGGGTGGGGCCTCAGGCAGAAGGGGCGGGGTACAGGCAATAAGCACTTAGCACCTCCTGAAGTGCACTGTGCTGACCTCCCATCCAGTGTGCCCTCTAAAATTCAGGACAGCGCAGCTTCACAGGTGATTAATCAGCCCCGCCCAGTCAGAGGCTCAGGGCTCCTTGCAGGGAGCTGACTAATTGGGTGGGGCTGATTAACCACCTGCCTCGCAGCTTAGAGGGAACACTACTCCCATCCCCACGCCAGCCCTGAGAGCTGCCTGGGCTGGAGCGCAGTGCTCTGGCAACAATTTAAAGGGCCCGGGGCTCTTCCTGTCACTGTTCCTGCTGGAGTGGTGGCCAGGAGCCTGAGACCTTTTTGAATAAGCTGGGCCCTGAAGCAACCCCTTTAGCAGCCCCCACATTGGCAGGCCTGAGCAGTGACAAAGCAAGCCCTTAGTGCACATTTTCAAAATGGAATATGTGTGGAATGTTGCTAATGTAACTGGTGCAGCCTGCTCCCAACTTATTTATTGTCTTATGTGTCTGATGAAATGCAATGTAAAAATCCATTATTGAAGCACTGGGACACATGCAGCTAATTATGTTAATGGAAAAAGTCTGATCTATTTTTTCAAAGAAAATTTTATTACAAGGCAATAAAAAACTATCTAGAAAAATCTTTTATGACCATAAAATCATAGAACACTAGAACTGGAAGGGACCTCGCGAGGTCGAGTCCAGTCTACTGCCATCATGGCAGGACCCAGTACTGTCTAGACCATCCCTGATTGATGTCTGTCTAACCTGCTCTTAAGACCATGTAACTGATCTTATATGTTCTCATTCTTTTTTGATATTCACTTGATCAACATTTGCATAGGATGATTACTTAGCTTTATTTTGTATCAGTCTTACCCACTCACTCGCACTATGACTTCACAGCCAAGTTGACAAGCTTCAGGGTGTAACTATGTCTGAGGACCACTTAATTGGATATTCTCTATAAATGTGCATATATACATGCAATCGATCACTTTTCTCAGGAGTGTATGTATTTTATATTCTCGCTAATGGTCATTTTATCTAGGGAGTAGAGATTGCAGTACATTAATTGTGCATGTTAAATTGCAGAGTGATAAGCTATCAGTGATAATATAAATTAGAATTGTATCTAAATTAGGGTCTGAAATGATGTATGAATTCTTTCCCCCCAGTATATTCCACATCTTTCTCTCACAGCAAGGTAATTGTTCATGCTGTGAACTGTCTAAGCACTGCTTTATAGAAAGCTCTTTCTGTGTGACACACTTGCTCTCTGGCTTGTATTTTTGGTTACCTTCCTTTATACTTGTAATTAATGTGACAGATTTTCTGAAGGCTCCCTGCCAACAGCATGTTAAGCCAAGAAGCCAGAAGAACTTCCGGATTAAATATTACCCTAAATTGTATTTTCTACTATGTTTTTTACCATTTGATGCCAAAGGTTGTCTTTTATTGTGTAGTGCATGAAGGGTAAGTTATACAGAAGTGATTTTAAAGTACCACGCACTGGGAATATGTGTCAAAATAAATGAATGAGGGTTTTGTGGGTTATTTAATCTGATCAGTCTTTCTATCAAAACCCTTGCCTTTTAAAGCCATAGTTGTGAACAAAAGACTCTTTTTCTCACTGTCACCTTTTGCTCACTGTGTTAAGGTAACTAAAGATTGCTTCCAAATTTTTTCCTCCTGTTGAGGTACTATTATGTAATTTACAGCTTGACTAAGGCTCCTGAGTACAAAATTCCAGACCAGCCTATTTGTTCTCTGGTATGGTATCTATTTGAAATGTCATTTTAATTTCATACTTCTTGTTTGCAAATGTAGATATTCAGGTCTGATTAAAGAAAGAAAAAGCAAATCCATTAATGTCTCCTTTCATGGGTAAACCTACAATAACACCAGTGTGTGTGCAAACATGTGCTATGAGAGAGAGACTCATTCCTACTGTGCCTGTCAACTCTGGTCCTCTGTGTTGGCAAAAAGAGACAATTTTACAAGAATATCCTTTCTGAAGTGCTGCGTGCATTTCTGGCAGACCAGCCTGGAAACAAAGGTATCCATTCCACATATATGAAGCAAAGCAATAATACATATTGAATACACTGAGAAAATAAAATCAACAGTTTCATTCAGGTGTGAATTTCCAAGATTCAAGGATAAAAAATGAGTTTAAATATGAAATGTATCTTCATAATAACTCTCTATTTACAAGGTCACAAGAGATTACAGGACAGCATTTCAGCTCTATACTAAATATTCTGCCCCAATGTTTTCCACCAACAATCTCATGGTGATACACAAGAATTAATAAATTAATCTCTCAGCTGAGAGAAATGTAAACAGTAGCATCCCCATTTTAAAAATGAGAACTTAAGCACCAGAGTGGTCAAATGTTTCAAAGTGCCTGCTTACTTTGGGTGTCTCCAGGGCCGTAACAAGGGTGGGGCAAAAACGCAAAAAGTAAAAATAATAAGCTGCAAAAGTGAGGAGCGTGATGTGTGCTAACCTATGGAGAAGGGGAGCATACTTAATATTTTGCCCTGGGCACAAAAATGCCTAGTTATGGCGCTGGGTGTGTCTCTGTTTGGGTGCCCACTGCAAAACACAATAAAGTCTGATTTTTAGGGGAACTAGGCAGCCACAGCCCCAGTTAAAAATTAAGAGGAACTGCTGATGCTTAAAGGTAATGATAACACAATTTAAAATCCACATTTCTTATCTATTCTATACATTCAGTGGTTTATTGTATCATGTATTAAATTCAACCCTTAAGTACTTAGACATTTGGATGGGGCATAAAGAACTCTTGACTTCTATTGTATGTATTGAATGATGATAATGTTGGCAAGAAGATAACCAGTTGATGAAATGGCATATTTAGATTTCTCATTGAGATGTGTTTAATTTTTCAGTAATATTACTGTATTACCATACGTATATAACAATTCCCAAGGAAATCATTTAAAACAGTGTAAAATCAGATGGATTAAAATTAGAAACATACAATAAATGTACCAAAAGTCATATGACTGAGGTGACTCTCCCAATAAGGACTTTAATATATGGAACCGAGAAAAGATTATAAAAGTGTAATTCTCATAATTCTTCAGAACATATTTAGAGGGAAAAAAACCAGTTCTATTCCAAATATCAATGCATCTCTCAATGAACATTAGACCTTTCCAGTTTCAAAAGTAGATTCTTGCAGACAAGAACTGAGGACTAGATCTAACAGTTGACCAGTTCAAAACAAAAGATAACAGGTGATTAAATCTATGATTAATATTTATAATATTAATAGTGATAGAAATGTAGCCGTGTTAGTCTGGTGTAGCTGAAGCAAAATACAGGACAATGTAGCACTTTAAAGACTAACAAGATGGTTTATTAGATGATGAGCTTTCGTGGGCCAGACCCACCTCCTCAGATCAAATGGTGGAAGAAAATAGTCACAACCATATATACCAAAGGATACAATTAAAAAAAAGAACACATATGAAAAGGACAAATCAAATTTCAGAACAGACATTTCTGACAGACATTTACCTCCGCGCCCCTCCCCATCCCCTTTCTGTTCTGAAATTTGATTTGTCCTTTTCATATGTGTTCTTTTTTTTTAATTGTATCCTTTGGTATATATGGTTGTGACTATTTTCTTCCACCATTTGATCTGAGGAAGTGGGTCTGGCCCACGAAAGCTCATCATCTAAAAAACCATCTTGTTAGTCTTTAAAGTGCTACATAGTCCTGTATAATATTAATGATTTATATAAACAGCTGTTTGTGTGAATCACACACTTGTATGTTTTAGGAACTTCTGAGTTATAGACCATGCTCACAGTGGTTAAACATTTTGAATATTTTATCCTATAAAATAAACACTGCAATGTTAGGAGAAGCCCAGATTCAAGTATTAAAATAAATTTTAAAAAGGTCAAGGTTCTGGCTCCCGAGCCACACAATTCTTTTTTCAACTAATCAGTGAACACGAGTCAGATTTGGTCAGTGAACATAGCTTGTCTTTTTCCATTATATTGGACAAATGTCCTGTGTATCTTGCATCTACTGTTTGAATGGCACTGGTTTTAGGAATACTGTTGCCATGAAGGACATTCAAGGTTATGTAATTAGGCATGCCACCTGGACAAAATAGTTTGAACTGTGAGTGCTGACCTCAGGGCAGACTGTCAAGAAGCAGAGCAGAAACTCCAAATTGGGTGTGTGAGCTATCGTTAGATTTCACCAACTTAGTAACAAACATGAACTCCTAAAGTACTGTAACAGTCTCAGCACAGTGTCACGGACAGTCTCCGTGGGCATGCCATTTCCCCTGCCACCCAGGCAAGCAAGACTTAATGATGGGTGGTTGTTATACATCAAAGATCACAAAAGATTCAAGTTGCTCCCTGTCCCGAGGGGCAAGTCACTTGCCCCAGGTCAATTTGTACCCTCGATCTCACACTAAAAACAATGCTTGCAGCCAATCCTGTAATAAACTGACTAGAGATTTATTAACTAGGGAAAAAAGGAGTTGTTTACAGATTAAAATGGGCAAACATATATACACAGGTAAATTACAGTTTTTGGTTACAACAGATGACAAATATAGTAAATCTATCAGCACTGATGGGCTACGTCTAGACTGGCCCCTTCTTCGGAAGAGGCATGCTAATTTCTAACTTTGGAATAGGGAAATGCGCGGGGGATTTAAATATACCCTGCGGGATTTAAATAAACATGGCTGCCGCTTTTTTTCCGGCTTGGGGAAAAGCCGGAAAAGAGCGTCCAGACTGGCGCAATCCTCCGGAATAAAGCCCTTTTCCGGAGGATCTCTTATTCCTACTTCAAGTTTAATATTATTCAAGTAGGAATAAGAGATCCTCCGGAAAAGGGCTTTATTCCGGAGGATCGCGCCAGTCTGGACGCTCTTTTCCGGCTTTTCCCCAAGCCGGAAAAAAAGCGGCGGCCATGTTTATTTAAATCCCACGGGGGATATTTAAATCCCCCGCGCATTTCCCTATTCCAAAGTTGTAAATTAGCATGCCTCTTCCGAAGAAGGGGCCAGTGTAGACACAGCCATGTATTTTAGGGCTAACCCAGGTTGAGCCTGGGGATTCTGCTTCTATTTTGTAGAGCCAGTCCTGTGTGAGGCTAAGCAGCAAAAGAGGTGACACATTTTCTTGCCAGGCATTTTTATATTTTTCAAGCTGATGGGATGAGCCCTTTTGCTTGTCCCCTCTTCATGGGTGTGAATGGGAAATTAATATTATTATGTCCCACAATGACCTCTTTAATTTTGATAGGTTTCTTGATAAGCAGGTGAAAATCCTTCTTTAGAATCACAGTTGGGCTACGTCTACATGGGCATGATCTTGCGCAAGAACTCTTTTGCGGAAGAGTTCTTGTGCCAAACTCTTCCAGAAGGGAGCATCTATACTGGCATGTGCTTTTGCGCAAGAGCATCCATGGCAGTGTAGACGCTCTTTTGTGCAAGAAAGCTCTGATGGCCATTTTAACCCTAGGGCTTTCTTCCGCAAGAAATTCATGTTGCCTGTCTACACTGGCCTCTTGCGCAAGAACAGTTGCGCAAGAGGGCTTCTTCCTGAGCGGGAGCATCAGAGTTCTTGCGCAAGAAGTCCTGATTTCATACGTCAGAGCGTCAGTGTACTTGCGCAAGAACATGCGGCCAGTGGAGACAGGCAGCAAGTTTTTGCACAAAAGTGGCTGCTTTTGCGCAAGATCACGCCAATGTAGACATAGCCTTACAGAGGAAATGTTTTTAGTTATAAAGCAAAAATACAAATATTACCTTGTAGCATGTGATGAACATATTGTTAGTGAGGTTAATGTATATGCAGCATCTTACAAGCAATTCATAAAGTCTAAACACATAAGTTCAACATCCATCTTAACCATACTAACACACAGGAAAAACTGACTTGTTTCCAGCAATGAATTTGCCAGTGCTCAGCTGAGGCCTACAGCCATGGCAAGAGCTGGCACCTGACCTGCACCAAATATTTTGTCTGATTGTAACACACACAGCTGGAACCTTGTGGGACATAATGTTCATGCAACTGTGTAGATATGCTCTATATTCTATGCATTTCCAACTCTTCTTCCCTTTCTGAGCCTTTATCATCTTGTGCTCACATTGCCAGGAATTTTCAATGCTGATCCATACCTGGAACATGATACATAATCCAGTGTGTCATGCTAAGTCCCTCCTACCTTTATTTCACTTTCCACTACTCACTCCCTTCCCCCTGCTCCACTACCAAAAATTATGCATCAAAGGATAGGATTTTTACAAGTGTCCAACTTTGGCCTGTCTTCAACAGAATTAGAACTAGGCCAACACTAAATGCATTTGAAAGTCCCACTTTTGTGCTAAATTTCCTGATCTACTCTTTGTCTTTATTTTGCCCTTTCTGCGTCTGCTATTAGAAGTATTCAATACTTACTGAGATGACTGGTTGCGTCTAACGCAAGGACTTTATGGGTTTTCTATTTATTCCTACATATCAACTGATAGTATGGGGAACAGATTACAAAAAAAGACTTATTTTCAAAGTATTTATTACACACTGGAGTTAACAAACAAAACAGTCTCTGGTGAGGTCATAATTATTTCACTTTCTTTCTTGTCACCACAGAGTCTCCCACAATGGGGAAAGCCTAAACACCTCATGTAAAAACAAAAAAACTCAAGCAGACAATCCCCCTCTTCCTTAGCTCCCCAGATTTTTTGAAAGAAACACTTCAAGTGTTGACCCATCAAAGTAATAAAAGGGCACAAGTGCTCCATTGCCCCTTTTGCAGACCAATTTACAAGGGCTGAGGGTCTACCCCAGTACAACGTCTCTGAAGTAGCTCAAATGAATTTACTGGCTCTATGCCCAGTTATGGCAGCCAAGAATCTGGCTCGTTCCATTCAGGATTGTGTAAAGCAGAAGTAGGCTATGGGCATGAGCAGTGAATGAAGCTTCTGCTTAGGAAAGCTCCACCCCTCTCCATAGCCCCAGCTATACCCACACTTCAGCCCTGCTTCATTCCAGGCCATGCTCCCACTTGGCTTGCTGGAAGTGTCCCTCGGCCTCGCAGCCCCCCCAGGCTTGGCAACCTACTGTTTGCACTCTTGGCTGAGTACCTCCCTTCTCTTCTCCCCGTGCCTCCCCACTCACCTCCCCTGTCTGAAACCCACCTGCAGCTAGCAGGGGGTGCGCTGAGTGAGGAGAAGGGGTCTGTGGCAAATGGCAGGGGGGCTGAGAGTAAGTGGGGAGCAGAGAGGCGGATCTCAAGTGAGCAGTGGCAAGATGGAAGCAATGAAGAGGAAACCCATGCAGCCGAAGGCAAGCGGAGAGGTGGGGACTGTATGTGGTGAAGAGTCAAGCAGGGAGGAAAGGAAGAACTGGCAACAGCAAGTGAGCAGAGGAGACCTCCAGAGAGGGGGATATGAGGACTGGTGACTGGAGCCATGGCAGCTGGGGAAGAATACTGAGCTTCAGCTTTTATATGCTCCATGCAGGTTGCGAGGCAGTGGAGGAGGTTCTATCTGCTGTTCACATACAGGTTCAGTAGTAATCGCTCGAGGGAGTCAAAGGAACCTGGGAAGCTGAATACCAGATACAGCTTCCTCTGATGCTCTGGAATCTGCATGAAGCACAATAAATAAGGGGTGGGAGGGAGACTTCCAGTGGAACACAAAGAAGGGTAGAGGAGGGGCTACCACAGCCCAGGCCTCTGCTCATGGCTATGGGCATTTGTGCTAGAAATGTTTGAGAACTCTACTTTTTTTGGTGCTAGAATAATGATAATTGTTCTAAATCTTTCAAAAATGTTTTTAACTTTATCTGCAGAAAAGGACAGAGGAAGGAAAACAATCAGTGAAAAGTTCCCCCCGAGTCTAAGAAAGGGTGGGCAACTTCAGCATGCCAAATTAACACCACTTTAATGTATTAGATTATTACAGTCTAATTGCTGACACCCAGTAGTATGCCCCAACCTTACATCTTCCAGTAGCAACCATTTCACTGCTACATTACTGTCTCAATTAACAGAAACTTTATTCCCCCCTTCCCTCTCCCCCGATATAGGTTCTTATATCTTTCTCTCCTACGACAAAATAGCTCAGAGGGGATGGTGGATATGTTGTGTGCCCTGCGTTCATATAGGAAGTGTAGCACATTTGTTGGTGATTTCCAAGCACTGTAAATTACAATAGCAGCTGTGCCCGTGTGGTATTTATTAGTTCTGCACAACTGTGTTCAGTTATTAGAAGGTGCTTCTACTTGCACACAAAACACCTGACATTTTCTTATCACTCATAAACTTTGTTTTCTTTTATGACAAATTCAGTTAGTTACAGAGATTAATTGATTGGATAACTAGATGGAATTGTGCCAATAACAAATAGTACATATGCAAGGACAACAATCCCCAAATCACACCACACCAGGAATACAGGGGGTCTCTTTGACCTAATATTTTCATTCACTTGATAAGAGCTACCTCCCTCTTAACATTAGAGCAAATAATATAGCTGCAGTATTCCTCACAGAAAATTCAGTCTCTGCCTGGTAAATGCACTACTTCATAGGTCAACTTTAAAGGACCTAACATTGGAATTTAGGATAGAAGACAATGTGGAAAGAAAGTATCAGGAATCTTCTTTTTCTGTATGCTGTCTCCCAGACTGTTGACTGTGGCAGGATACAACCCTGGTGTTGTGAAGTAGCCGTTCTCTGATTGGCAACGGCCTGATTCACAACACCAGCTGCTATACCATACCATGTACACTGATGGGAGTGGGCCTCCAGGCAGCATGCTCTTCAACAGACTGCTCTTTCCCAGCTGTTGATGTTGTCTGTGTTCCTCACAGTTACTATCTAGAAAACAAAAGAAATATGGCTAGATTAGACATTGACACATCCTGCAGCACTGCCTAATTGTTCTAATTATAAGATGTTAAATGTAAGACATTAACCATTTGTACAAATAAGTGGCATTGATACAGTGTTAACATTTTACTTATTTTTAAACAAATTTTAAAACCACACAGGTAATGGTGTACAGTTGGCCTCTCATCTTTTATATAAGATTAGATCTTTCCCTTCCCTCATTCTCCTCTCATGCCACAGGGTCTGAAAGCTACAAGTCAAGGGTTGCAATCCAGATTCCCTGCAAAGCCCTGAGATTCACAGAAGAAAAGAAAAAAGGCTTTCTCCACACAAATATTCAAAAGGTGTTCAGGTGATTATCTCCCATTGATATGAATAGAAGGTAGATGCCTTGTGAGGATCCTGGCCAAAATCTTGAATGGTGTATCCCTTCTAACAGCCATGGCTCCCCAATCAGCCATTGTTACCATTAGCTCTCGCCACCTCCAGGCCTGCATCATGTCTATCTCTCCAAGGCAGGAGGCCCTTAATGCGTGCTACATGAAGCAGTATTTATTTCTCTGAGGATTTATTCCTAGGACTCTGCTGAGTTTGGTGGGCAGTATCACATGTGCAGGGCTAGCTCTGCATTGCCCCTCCCCTCCAAATTTTTCTCCATCCTCTACTGTGACAGAGAGGGTCTTGCAGGACCAGAAGAGAGCAAGTTACAAATCTTCTCTTTCTCCCGATGGTGCTCCCTATTCCAAATGCAGAAGTCAAGGGCTACAATAAACCCATTATTATTCAAACCACTCTCCTGTGAAAGTCATAGACAGAGTTATGAATTGTATGTTTCATGTTATTAAAAAAATTCCTGGCTTCTGCATGGATAATAGCTCTGATAGCAATGGCTGTACAAACTCTCGCACCCTGACAATTACAAAGATATCTATCTCACAGAGCACAGCAGTTGAGCATCACATTGCAGTGACAGCACAAGAAATGGACTCCGTTTTAGTTCCAAGTGTACCCCAAGTGAACAATAATAACTGGTTGTTGAGATGATCCAGGCGACACTTATGAAATTATGTGCATTATTATAACACCCGTGATCCCCAGTCATGAACCAGAACCCCATTGTGCTAGACGCTGTACATAACATAGAACAAAAATGCCATCTCTGCCTAGAGAGCTCAGGCATCTACGTGGGCACTCATTCACAATGCCACGTGTGTGCAAGTACTGATCTGAAAGATGAGAAAGAATGGGTTATTTTCAGAGTGCAAATCAGTCTATAATCTACCAATTTACCATGTGACGGTGGGGACAGTAATTAACCAAACCCACAAGATAGCCTGCTCTTGAATCTCTTAGCTTTATTGGGGTTATATTAAGATGTGGCTGAAGTCTTTGTATAACCTCTTATTGGGGACCGTGCACAATGGAGACTATTCGAATGCCTGCCACTTCAAAAAGGGGGCCTATATTCTCCCATTTTCCATAAGTGTTCATCAGGAGTAAAGCACAATATCTTGGGATGGGGCAGAACCAACTGCACTCTGCCAGATTCCCAGCCCCCCATGCCCATAAGGAAAGCTAGCAATTGTGACTAAATGACAGCAGTTACTGGGATAGCATGTCTTGTAGGAGTCATACAGGAATGGCAGCAAACTAAGGGTACATCTACACTTGCACCCTAGTTTGAACTAGGGATGCAAATGTAGGCCACCGAAATAGTAAATGAAGCGGGGATTTAAATATCCCATGCTTCATTAGCATAATCTCGCCCGCGTGCTGTTTTGGAACTCAGCTGTTTCGAACTAGGAAGTGCACTCCGGGCTGCATTAGTTCGAATCAAACCCCTTGGTTCGAACTAACGTTACTCCTCATTTTTTGGAGTAAAGCGGCGGGCGAGATTATGCTACTGAAGCGCGGGATATTTAAATCCCCATTTCATTTACTATTTTGGTCGCCTACATTTGCATCCCTAGTTTGAACTAGGGTGCAAGTGTTAGACGTACCTCTTGGGACTAAGCAGCAGTTTGAAGGTAAGATTCCAACAGGTAGGAAACCTTTAGGAGCAAACCACTTGGCCTTTACCACAAGACAAGTAGACCCACCCACCCATTAGCTCAGAGGAAACTCCGCAAAAGCCCCATGCATAGCCTCTCCACAGTCTTCTCCCAGCATGTGCAGGGGAGCAGCAACCAGATTTGGTCCTTAGGCAGAAAAGCTATTACCACATGTAATAACAGACTACTTTTCAGTGCCAAGTTCTATTGTGTAGTTGCTGTGGGAACTGTAGCTGAATTTCTTGACACGTGTGTGTATATAAAGTCTCATCATGTTGCATTAAGAGCTTTTATTGCAATAGAATGTTTCCCGAGTTTCAGTACACCAGACCACACTGAAAAAAAAGTCTATTTATATTTAACCAATATTTGTACTTAACCTTTACCCTAGAAAAGAAGCCTTGAAGCGGAATTCATATTTCAGTTTGTATTGATCAAGATGACATGATAGTTCTGGCCTTTCACTCCATTCAACAGAGCACATTTTGTCACAAAATAATGCCAAACACTTTTTATACATTCTGTTTCATGGGAGCACTAGAGTCTGTCACTAGTAAGTAGAATGGGTAGGGAAAAAATGTGTACTTTTTCAAGATTGTTTAAATCTCCAGAAGCCTCTACACTATTTGTCAATTTTTATTTTTTAAAATTCGTTTATTGTATGCATCACTTGCTCAGTGAGGGAAGTAAGCTTGAAAGATATTTTTGGTGAGAAATAGTATTACATTAACCAATAAGTAAATTGCACGTAATATAAGACTTCCTCTCCCTTTTACTTAATATGCATTTTTCATCTATTTATTGGTGGAGACTAGAACTATGGTTGCTTCCATCTTCTTTTACACCACATCATTCTAAATACATTCATATTATTGCAACTAGGGCCAGATCTTATATGCAGTCAAACATACAATTGCATATATTTCAACTAGTTGCATGCAGGGTGGGTCCAATAATATTAGAAACAAGGGGTTGATGAGATACTATTTTTATTGGACCAACTTCTCTTGGTGTGTAAGCTCAAAAGTTTGTTTTTCTCACCAACAAAAGTTATTTCAATAAATGTTACATCACTCATCTTGTCTAATACATTTCAAATGGCACGTATTTAATAGCCAAGTCTGCAGAACTATGTCTTCCAGCAGTGGCCAGAATATTGTCTCAGATTAGCCAACAAGAAATTTGTTGAATATAATGTAGTTATTCGGGATTTACACTGGTATGATAGAGTAAAATGGCCATTAGAAGCAGAAAAATAAACCCCTTTCCTGTCTGTAGAGAAGTTAGAAAACCATGCCAATAATTTAAAAAGATTTTTAACAAACCATCCAATGACCACCTACAGAAGACTTTTTTTTATACATTAAACTTACTTGTAGTGAAACAGATGATGTAGCCTGGAAAACTACAGCACTAAGGATAGCAACTATAGCCCACTGGCCAAAAGTTTATTAGTCTTGGTAATATTCCATGCAAATAGATTTTCCTGCTTTGGTCACAGCAGTCTATTAATTCAGTCCTCTTGTCTGTTACATCTTTATTCTCCGCAGGTTAATCCTGCCAAATTCCTTTGCTGTAGTACATGTCACACAGCCTATAATATCCAACAAAACAGTTTTGCTAATCCTGTTTTATCAGCTTTGTTGCCCTGTCTAGTCAATACAATAGTGAAAAACCACACACAAGGTTTTTGCCAAGATTTTTTTTTCAATATGGTTTCAATTAAATGGTTTGAGAGCAGAACAGAGTATTTGGACATGTGCCAATGTCCTTCAGACACAGAATGTCAAGGCACTTAATTATACAGATCTCCAAACTCTTTCAGATGTCCCACCTACCCAGTAAACTGAATATACTTAACGCAAGTGTAAAAAATCAACTCCAATCTTTTTTAAAACACTCTCCATCCGTTAAGGATTTGAAGATGGCTGAACACCAATGTATTTACTGCCCATTACCTTACTAGCAGATTAAACAAATGAATAAAGGCTGCCTCATTAGCAGTTCTTTGTTGTCTTGTTTACTGTTTAGTAGACTCATTAATTATTAGAAGAGGCACATTCATTCTTGCAATAACCTTTGTCAAGCCTGGTAAACTGACTGCTAACCAGCAAATGAATCCTGATTTTCATGTTAACACACACACACACACACACACACACACCCCTCAGTAGTGTTCTGATACACAATTGCTTGTATTTCTTTTTAATATATTTGTATCCATAGATCATACCCAAATCTCTTATGAAAAGTAAGCAATGGACAAAAGGAATTCCCCTTCCTTCATCATACCATATTTATTACACTAATTACTTAAAGGGAATACTCTCATTTCAAGCCTGGTGTGCGTGTGCATCCAGACACATATTTACAAAAAAGCTCATTAATATTTTTTTCAATCCCCAGTTTCAGGATTCCATATAAACATAAAGTGAGAGCTGAATGATTTAACCACCTCAGATGAGAACTGCATACAAAGTTGTAGCTATGTTGGTCCCAAAGTATGAGAGAGACAAAGTGGGTGAGGTAATATCTTTTATTGGGCCAACTTCTGTTTGGTGAGAGAGACAAGCTTTCGAGCTTACACAGAGCTCTTCTTCAGCTTTCATCAATAGCAATTGGCCCAATAAAAGACATTTCACCCACCTAGTTCCTCAGATAAGAACTCTTTATCAAACCATTACATGACATTACATAACCCTCTAGCCCCATTCCCTTTTAGTATCTGATAAACTGATCCCAAATTGAGGAAACTTCCGAGTAGGGATGTGATAAAAAGCCAAATTAATATCAACATTAGTTATAAATTAATTATAAGACTTGGAAATATATTTTAACATGGGCAGCCTCGTTTCTATCATTTAAAATACTGGGAGGGAGGGGGCTGTGAGTTGCTAGTTGGATCTTTCATCTTTGGCACAATTACTCCAGCTAAACTCCAGTCCCAGCAGATAGCTGAGAATGAAACCAGCCTGTTCAAGTCTCGCCTGATACAAGACTAACATTTAGAAATTATTTTACACATACAAATTTAACATCTTTACCTTGCAGCTACTTCTACAACTCCATGCTACTAATTTTAGATGACAGATAATGTATTGATTTTTGGTGTCACAAGCTTCGTTTAAGAAAAACTCGAATTTCTGAAATGTCGTATTTTAACAGCCACCTTGAAAACAGCATATCCAAACCCTCTCTCCCCCTCTTCCTGACTGTGGTACATTGTTATCAAACACATTCCACTTGCAAGTCTCTTGTACTGGATCGTCTCTGCACACGTCTTAACACTAATTAAAAATGTGGAACAATTAAACTGTTTGCTAAATTAGCAATTCTGACCCTACAGCCTCATGGCTGTGAGAGCAGTCCACGGAGACGGCATAGCGTTACCTTGGCATGATTTTGTGCTGACAGAACAGTCCATCCGTCTTCACGTCTTTAGACAGCTGTGCTTACCTGGCAGAATGTAAACATCTTTGAACTTTGCTTACTGGATAAAAGTAAGCATTAGTTTCCTATTGCATTTCCTCCTACAAGATCAATCACACATACAGGCTAGACACAGCATTCCTGTGTTTGTAATTAATCTCGTAAAGGCAGAACATCTCCTCTTGATCGATTGCTATATTTGCATGCAGTCAGAGGGAGTAGGAGAAGAAAATAAAGTCAGTAGCAGAATAATAATCAGCTGATCCTTTAATGAAGACTGGGACATGCTATATATACACAGCAAGATGCCTTTTTTAGTGAGCTGATTCACTGTCGGAAAATTCATTTTGCAATGAATGTTGATAATTAACACTGGGGAATTCAAGATTGTTTTTAAATACAATGATAGAAAAGTTATTTTCTTCATCACGGAAAGATTAAAAGGTTTTTTGTTTTGTTCTGCTCTATTTCATCAAAACAACTCCAAAACATGGTCTCTAGTCTTGCAAAATTTCTTTAGCTGTTGCAAATTCTTGACTCTTCTTGTCAGTGTTAGAGTGAGTCAAACTTTGCTTAATTCTACCTGATTCCGCTGGACATACACAATGATCAACTTGTCAATGGGAGATTCCCCAACACCACACATATATTGGATCAATAATATTTAGTATCAAGAAATTTACATTGTAAAAATTCTCTGCCAATTATGGAAACATTTAAAAATGTTGGGCTTGGAATAAACTGATTTAAAATGACAAGCAAATATCATAACTGCTGCGTATTCCACTTCTTCTCCTCTCGCGGTGCATGAGTGTATATGCGTGTGTAAATTTATTCCACTTTTGATGGCGTTCAGAAGTTGTGATGATGCAGGCAAACAGAGGCAAATGCAGAACACTAACCTAATAATAATTTGCAGAAAAAAGCATAGTGTTCAACAACTACTAGATATAAAAATCTGAATGCTACTACTTTTTTAGTGCTAGCAGTTTTACTGCACAACATGTGGTGAGCTCTAACATTAGTACTGTGGCATCGTGTTGCTTTCAGTCCCAATACATATTTTATCCCAAACATATACCTGTGATACACACCAAACTTAGTCTACAGCAACACGATATATTTTGATTTAAGAGTATTACAAAGAAACTCTCACTGAATACAAAATTGAAACCGGTCAGATTCAACAGCAAAACAACACTTGATTCATTGCAAAGGTCTCTCTCTTTCCACAGCCTGTTTTACAGACTTGGAGCTTAATGTCTAATGCAGACAATTTGAAATATTCTAAAGCACTGACTTGTCCTTTTGTGAAACAGATTTTGTACTTTACAATATCTTACGGATGGTAATATTCAAGCAATTACTTTCAAAAATTCTATATATGTTACATACTATTCCTATTTGTATAAACATCTGCATTCAGATGAGCAAGGCCTCTAACACACTTTAGTACCTGAATAGCTGAAGGCTTTTTTGTTCATAACATCAGATTGTTTGACAATTACAGGATGCAACTATTAAATCTTTCAAAATGCTCTAAATTTCTAAGAAGATAGATTTTTTATGATTACTATTCCATTTTCTAGAAGTTTTAAAAAAATCCAATATTTTCTAACCTTGGAAGAATATGGTTTTAGCAATATAAGCTTTAAATATTCATGTTACTTTGCTCTCTCTGTTAAAGAAAGCTTCTCTTTATATTGGTGGTAGAATAACTGAATTCTACCATCTCCATTTTACCGTTGTGTCAGAGAATACTCACATATATACAAGTTGGCTTTCATCATAGAAATCTGTGGTTCCTTGTAAGATTGCCTGTTTATTGTTTAGAGAAATTACTACTAAAACAAAAATCAAGCCGGGGGTGGGAGGTGGAGTGGGGAGGGGAGAAGCCGCCACTGGTCTGAATCTTTCTGCATCTATTAATCAGCTCTCTGTGCAGCAGGCTCCTTGCGGCTGTGTACAAATCAGACCACAGTGGTGCTATCCTTAGACTGTCGATGCAGGCACATAAACTGAAGTGACAGACTGTTCTAGAATATCATTAAGGAGCCTGGCCTATGGCTCTTCACTTCCCTCCCCTCAGCATCTTGGAGATGGTCACTTTGAGCTAATAAACACCTTTAAATCTTGCCCATACAAAATCTTCTAAGTCTTTGTGCAGCCCTGGTGAAGTTGCCTCAGCACTCCTGAAGAGGCGTGTCAGCTGTGTCTGACATTCCACTCTGCCTGTTTGGGGGAGATGGAGGAGACTGTAGAATAAAAGGAGTCTGGAGCCAGTGTGCCTAGCTTTATGTTATCTGTAAATAGTTGTTTAAACTGATTCCTCCTTGCCCTACACCATCAGTGTTGACAAATAAAGAACTGTCAAATATTAACACAATTTCTGGCCACGTGCAATGTGATTTTCACCACTACAACATGCACAGGCACCTACTCCTGGACATAGTTCTCAATTTCCATACCTCTGCATTACTCCCAGGGCATGGAATTCCTCATTCTGCTTTGTGATCTTATTCATAGTTATATACTCATCCGTAGGCTATTCTCCTCTGTTAGGCTTTTGAGATCCCTTTTCCTAATCTGCAGTTTTCTGAACCTATTTCTCAGTCTGTAATTAATAACTGTTTCATCACTGGCCTGTGAGAGATCTGATCTGTTCTCTCCACTGCCATAATAAACTGAAATCCATATTTAGTGTCAGTTTCTCCCTCCCTTAGCTGTGTGCCACACATGAATTCCACTGTCACTCATCATAGTTTTGCTAACCATGCCACACAACCATTTTTCTATAATATATAATACATACTGTTTTACATACTAAAGCTGGCATCATTTTATTAGTCTTAAATTAAAAGATTTTCTTTACTGTTGGCATCATATTAAATGTACTGAAGGTGAAAACAAAAGTGGGCAAGAAAACAGGAGATCTCGCATGAGTGAAATAAGCTAGATGTGTCTTATCTTCCAATTCTGTGGTGTTAACTAAGTTCAATTAATTGACAAAACACAGAACAAAGCATTATATCCCCCGAGTTTTTGGGGGTGGGGTGGGGGGAATAGGAACAGCCATGTGTAAGGAATAAGAGACAAAAATCACACTAATACCCAAAAACGAAAGAATTCATAATTTACAACAGGAAACATTATGTTGAGTACATTATATGGTATCTCAAAGATAATGCAAACTGGAAAAAGGAGCTGAAATTACAGAAGGCTGCATTAGAAGAAAACAGTTTACAAATCAGCCAAAAGACTAAATACATGTGATGGTTCAATAAAAGGGACAATGAGAAGCCAGTGTACATAAGAGCGAAAAATCTGTGAAACAAGTACAATATTTTGCTTCATTGTTGAGCTAAAATGGGAATGTGGACATGGATTTTAGATACTGCATGATTTTAGATTGGTGAAAATGGAGGGAATAAAAAGAAATTCTCTATGATAAGTATCATGTCAAGTTGGGGCAGGGGAGGGAAGGTGATAGAATTTCCAGGCCCCTGGCCCTGGTGGGGAGGTGACTCTGTGCTCCTGGAAGGGATGGGGCCTCAGGAGGCAGGGGTGGGGTTGGGGCTAGCTGCCTTCTGCTAGCCCTACAGCATCACCCATAGCATGCTAAATGGGGCTCCAGTGGCAATTTAAATGGCCCAGGGCTCCGGCCACTGCCACTGCCGTGAGCCCCAGGCCTTTTAAATCACCATGCCCCATGGCAATTGCTTCTTCCCTTTCCCCCATGGGTGGCCTTTGCCAAGAAAATTAAAGAACCAAAAGTACATAAGACCATTATTAGGCGAGTCATGATGTATGGGTCAGAATGCTACTTTCTTAGTGAGAATGCTCATGCGGATGGTGGGTAAGATAAAGCTACATGATTAAATGGTATGAAACATAATGCAGGTGTAGCCCCATCTCAGAAAAGCTGGGGGAGTATCTACTGAGATAGTTCTGTCATATGACACGAGATGGGATATGTTGGTCAAAGAATACAAGATCTAGTAGTCATAGGGCAAATGACCATAAGGAAAATCAGGAAAAAGATGGTTTGAGGTGACGAAGAAGGACGTAAGGAAGATAAGTCTCAGCTTACATGATGTGCTCAACAGGAATAGTTGAAGAGCAAGAGCTACTGACTTGACCAATGGGACAAGACAAAGAAGAACAAAGTAGCAGAGTGGGCGAGTAACACATTAGCCTTCTACTTCCTGAGGCCAGAGTCTAAATCCTTTGCAGTACTATTTTTCTATGCAATTTTAATAATGGATAAGACCTCTCCTATGGGTCACTACTGAATATCAATCCATATCGGCACAAAACAGAGAGGTCCTGGAAGACGAGCGAAGGGCTGACACAGTGCCCATCTCTAAAAAATGGGAAAAGGAGAAGCCTGGGAACTATAGACCAGTCAGCCTGACCTCAGTACCCGGGAAGCTGCTCTTCAGTTTGCAAATACCTGGAGGATGAAGGGGTATTCACTAGCAGCCAGCATGGATTTACCAAGAACAAATCATGCCAAACCAGCTTGATTTCCTTCTTTGACAGGGTAACTGTTGTGGTGGACAGGGAGAATGCGGGGGACATAATATACTTGGCTTCAGCAAGACTTTTGACAGTTCCCCATTAGGGATGTAAGCGACTACTGACTTGACTAGTTGCTTTCCCTGCACCTTGTTACCTCTATCAGAGAGATGCAAGAGGGGGGGATGAGAAGCTGGTGCTGGGGGGCTCTTGCCACATTTCAAAGGTGGAGGCACGGCACCTTTATCGACTAATTCCATCAAATTGATGCAAATTTCATCAACTATTCAATTAGTTGATTAACCTAAATGTAACATCCCTATCCCACATGCCATTCTGATAAGTAAGCCTAAGAAATGAGGGCTTGGTGGAATGACCATTACGTGGATACATATCTGGTAAACAACTGCAAACAAAGAGCATCTATTAATTTCAGGTTGGAGAGAAATCTCAAGTGGAGTTCAACAGGAATCTGTTCCGGGTCTGGTTTGGTATAGCATCTTGCTTTCTTGGGGTGCAAATTGTGTGGCTTATTTCAAGTCAATTCTGAAATATCTTATTTCAAAATTTCGCATTGTCTACACAGCACTTATTTTGAAATAAATCACTATTCCAAAACATCCCTTATTCTTTGTGGAATGAGGTTTACAGGGACATCAGAATAGTAAGCCTGTTACATTTTGAAATAACGGGTGTGCTCAAAAGACGCGGAATAGCTATTTCAGGATACCCCTGGTATCCCAAAATAGCACTGTAGTGTAGATGTAGCCTTAATGATGTGGATGTAGAAATAGAAAACATACTGCTCAAATCTGCAAAAGACACAAAGCCAGGGGATGGTTGCCAACACACAGGTGGTCAGAGCTAAAATTCAAAGACATCTTCAGAACTGGGCTAAAAACAAAGAAATTAAATTAAAAGACAAATATAAGGTGCTACACTTACGGAAGAAAAAAATAAATATAAAATGGAGGATAATTGGGTTGGCAGCACCACTGAGGAAAAGGATCTGGGAGTTGCTGGATCATGGGAAGTGATAGTACTGCTCTATTCAGGGCTGGCTAGGCCTCGGTTGAAGTTCTGTGTCCAGTTTTGGTTACCAATGTATATCAAGGAGGTAGAGGAACTGGAAAAAAATCCAGAGATGAGCAACAAAGATGATCCAAGGGATGGAATGCAAGTATACAAGAAAAGACAGAAAGAACTGGATATGTTTAGTTTGGAAATGAGGCGACTGAGAGGGGATGGGAGAGGAAACTAAAATACTTGAAAGGCTGCCATAAAAAAGTTGTTCTCGAATCACAGAGAGCAGGACAAGAGGCAATGGGTTCAAACTACAGCACAGAAGATTTAGATTCAACCACCAGAAAAAAATTTCCAAACTGTAAGAACAGGAGGGCAATGGAACAGACTTGAGAGGTTATGGAAGCTCCTTCGCTGGAGGTTTCAAAAGGAGGCTGGATCGCTAGCTATCTTGAACAGTTCAGACACAACAAATCCTGCATCTTGACAGGTGGGTTAGACTAGATGACCCTCGTTGTTCCTTCTAGTCTTAGAGTTCCGCATAATTGAGAATGTCTGCCCACTTAAGAAGCCTGATGAGGCAAGGTGCCTTAGTTGCTTTTGAGAGGCTTTATTAGAAATTGAAAACACTCAGCACCATGCAAGTTCAGGTACTGGCATTGCTAGGGCTGTCAAAGCAAGGATGTTGCAGCATGATTCTCCAGTGTGTATCAGTGTTCTGTGGCAAAGAATGCCCAGTGCCCATCTTCCCTATTTCTGACCCAGCCAGAGAAAACAGTCACTACAGCAAACAAAAACATGTATTCAGAAGTTACAAAAACTGCAATACTTAGGTGCGACTCAATACTATATACACAGCACTTTTCAGCATTTGACATATGGAGAAAGTAGTGGCTGGAGTGAGCAAGAGCCTTACCTGGACAAAAATGTAGGGAGACATGTTCTCAATAATTCTCCCCGGTGGCCACATCTATGATTCAAAATGTCACACAAAAATTGAGGCATGGTGGGAGAGAAAAGAAAAAACTTTTACCACCCATCATTAATTAACTAACAGAACTTGATCTTTTCTAATCAATAAGAAGAGCATGTGATTTGTTAAGTCACTTTCAATAGTAAAAATAAAACTTTTCTTCACAGACGCTGCAGAGCAGTGAGACGCTGGTTTTTCCAAGCAGGCAAGATGACATCAACAATTAGCAAAATTATTCAGTTCTGTTGAATTCACATATTACTCATGACCAGCATAAAAATTTTAAATTATGTCCCTAACAGACTGCAATCTTTTGTTAAATAATGTTCTAGTAATAATAAGCATGTGAGATATTTCCATGCACATTGCAAAGCCGTCAAAACAACAACAAGATTATCACACGCAAGACCTTTCTCTTTTCCTTCACAGGGCAAGCAAGCTTGTCATCAGGCCAGAGAGAAAACTGAATCCAAGCCATCACACTTCAGAGTTATTTACTGTTGAAACTAGAAACTTGGCACAAGATCACAAGGGGTCAGTTGTATCACAACCACTAAGCTGAGCTTTGAATCCCACTAGCTTCTTGTATTGAAAAAGAAAAGTGTCTGGCTAACCGTAGTTGTTCAAAATGCAAAATAATCTAGTGTCTGGAAGACAAGACTTGGAAGGAGTCATGTTTTATGCTTTTGGTGTAATTACCAATAAAGGGTTATATTATCCTCTGTTGCCAGTTTCTGCCTTGTTTTTTTTTTTCTTTTTGACAATTAGTGGGCATAAATATCATCAACAGAAATGAAGCATTGCCGAATACAATGATGAAACTTTTTATTAAAGCCATATACTACTGCATATGGCATATACCAGATGAATATTTATTATAGCACTAAGCTGTTGGTTGCAAACAAGCAAGCAAAAGTCTTCTAAAGATGGAAAACTGCCTAGCATTTAATTTTTATCAGTCTCTAATGACTCGTCTGACAAAACATACCAAAAGTGCACAAATGGAATGCCCAGGAATGAAGTGAGGTTCATAAGCAGCAATATTTCTGCAGAAATGACGAGTCCCCGTCATCAGCGCTTCCTGCAATGTTAACATTTAATTTTCTTTGGTGCAAGCAGCTTTTGTTAACATTGGCTGCAAAAATTATAATAGGCATATTTCCTGGGTGACAGTGGTTAAAAAAAGATCCCTGTCTTTAATATAGCGTTATCAGAGGGATCTCCCTTGGGGAAGTATGTTGCGGCCATCTACAGACACCGAGAAAAGATATGTGCTTCTTTGAAGAGAGATTGTCACACGGTATTTTTGAGGAAGAATGGATGCTTAGCTAATAGATGCGCATAATTACTAGGCTACAGTGTTGCTTGATGGGGAATTTTGACAGCTCGTTTTGAGTGGCACCAGAAAGACATGCAATACTGTGTGCTGTGTTCATTATTCACAGTAATTTCCTTGGAATCCTCGGAGTTTAACTTTTTTTTTTTTTTAAAGCTCAAATAGGTTATGATCTCACCCTAATACTTTGGTTTCACTCTCAGACACATGTAAGCATAACAGATATATTAAAAGCCTCTTCATATTCAAACTTCCCTCGTTAGGGATGAGCTGTGATCCACACAGAGACCGACTGGAATAGGGAACTATGTGGAAAGTGAACACAATCTGCTTTATAAAAGAGCAACAATTAAGTCACACAACAATAGAAAAAGAGAGTTGGCCAGAGGAAAGGCTAATTCGTACTCTGGATGGCAAAGCTAAAGGGAGGTGTCCAGATTAGGCTTCGTAAGGCAGGTCAGTGGCACATGCTATGTTTTGCTGTTCCTTTCAACAAGAGAAACAAACAGTGCTCTCAGCAGAGTATTGTGGCTGTGGTAGCAAGTATGCTAACTAGCTGTGGTAGACAAGACATTATGCCTGCTAGGTAGATACCAGAGACCTGATTCACCACTCCATTGCCCCCATTTTATACTGGTGTATCTCCAAAAGTTTCCAGGGAGATTATACTGTGATAAAACTGCAGTGGTGAATCAGACCCCATATTTCAGAGCTGAATATTCAAGTAATATAAAGCACTGCTGCCTCAAATGGAAACTTAAGCAACAGACATTCATTACTGCCATAATCCTCACTGAACTCACATCTTAATTGACCCATGACAAGTTTTAAAGGCCATAATAACAGCAGAAAGATACAAGCCTACACGTGTGTTACATTAACAGTTACTATCTGAGAGAAGTCTAATCACTAGAAGTTCAGTTTTTTCATTATGCAGCTATGGTCATTCTGAAAACTGCTTTAGAGCTTATTATGAAGAAACTACTGAACACATACTGTTTATCAGAAGCGCCATCAATATACTGCTGCAGTTAATTACAGGTTTTATCATATCCTAGAGCAGTTATTAAGTTACCTTCTGCATAGAATAGCTATGAAAAGTTATTGTAAATTAGATAACTAAGTAGAAGTCTCACTGCAAATAATATGACTAGAAAAAATACAAGAATGGTGACTATATTGTCTTTTGGGTGGATGTCAAACAGGTGGTAATTAATTGCTACAGATTTAACTGCAATTTACTTTAATTATGCACATTATATTTTTTGGCCACCAGTATATTTTTATTGATTTGCATAAAAACCAGAGTCAGTACAAAAAAGGCAAATTACTTCCAGCTTGTACATTTCCAAATAATGCACGGTTTAGGGGACCTCCAGTAGAATTATGAATTTTGGAACCAGATATTGAGCCACATTTTTAAATTTATCCTAAGAGGTCTGGAATGGTGGGTATTGGCTTGAATATATGCACGAGAGCATCACCTGCATATTACATCAATTTAAATTCCATGATACATAGCTGTGTCTCCAAGAAGTCTGGATGAGCCCCTACAGCTATTTTCAGGGGCTAAAGAGGTAGATCAAACAGTAAAAGAGACAAAGTGACAAAAAATGAGGTTTACAGGTTCTTTCGAAAAAGTGCCCTGTTTTCGAAAGAACCGTGTCTAGACTGCAGTTTCAATTTCGAAATAGCGCTTTTTCGAAAGAGCGTCATTACGTGATTAGGCAAATGAAACGCGAGATATTTAAATCCCGGCTTCATTTGCAATTTCAAAGTTTCTAATGTATATCCCTCTGTCAAAAGAGGGATGTAGTCTAGACACACCCGAAATGAGGGAGACTGAAGTTGGAGTAAGAAGCCTGTTATTTTTAAATTATTTCAAAATAATGGGCTTGCTGTGTAGATGCACACTCTGTTATTCCAAAATAACTTGAGTTATTTCGAAATAAGCATGCAGTGTAGACAAAAACTTACTGAATAACCAGCTGATGATGTTATCACCACCTTGAGCCTTTCCTGCCCTTTCCTGTTGAATAAGCTTTATTTGCTGGCCATGTGAAGTTTAGTTTGTACACTCTTTGGGTATCTCTTGACTAGGAAAAGGAGTCAAATTGAGGTCAGGCTTAGCCAAGACCCATTAGCTAAACTGGATTGCTTTTGTGAGTCAAGACAAACACAATGGAGCAGGGACTTGTTTACTTGTTTGGTGAGCCACTTGGTGCTCAAAGAGCATTTAGTAATGTTACTCATTGATGTAAGAGTTTCGCCACTACATGGAGAGGGCTTGGACAGGACAAAAACCACACTCTTAGACCCATCTTGTGTTACTCAAGTGTATTAGGATCTAAGCAGTTTCATTAGTCTCAGATAGGGATCGATCCATGTACACCATATGAGATAAATGGTGAAATAAATGGTGAATAAACAATGCATAGGTTAGGCTTGTAGGAAGATGGTGTCTTTCCTTTAAAAAAAAAAGTCAAGAAAATGGACAGAGCTCAACAATTAAAATCTCATTTCATCTTTGGAGAGGATCTCTCTCAAACTGGAATTTTTGGCATGAAGCAAGCCTATTACCACATCATCATACTCAACTGAAAACATAATCCAAATAACTGAAAAATAATCTCATGTTTACACAGAAAATATAGGCCCTAAATACTCACTAATTAGTCATTAAACAAATGAAAGACAGAAACACACACTTCTAGTCTGGACTGATCTTAAAACTTGTCAGCAGGAAATCTGTGTTCCATTAAAAGATGAACCACACCATGCATTAATGGAATAATGGTAGTGACTATGGCTATGTCTAGACTGCAAAGAAAAGTCGGAAAAAGATATGCAAATTGCAAACCGCAATTTGCATATCTTTTTTGCTTTTTTTCTTCCAGAAGAGGCTTTTCCGAAATTTGGCCCGTCTACACGGGGCCAAATTTTGGAAAAACCTCCTCTTTCGGAACATCCCTTCTTCCTCATACAATGAGCAATACAGAGCTGCCAAAAGAACGCGTCCACTTTTTCGGAAACTGTTCCGAAAAAGCAGACACATTCATTGGACACAGCATAGCTTTTCCAGGATACCTCAGGTATGCCGGAAAAGCTCTGCAGTGTAGACAAAGCCTATATTTCTCATGGTTTCAGACATGCATGCTAATTAAAATTATATTCCAATAGGGGCCCCCTTATTCTTCCTATCTTCCAAGGGTGCCAGTTCTATCCCTTGGGAATCTGGTGGTCGCTGAATCCAAGGGGGGACAGGACTCCAACCCTTAGCCACCACCAGCTTCCTGCTTTGTCACCTCCAGCTTTCCTAGCCCTACCTTCCAAGGGTGCCAGCTCCATCCCTTGGGAAGCCACCACTATTGTTAGAGCTGGCACAACAATTATTTCAGCATGAGACTAAGGTTTATATCATGCTTCGTCTTTCACTTCAGACAATACAGTGAAAAACTGCAGATCATTATATCTTTATTCTACTTAAAGCAAACCATACCAGCCACGTGAAATCAATTAATGGACACATTTTGTCCTGCTTTGCTAACACTTTTTGTGTGTAAAGAAGTGGCAAGACCGGAGAAAGACTAAGTAGTAGCTGACATAACTTTCCATACTGCATCCTCCGGGACTGATCATTTAAATCATAATTCAAGTTTCCCTAAGCACACAAAAGTTGTTTTGATGTCCTCATTTTGAGAGCCAAAAAACAAGCATTTGAAATTATATGCTTCACATGGATTCAACGTCCAATGCAGCATGCGTTTTCTCATGTGTAGTGCATGAAGAACAGATCAGAATGATGCAACTCAAAAAAATAAACTTTATGGGATGGACCTGCAAGTTCTTACCTTATTGTGCTACTGCCAAAACTGAAAAATTCCAAACTCAGGTTCTGCGTACACTTATGCAAGTGATCAAGCCCTTTGAAGTCAAAAGAGCTTACTGTTTCTCATGTGCATCAGTGATTGCAGAATCAAGTCTCTCAAATACAGTCAAAATAATGAAAGCTATTTAAAAAGCTTTCAAACAAGACATGGGCTGTCTCCCGAAACATTTTTTAAGGGTAACCCAAAAATCAGTCTCACCAGCACACTGAAGATGTATCAATGGATGGATGCTATTTCACATAAAGAACTACCATATAAAACAAAATATTTTCTCACAAGCATTATAATAAAGTAGAGAAAAAACTAGTCTTGAATTAGACAAATCCTTATGCTATTACTTCTGACAATATAATTAGGTTTAAGTTATAATGTAGCCTTTAGCTTTTTAACCAGATTCAGATCTGAAAAGAAGCCAGCAATTAAGCCATTCTCCCCTTTACGTTATAATTATTTTTAGAGTTATGAATAAATATTCTTGTGTAAGAAAACTGACACTATACAACCTTTTGCCCTGGATATGTGATTAGTCAGATATGAAAAACAAGTATCGTTTGTCCACATAAAACATGTATAGATGATTGTATTAAAAAAAATTTAAATCACAGATTTGACTGTTGCAAGTGAGAATACTTTGCTTGGCACTGCGCCTAAAGGTTCTAAATTTATGTATTCTATTTTATGTCCTTTTTGGATTGGATTAGTTACTAGGCAACTAAAGAACTAATTTCTATTGGCTAATAGCTATGCGGTGTTTCATGGAATCCGCTGGTATATAGGGCCAAAGCATCCAAGGAAAGAAAAAGACAAGATGAATGCAGTCTTGAGGAGGCCAGTTGTTTATGAACAGATTTCTATAACCAGCTGTCCCCACTTAAATTCTAACTCCACATAGGTATTATTCAATTCACAATGTTTCACTTTATTGCTACTCCTGGGAGCATTCTGCACCAAAAAAAAATCTGCATATGATAATTTGAAATTCGGAACATTTTATTTGTCAAAATAACACTATACTGTATACTCATGTCAGTTTCTACTTTTTTGGTAATTTAGTTCAATATACCTGTCAGCAAATATGTAACACTATACACACACAAAATTTCCCTCAAGAGTACAGAGTTAAAGAAACCTCGATGACAACCCAGATCCTGTTTCTCTGACCCCTTCTTCCCTCTCGCATTCACAGTGAGCCACCACAACCCCTGCCCCCACAGCCCAGCCAAAGCCCACCCCCTCGCTGCTAATACACCCTACCAGAGGCCAGTCACACACATCCCGGACAATATACCTGCACCCCCAGCCACAGGGCCCCCCTCTTGCCCAGACACCCACATCCCTTCATATCCAGACCTTCGGGATGCAGAAGGAGAACCAACCTGATACTTGGTCCTGGGCTCAGAATTTCCTGCATGTCGCCTTCTCCTTCTTTCAGGGTAGGCTGGCAACTGCAGCTACCAGGACTCCTCAAGCACCCTCTCCCTTCCTCCCTCCAGGAGTGTCCTCTGTGTGTGAGATGGGCTCAGCCAGGTCCAGTGGCTCCTACTGGCAGCCAGAAGAAGTGCAACTCATTTCTGTGGGGGGAAAGGAAATTCTGCGTGCACGTTGATTCTGCATGGTGCAGTGGCAGAATTCCCCCAGGAGTCTATCAGTTATTTTTATTGACAAAGGGGATGCTAACTCTCCAAAACAGCATTAGAACAGGCCGGGCTGCCTCCTGAGCATCCCTTCATGGCCAGAAGTAATTCTGTAGCACCCTGCCTCAGTTTCTCCTTCACTGCAAGGTCTCCACATTATTTCAAACAAAATTACCTCTTTTGGGCTCCATCTAAAATGTTTCATTTGGTGCACACAGTCTCCCCTCACCCTCTGGGTCTGAAACCCTTCCCTCTTGACTAAGAGAACCACACAGTCCACCTTCTGGGCATAAGGCATTTTTTCCATAGTCTTTTTGCTTCATTAATTTCACTGAAGCTGGCCACTTATCCATCTGCAGCTCAGCCTTCTTCAGCCTGCGGGTTTTTAGTTCCAATCGGGATCTGTAGCAGGCGCTTACCACAGAGCCTCTCTGTCATAACTAACTACTTACGCCAACTTCCTGATGCTCTATTGCAAATCACCTGATCTCTCTTTGGTAGGGCTCATTCAGTTATCAGGATTAGCTACCCCCAAGCCCTCCAGCCTGTAAGGGGCAAACCACCCTGTTATAAACACCCTCTGCTAAAAAGGCAATTTTGATCAATTTAATTTCCCAAAGATGCCATTCCGATTTAAGCTGCATCAATTCATGTGTGCCTGCTGTCAGGGGCGCCGATATTCTCCATGGACCCGGGGGCAAGGAGACCAGCTTTGCGCTCCTGGAAGAGGTAGGGTCTTGGATGGAAGGGGCAGGACTGGGGACAGCCAGTCCTCAATGCTGCCAAGAGTTGGCCCTCCCCAACCCTCAAAGACATGCGGCGCACACAGCATGGTGCTCTGGTGGTGTTTTAAAGGGCCTGTGACAGCAGCAGTGGCAGTTGCCGGGGACTCTAGGACACTATGAACTGGCAGGCCCTGTGGCTATTGCTCCTTTTGTTCCCCGTCAGCAGGCTTGTATGCCATACAGGACATGTTTGCAAAAATGGGGAAAAGTTAAAAAGAAAGATGGGAAACGGGAAGGAGACAAAATGGCTGCCGCTCCTAATTTATTTGCACTGAAAAGGAATCTTTTACAAAAGGCAGACTCCTTAGGCCTTCTTGTTCACAGCCATGTCTTTGTACAAATGAATATAGTTATATTTTTTAATTGCACATAGCTTGATGTAGTTTGTCTTCATAGGTTCTTGCAGTTGCCAGGGAGGAAGTACACTGTACGTCTATAAGACCAGAAAGTATTATTTTTACTGCACCTCAGATTCTTTTTAAAACCAACAACAACAACAAAACAACCCCAACTTTTTGCACTAAGTGATGTAAGTTTACATGGCTATTTGCCAAATCCCTCCTTATTAAAAGTATATTTACAATAGCAAATATTTAAGTACAAGAAAGACTATTCTGTGGTTAAGTATCAGAGAGGTAGCCATTGTAGTCTGAATCTGCAAAAGCGACGAGGAGTCCTGTGGCACCTTATGGACTAACAGATTTATTGGAGTATAAGCTTTCATGGGCAAAGACCCACTTGTGACGTGCATCTGACGAAGTGGGTCTTTGCCCACGAAAGCTTATGCTCCAATAAATCTGTTAGACCATAAGGTGCCACAGGACTCCTCGTCGCTTACCCTGTGGTTGAAACCTTGGAATGTATAATCCTTGGAATCACATATTCCATCAGAATTAGTTGAATCTTTCTCTGAAGGTAGATACAACAAGGATGAATTTGGCTTAGTGTAAGAGGATGGACTTCCACTAATTTCAATTGAGTTGTATTCTCTTTCGGCTAGGATGGACCTGGAGCACTGACTTTTGATGTGTGTTATTCTGAGGCAGTCTTTTCCTCTCCTCTCTCCCACTGTGTGTTTGCTGCTTTCCAGCACCAAAGGTTTTTAGTGGTGCTATGCAAAATATGGCCTTGATTTAAGAAAGCAGTGCTGAAGTATCTACTACAGTTCAGCCATAATCAGGTGATCACTTTGACAGGTGCTTCAAGTATGCTCCTGAATCTGGGTCAATAAGTCTAAAGAGCTCTAGGACCCTTTACGATAAAAGTCATTCAAGTAACCCTAAAATAATACAATAAACTGACATGCTACACTGTAATGTACAATCCTGCTGAAAGGCACGTGCCAATAAATCAGATGAAATGTTGTTTTTCACAATAATTACAAGGGAAAATGTTATCACAAATAAGACCCACCCTGCTTGATCCTGGAGGGACGCAGATGAGCGTTCAGAGAGAACAGTGTTCAGACCCTGGCCTTGCTGAATCGAGTGTTTTGTACCCAGAAAGATGGAACACAAGCAGAGGCGTGTGGGTATTGTCTGTTGATGGCCTGGCAAGAATTCTGGTAGTGGGGAAGAGAGAGCACCTTTCCTCAGCAACGCAAACTACTATTCTGTGTCAAAGGCTGCCCATGTTCTCAATTTCCTATAAGTGTAGCTCTTATGGACACACAAGCAGCCACTGCTCCTGGTCAGTTTGCACTGATCATTCAGAGCGTACATCTCTGTGCAATTCCAATTTAGTAACTAACAGCTTTCTCACAAAACACGCCAGATATCTGAAATAGAAACCCCTCCCCACACCATCTTTCTTCCTGGAACTTGGGGTCCTTGCTATTTTAAGAAAGCTACTAATAAAAGTTGACATTGACCCATCCCATGAGACGTACTAACTAGTCCTAGTTAGCAACAAAAATGGAAATGTAAAGCTAGTTCAGATACTACAGCCATCTTCTAACTAATGTAGGCCAATCAAAACATTGCAATAACTTGTACTTTTTATTTTCTTGAATACAATTTTAAAGAATTTTCACTCATGTTTAAGATCACCTGTGCAGCTACAAAATATCACTCTGCAGCATGAAAAATTAACATACCACCAGCCCATGGTAATCAGCCCCCTCCTCCTACAAGCCAGCCATAGCAAACAGATGCCTTTTATAGCATGCCCTCAATGTCACCAACCCTGTTGGCTATTCTGAAACCGAGGAGGAGAGAAAGTGTCCTAGAGTCAAGGGCCCCCATATACCTATTGACCACTTTCTTACAGAGAGAAGTCAAGTTGGAGCACCTCTGCTGATCTCATTTGTACTGGTGTAGTATGGGAAGATGGGCAAGCGTTAGGGAAAACCAAACACCTTAATCTCCAGCAGGCATCCAGTGCAGATCCTGGAGCACTAATGTCATATGCTTCCACTGAGATATTCCACTTACAACATAATGCTGCACAGCAAGACTGTCCACCCCTTTCCAAATTATGTAATAGGGCAGCCCTGTTCATGGGGTTTTGCAGCAGTATAATCCTGAAGTGATGGAGATGGACCATATTAGCTGCATATACATCCAAGAGCATAGCTCACAACTTCCAAACCAGGTACATTCCTGTATACTAATGTAATCTGATTATCCAGCTGGGGATCCAAAACCATCCACACCCAGAAAAATCAAGTAACCAATTTAAGGTGATCTAAAATGATACAACAGACTGATTGTGCTTATAGCTTTATTTCTACCTAAGCTTTCTATTGCTATGCCAGATGAAGAACCAAAGCATCTGATTAAACAACATAATCAGTACTAAATGATGTTTAAAAGCTGATGCTGAATAGTGGAGCATATCAGATGTACTGTAAAATATTTAAAAATCAATGGGAAAGATATAAAACATTGATCCGCAGTTCTAATAAGACCATGACTTGAAAAGACTAGTTTCCAGCGGAAAAACGCTTGCTTCAGAGTTTACAAAATATAGTGTCTTCCACGTTGATACCCCAATAGTGAGGTGCACAAAACTATCTCTTAGTTAAATTGGGTCCAATTTGACCAGAAGATAGCAAGTTCTATCCCACCAAGATAACTGAATTTTGAGAAAGAGGTTCTGATGAGGTTCTTTCTTAATTAGATTACAATTTGCTTGAGAGTCACACTCAGACACATGAAATATTATAAAAGAACTGACATTTTATCCAGCTAATAGGAGGCACTGAGGCATAGGTCTACACTGCAGCTAAAGCCCTGTGATGTTCAGGCTCAAGCTGAAGACCAAGATCTGGGACCTCATGAGAGGAAAAGGCCAATTCCAAGATCACCTAGATAAAATGAAAAATGTCAGCAAGAAAAAATACTGGTTTGCAAGCTAACTGTTCTGAGATGAGGTGGGTTGGTCTGTTGTAACTCTAACAAGTCACTAAGAAGCCTTTTGTTGGAGAAGTTTGTTCTTCTGGGGGCTTGATTCTGCAAGGTCCTAAGCATTTTTTACATCAATCCAGTAAAGTAACACCTGTGCTCTGTTGAAGGAAACAGTAGGCGTTTAAAGATTTCTGGGACCAGAAGAGTCACATGAGATCAACATCGTTTCATTTAATTATCCTACCGGAAGGATTAAACTTTTGACTAGGGCTGCAAATGAAGAGCAGAATTGAAGTTATTCTCTTTAAGAATCTGATTAAAAAGGGAGCAACAGTTTTAAAATGCGAGTTTGCAAATTTTGTGTGTATATAATGGTAATATAATGGCTCTAACCAACATGTTAGATAGCACAAACTTTGGGCTAGATCTTCTGCTACTATAAAATTGCCTAGTGCCACTGGAGTCAAAGGAGTTATGCTGCACCAGCAGGAGAACTAGCTGAGTAAGTTAGCTCCCATTGTGAATGCAGCCTCCGCACTAGGGATGTTAAAAAGCAGGTGATTGTGTAACCGTGAAAAACTCAGTGGTTACACAGTTACATGCACCCACAGCGAGCTCCCAGTAAGTACAGGCTCCTACCTGCTGACTCTGGTCCCAGGGAGCCAGATGCCATCCCACACTGCTGCCTCTGTATCAGAGGGCACCAGTGCAAGCTAACAGCCAGCTTTTAAGCCAGCTCCTGGTAATACAGAGGCAGCAGCTGTCTCCACAAGAGTAGGGTGGGAGCCTGCATAACCATGAGCATTAACAGATAAGCCAGGTTTATTGGTTAACCATTTACACGGTTATATGTTCACATCCCTACTCCATATCTCACTGCACTGACACACACACACTTACCTCCCTGTACATCTTGGATACATTTTATTTATAGTCCCTTAAAATTGGCCTGAGCAGTGAATCTAATTTTCAAAATCAGCTCTGAATATATGCATGGTTAGCTTGGGTTCAAAGTTTCCTGATAGACTTTCTCTCAACAGCTTCAGGGGGTAGCCGAGTTAGTCTGTACAGAAAAAACAACAAATGGTCTGGCAGCACTTTATAGACTAACAAAACACGTAGATGGTACCATGAGCTTTTGTGGGCACAGCCGACTTCGGGTATGTCTACACTTGCTTCCTATCTTGAGATAGGGATGCAAATGTAGTGTACTGAAATTGTTAATGAAGCACGGGATTTAAATATCCCGTGCTTAATTAGCATAATCGCGTCCTGCCACCGTTTTGAAATTGCGTTATTGTGAAATAAAACGCCCCGTGTAGCAGCGTTATTTCGAGAGAAAACCCTTCTATAAGCATATGCTTATTCTTCATACTAAATAGTTCCTACAGGAAGCTATACAAAAATGATTCCGAAATTAATTCTGTGAAAGCTGCACAATGTAGGAAACCCAGAGGAAAGCACATTTTGGCTTCTGATGGATCTCTTTATGACATCACTTTTTGAACAAGTAACAAATTCTAAAAGAGTCAATGGTTGTCCAGCTATCACATTGCTATCTATCAGCACTTTCCAGAGAGAAGAGATTGTTCTTTCTTGCATGTAGGATCATTTGACTTGAACAAAAGAAGTTTGTTCTCTCTCTCTCACACACACACACACGGAAGCAACCTACACATTTTTTTGGAAACCCTATCAATATCCACGCACAAACGCACACCAGAGAACTGATGAGTGTAAAACTGAACCCATTTAAGCTCAGAGCGTAGAACAAAATAGAAACTCTGAAGGGAAAAATCTCCGTTTTATGTAAGGAGGAAACCCAGGTAATTATATAAAACTTTCACAATACATTTTAGTGCTTAAATATTTAATTCTCTCCTAACAAGTAAAAAGCCAACTAAAATCTATCTTCCCCTCCCCACCCAGGATCTAATCATAAATACATGTGTCCCTTGACTAGGGTTGCCAGGTACTTACACAAAAAATCCTGAACATGGCGGGGGAACATTGGTTGAGCAAAAAACAAAATGGGGAACCAAAGTTGTTGAGAAAAAAAAAATCCCTCCCCGCTCACCTTGCCCCTGCCAGATGCAGCAGGGGAAGAATGTCCCCGCCAGCCTTCTGTCCGAGAAAAACAGAACTAACCATGTTCAGTATTTTCTGTGTTTTTTTTAACTGGATAGAGGCCACAAATACCAGACTATCTGGGAGAAAACGGGACACCTGGCAACCCTACCCTTGACAGATTCATGTGCCATTGTTGGAAGCATTGGAATCTAAACGGAATGTTACTCTTGTGACATATTTCCTCTTTTCTTTAAAAAGGTTGGACTGGTGAAGGGAGATTTGGGTTGGAATGGGATGGGCTGTTTTGCAACTTAATATAATTTGTTTAATAATATAAGTTAAAGTTCATTGTAAATACAGGATGATGTTTATCCCAAAAGTAAGAACAAAAGCAAATAAATTCATCATTTTAACTTTCAGGAGTAAAATAATGGTATTTCTTTCTATATCTATATATAATGCTAAAACATTAAAAGGTACTTCAGTTTAATGCTAATCGCTATGCTGTAACCTAGCATAAAACAGACCAGAATTTATCTTCAGAGCAGTAAAATACTGACTTTCTCCTTCTATAAGTTGGGTATTTTGACATGTCCCAATTTGAACCTTTACTTATGGACATTTGCCATTTGTTGCATTTGGCACTCCTACAAAAGCCAGATTCTTTAGTTCTGAGCTTTCTTGAGTTTCACTGCTCCTAAGGGTGCCAACACTGCCGCATGGAAAATACATGTTTGATTTCTAGGTTGCTGATTGAGATTGTCTATGAAAAGGCTTTTTGCTGGAAGTAAACAATGTGCAAAAGGAAATTATCATAGTGAAGAGCCATGGAAAATACACACAAGGATATCCTGCATCTGCAAAATATTTACCAGTCATATCAAGGTCTATTTTAACTACAAGTATAACATGAGAGGTTAGCTAGTCTGATACTTGAAGTTATGGATTTGAATCCTTTGCAAAATCCCTCATTCATTAATTTGCCCCCTACATGGATTTCTGGGCCAGATGCTCAGTTAGTATAAATCAGCATCGCTCCAAGCAAACTACACCAGGTTCCGCCAGTGGAGGATTTCTCTTCTGTTCTAAATATTTCAGGAGATAGACCAAGGCTTGTGTGGGAACTATCACAAAGGCGTTTGGCTTGCTGGGATAAGTCTGTTTAGATTGCCAAAGAAGGAATGCATTAAAACTTCATCTGCAATTGTTCAAGCCAACGATCAAAAACCTCAAGTTTAAAATAACTAAACAATGCATTCCATAGGTCAAAAGGCTTCGCTAGGGCAGATGTCTATTTGCAATACTTTATTTACTGATGTCTTCTTCCAGAATTGGTTAACAAATCCCTATTCCTCTTTATGAGTGAACTGTAGACTAGTTTCTCCAAGAGTTTAGTTCAAGCTGGTAAAATTCACTAAGCATGTGATTAGTCTTTTTGTTTACATTAGTTTTAGAGATGTGCAATATAAAGCTTTGTACATAAACAAAAGGATGAAAATCCAATTCTAAGCAAACAGCTGAAATTGTTTGCAAGCATAGAGATTTCTTAGGCAATTTGTTTGGGTGTGCATGGCTAGAGGAATATCACTGAAATATGATGACCATTGTGAAGAAAAAACATCTAGGGTGCGTCTAGACTGGCAAGATTTTGTGCAAAAACTTGCCAGCTGTCTATACTGGCCGCTTGAATTTGCGCAAGAGCACTGACTTTATAATGTACAAAATCAGTGCTTCTTGCGCAAATACTTTCCCGCTCCCGCTCAGGATAAGCCCTGAGGGCCAGTGGAGACAGGCACCTTAATTTTTTGCGCAAGAAAGCCCGATGGCTAAAATGGCCATCGGAGCTTTCTTGCACAAAAGCACTTTTTGCGCAAAAGCATCCTTGCCAATCTAGATGCTCTTTTGCGGAAATACTTTTAATGGAAAAACTTTTCCGTTAAAAGTATTTCCGCAAAATCATGCCAGTCTAGACGCAGCCCTAAAGTAATATGATCTACTAAGATATGCTAGCAATTTTCCAGCACTGAAGAAGAAATTGATGCCCATCTATTTCTACATTAATACTTGCTATTGAATAGTCATTTGTGTGTTGTATTAAACATTTGAACTTCTGTAACTGTTTTAAGAAAAAAAAAATGTCCAAATTCAGAAAGAACATAGAAAATGTTGTACAAAAAGTGTATTTATTCAGAATTGCCATCTGGCAGTGTGTTTTTATGTAAAAGTTGAAAACATATTGGGTAAACAATTTTGTATATTTATCTAGCCATCTTAAGTCTATATGATCCATGTAGCACTTCCAACGAAACTTCATGACAAAAGCACATTGGTCTTCATCTACCTGCACTGAATCAAAGACCTGGTCGCCACTTACTCGAGGAGCAACGCTCCAGTAATTGATCTTCCAGGGAACAGAATACAATGGCTTCTATGGGACCTGTATGTCTACTGTCATAAGTATATGAATTTTAGAGTGTTCATGCATAGATCACACACACACACACACACAACAATGATCCCCTGCAGGAGCTGATTTACAGGTGCGGCATGGTCACTACAAGTAGTTGGGTATATAGAGCCTTTAGTAACTCCATAGGTTCCTTTAAAAACAACGAGTAATCCTGTGGCACCTCAGAGACTAAGAAAAATTATATGTGTGTATAGTTTATTTTTGTTAGTCTCTAACGTGCTACAGGACTACTTGTTGTTTTAAAAGTTACCGAGTAACACGACTACCCCTCTGAGACTTTTAAACATCCATAGGTTCCTGTAACCATTGCACACAAGGGAGGTGCAGTATGCATGAGGGCTCCTGGAATGCAGGCATAATATATTAATGCTGCGCTAATGGACCATTACTAGGTCATCATAACATACAAACCCATAACCCTGCAGTGCTAATAGTTTCTTTTATAAAGCTGCTTCTGGTATTATGCTCTCTAATCCATTAAAACCCCATTATTTAGTTATGGGTCTCACACAACATGCAAACTGTATGGCTCCATTAGACCCTGGGAGGGTGAGCTGCATCTCACCAGCACACAGCTTGGCCTGAGTTCATCCTTGGTGAAATGTCATTGGTGGTTCAAGTGACACATTTAAGCCGACTGAAAGCTCACTGGTATGTAAATAGATTGTGTTAGAATGATGTCTCCTGACCTTACCTAAAAGTTAAGAGCAGAATAGTTTTCCTTTTATTTTTTAGGGACTAAACTCCGTCAGGATATGAGTTGGCACAAGTCCTTTTGACTTCATGATCAGACATGGGGACAACTGTAAGACCAAAAAAAAGAAAAAGAGAAATATAACTCATGTCTCAAGAGCCTCATCCTTCAGGGGGTAATAGAGACTGTAGCTGTCCCAGTAAAACACAAATCATTGGTTTAGTTTAGTTTCATAAATAAGGTACAGCATTCTGCAGTCTTACAAACATGAACTATCTACAAGGGGAATGGCCGAGACACTCTAGGTCAGTGGTTCCCAAACTTTTCGGCATCACGCCCCCTTTTTGATTTTTGAAAAACAGTCACGGTCCCCCGCCTCCCCCACAGCAAAACTTGTTGAGCTCCCCTCTTCCCCTGCCAAAAAAGGAATTGACCAGGGCAGCAAAACTTGATGGGGGGGGGGGGGGGGGAGGTGAGTTGCCTCACACCCCGCTCCCCTCGGAATTTCTTCATGCCTCCCCCACGGGGCCACGCCCCCAGTTTGGGAACCCATGCTCTAGGTAGTGTCTTTTTCAGCTCGAAAAATAAAAGGATATTGCTACGTATTTTAAATTCTACAGCTTGCTGAGTCCCTTTGCTGCCTACTTCCTCGCAGGGTCAGTATTAGCAACAACAGCTGGAGTAGAAAAACCCTTGAAATATATACAATCCTTAAACATTTGAACTTCATTTTTAAAGACAGTTACTAACAATCAAAGTGTCTTGTTTTCTTCCCCAAACTACTGCAAGTCTGGGAAAAGAAAATGTGCTTACTAAAGGTTAGAGGAGAAATAGGCAAAATGTGCACAACTCATTTCCCCCTTCTTGAGTTTTAATGTTTGAAACATGGCAAATATGTTCTCTTTGTACATTAAATGGTGTACCTTTAACCCCGTTTTCATAGCCAGAGAGTTAACTGAACACTGCCTGGTTGAACTACAAAAACATATTTTGCCTGAATGATGCAAACTTTCTTAGACTGAGTTGTCAGTGCTCCTTCCTCATTGGTGATGCAGCTGAATCTTAGTGATGGAATTTAATCAGACTGCAATAATATTCAAAGGAGATAGTTATAGTTCATCTTGTACAAATCCAAAGAAGTTGTCACTGGATTCCATTTTGTTTTTCAGTACATTCCTTTTGCCCCATTATATTAACCTTTTTGCTAAATGCATAAGATTCAATCAAGGCAGAGTTTCAATAGCCATAGCAAGAGGAGGGGGCAAAAAAAAGAAGAAAAGAACATGGAATAGAAAAATACAAACATGTTTACAGAAGTTGAGTGTTTTTAATACCAAGCCTCTGAGGGTATGTCTAGACTGCAAGGCTATTTCGGGATACCAAAGCTACCCCGCGTCCAAGGAACACGTCCGCTATTTTGAAATAATCTTCGAAATAACGGACGTGCTATTTCGGCATCCCTGTAAACTTCGTTCCACGAGGAATAAGGGATGTCTTGAAATAGTGCTTTATTTCAAAATTCGGTGCCATGTAGATGCGCCAAATTTCGAAATAGGCTATTTCGAAATAAAACTGAAATAAGATACACAGTTTGGCCGTGTCCACACTCAGGGGTTCTTTCGAAAGAACTTCCCCTGCATCCAGACTCAAGCCGCGTTCTTTCGAAATTATTTCGAAAGAACGCGGCTTTTCTTTCGATGGTGGTAAACCTCGTTTCACGAGGAAGAACGCCTTCCTTCGAAAGTTCCTCTTTCGAAGGAAGGCGTTCTTCAATGTAAAGAGGCCGTCTTCGAAAGAGAGCATCCAGACTCGCTGGGTGCTCTCTTTCGAAAAAGCGGATTTCCTCTATCGAAAGATCCGCCTGCTGTCTAGACGCGATCTTTCGAAAGATGCTCTTTCGAAAGATGCTTTCGAAAGAGCATCTTTCGAAAGAAGCCTGCAGTCTAGACATAGCCTTTGTGTGGTGCAAATTGCGTATCTTATTTCGATTTTAGAGTGCAGTCTGGACTTACCCTCTGTCTCAGTTATCCCTTCAAGTCAATTCCATGCACATTTATCACATTGAGTCATTTATCATTCCAGTACGTGGACTGATTCAATATTTGGTGTAAAACAGATGATTACTTCCATTGATTCAGCTGAAACATCTGAGCAGAGCCTGGACTGTTATGGTTATGGGGCTTTCACAGTTTTGGATTGTTTAATATATAAACTATTGATTACAAAATGTCTGATAAATCCTGACAGTTTGCATTTGCATTTGCAACTCGTCTCTGGCTTATGTAAGTGATGTTTTGGTATTATTCTGCCATTGACTGAAGTGCAATTCAAACATGGCAGATGGAAGCAACACTGCATATTAACTACAATATTACTGCACCCTGTACAGATGACAGTACTGTAAATAAGGGCCAGTTGCTGTTTTCATTATAAGTTCCTTGAACCAAACTGGTAATATTTGCATGTAACATGTTATCATATTAATATGTGTAGATCCAAGGGTGGATAAAAACTGACTATTTAAAAATAAATAAATAAATAGGATTTTTTATTTAAATCAGATTTTTTTTAAAATTATCAATAAAACACTAAATTTCTCATTTAAAAATAACAGTTACAATTAAATCTCATCTCAAATATACTACACTCTACACTTACAGTCTCATAAAAACGAATTCATGTCTCTGGATTGTCCAGCCTAACTACTAGCTCTTGCTTCTTGAAAATTCTGGGCTTCCAGTTTCTGTTCCTCAGCAGACTAAAAGGTAACATGTGCACAGAAAGATACAAGCTAGCTAGGACTGTGTTAGTTCTGTGAAGAGATGAGAGTATATAATAGTGTAAATGGTTAACCAATAAGCCTGAACTTATCAGTTAACGTTCATGGTAACATGCAAGCTCCCGCCATGGTCCTGGGGAGCTGGCTGCCACTCCACGTTGCTGCCTTTGATACAGAGGCAGCAGTGCAGGGGCGGCAGCCAGCTTCCCAGGGGTGGGGCTGTAAGGAAGAGTCAGTGCGCGCTGGGAGCTGGCTTTAAAACCAGCTCCCAGCACACACTGACTCCTGCACAGCTACCTGCTACCCTACGCTGCTGCCTCTGTATCAGGCAGGAGCTGTTATGCGTGGAGAGCCAGCTATGGTTGTGTGTAACTGCTGAGTTTTTCAGCAGTTACATAGTTACACAATTAGCCACATTTTAATATGCCTAGTTCTATGCTTATGTGACCTTGGAGCACAGCAGAGGAGTTAGTTAAGACATAGTTTTAAAGTTAGACAATATATATAGGAAAGGACAGAGGCATCATAGAACGGAACAGCGGAGTGCAGTGGAAAGAAAAATGGAAGACATTATTCAGTGCACACACACAGCTTGTATCAGTACAAGGAAGGGGGTCAATTTGGATTCTTCATAGTGTGTGTATTATGTAGTTGGAAACAACAAGTAGTCCTGTGGCACCTTAGAGACTAACAAAAACATATAAAGTATCATGAGCTTTCATAGGCAAAACCCACTTCTTCAGATGAGTTCAGATGGATTCATCTAAAGAAGTGGGTTGTGCCCACGAAAGCTCATACTTTATATATTATTGTGTCTCTCTAAAGGTACGTCTACACTGCACACTTATTTCAAAATAAGCTATTCCAGAAGAAATATTCTGAAATAGGTTATTTTGAAACAGCCCGTCTACACTGTAGGGAACCCTCAAAATTAGTCCGAGGGAGGCTTCCCTAATGTGGATGTGTTACATCAATTTAGAGCTCCAGGAGGCACTGGGGAAGTTATTAGTTTGAATGACCACGGTGAGGAGTGATTTCAAAATAGCAGCAGTGGAGCGTTCACACTGCTGCTATTCCAATTGGAATAGACGTTATTCCTCATGGAATGAGGTTTACAGAAGTCAGAATAAGCCATCTGTTATTTTGAAATTATTTTGAAATAACGGAATTGCTGTGTAGACACTCACATTGTTATTTCTGAAATAACGCTGGTGTGTACACGCACCCTAAGATGCCACAGGACTATTCGTTGTTTTTGAAGTTATAGACTAACACAGCTAGCCCCTGAGACTTTTTAATATGCATATGGGGGCAGGGTGGAAAAAAACAGATGCTCATCCTATTTATATCCTTTTTAGATACAATTTAGTAAACAGGGTCTCTACACAGGAAATATTTAAGAGTTTACATTTTCATACATTGCTACTGTCCTTATTGAACAATACATGCAATAGACTTGTACTGAACTGTTTTTAACTAGGGATATAAAAGGTTAACCAATTACCTAGTAAGCATTAAGGCCTACCAGAAAGTTTACCGAGCAACTGGTTGGAAAGCCAACCCCGCCAGGCTGAAGCAGCCCTGAATGAGTCGGGCTGGCCATGTAGGGACAGCAGGCAGTGCTGCTCCTCCGTCGGGCTAATGGCACCCCAGTTGCTTTGGGACTCCGGTCCCAGGCAGGACTCTGGACCCAGCTGCCATCTGCCAATGGTTAACCAGTTAAACAGTACAGTTTTAATAGTTTAACTGGTTAACTATTTTAATGATTATTTACATCCCTATTTTTTACATTAGAGATTTTTTTTTCCTTTCTGCTCATTTGATCCATATAAGGAACTATAACAAAGTTTATAGACTCTGAAGTTTATGACTGTTGATTTTATTGGAAGAATGCCAAGTAGTACCAACTTTGCCATACATCTTTGAGGTCACATCAGTGCTAAAATATTTGCAAGATTGATAAGTATGCCATTGTGTACATATATATTGATAGATCAATCAAATAAACACCAAATTAATGTAATTACTAGATCATTTTATTATTTGATTACTAACAAAAATGGGATTAATCTATTTAATCACAAAAGATCAGATAATCTTGCCACCCTCTTCTAATTTTCATGCACATACCCTGAAAGTGGGAACTGAATTTGAAACAAGCTGAAATATCTTGAAGTTTGGCATAACATAATGGCATGCCATAAGAAAAAGATCCCAAGGATGAAGGTTCATTTTATAGAAAAGCAGTGGAGGGCCAGGTGAGGGAGAAATTGTTGATGTAGGTGTGGATTTGATTCTTTTTCATCCACCTGATGGAGGACAAACCACTATGCAAGATTATAAGAAACAAGATTTTAAAATACAGATATTTATCACTACAGGTATTTGAAACACCCCCTTTAAAATAAAAAGGAGAATGTCATTTGAAATATAATGCCTACATCTAAGGAAGTGAAATATTCTTAGCTATGCCCTAAGATTTCAGATTTTGTGTATCTGAATTCATTCTGCTTCCCAGCTGGAATAAAATGTAAGAATAAATAATGGCTGATGTGCAACGCCACTTAAAGTCAGGACTAATGCAGATTGTGTTAGTGGAGCATAGTGAAAGCCAGTCTTCCATTAAACTTGGCACTGTACATGTGCCATACATTTTTAATAGCTTTAAATAATTTAGGAGGAAAAAAGGCAGGCTGACAGGAAATGGTATCCAATAGCAAGTGGTCAAACTACCTTACTTTAGGGAACAGCACAGAAATGAGAAGAGAGATATAAATATGTTATTCCTCAACTGAAGAAAAAGTTCTTTTTGCCATTCTAGAAATAATTTATTGTTATTGATTTGCTGATATATTTATGATATGTATGACTATAGCAACTAGTCATCCTAGTCATGGACCAGGCCCCTATCGTGCTAGGCATTGTACAAACTCAAATAGCTATTTTAATTATTATATAAAAACCCAGAATTTGAAAAAAGTAAAGCATATCTAGGGACGGTTGCAGAAGGAGAGAGGAGTAGTGTTCTGTAATTTTTGTACCAAGCAGTGTTTCTCAAAGTGGGATGGGGCCTGGCTTGGGAAAACTGCTGGTGGGCTGCTCCACTTTGTTTATCTAAAGACTCCACAGCCATGGGACCTTGTGGCTCCCATTGGCTCCGGTTCACTGTTTCCAGCCAATGGGAGCTGTGAGACTCCATGGCTGTGGAACCATTAGGCCACTCCGCTTTATCTGTTAGCAGCTTTCCCAATAGAATATTGGTTTTCTTAATCTTTCCATTTTCCTGCCTTTAACCTGTTCTTCCTTGCAGCAACCACCACTTTCTTTGCTCACAGAACAATCAATCCTTTGTGTAAGTCTGATGAGCCATACATTCATGAGGCAGATTAGATTTTTAACTGTATTCCCTTTGCTTTTATGTTTTATAAGTTTTTCTGTCCTGTTTCTCAGGTAATTTTATGGAAATGTCTATCTTTATGAACCAGATGGGCAGAGATGCAATAGCTGTCTATTATTCCATGGGCAGTAAGACACTGATTATAAGCAAGAAATGCTCTTAGTAGTCACGTCCAAAGACTAGGGTTGAGGAGGATGAATAGAGCTGGAATTTAAAATTAAACTCTCACCATTTGCTTGTACTCCATCACTGCCAGCCTAAAGTGACATCGGAAGAGATTTCCTCCCAGATTTAAAACAAACAAACAAACAAACAGACAAACAAACAAACAAAAAAACCCAAGAGATTTAATAGCGGGTTGAAGAGAAGCTGAAAAAATGTGAAAGATCAGCTAACCCTGATGCGAAAGCAAAGGGAAAAGCATCATGAGTAAGGCTACACAGAATAGAATTGTGTTTTGCAGCAAATGAGAGATGTGACGGGGCAGTACCCGCGCCCCGCACTAACTGGGCGCCGTCCCCAGCATGCTGGGGCGAAGCGGCAGCTCCTGCCCTGCGCGGCTTGTTCTGCCGCGGGCGGAGCCAAGCGGGGGACCCGACCAGCTACATCTGGCCGCGCCGCCGTGGCCCCGGCCGGGCAGGAACGACAGGGAGCCGACACTGCCCTGCGGCGCCGGCCGGTGCAGGCGCCCTGGCGGGGCAACTCCCCACGGCGGAGGAGGCGTCCCCGCCCCACTACGGAGGACGTCATTGCAGCGGGACGTTCAAAAGGAGCGCCGCTGCCAGAGCAGAAGGGGGGAAGACACGGAGCAGGACGGAGGGCGAACGGACAGAGGCACCTCGGACCCCGTCTGCGGAGACCCTCGGGACCAAGCCGTCACGGTGACGCGGTGAGGGAGGTAGGAAGCGACCCAGGGCAGGGTGTTGGAACCCGGGGGGTTGATGTGTTTAGAGGACTCCCTCCCCCACCAACCAGGCCTGGAGGGGGGGTGTCGCATCCCCCCCAGACCTTAGGGCCCTCGGTCGGGGCTCGGAGTGAGGGCAGGCCCGAGCCCCCCTACCTCCCCAAGCCGACGCGGACGGCACTAACACTCGACTAAGCATGGACCGACCCTACCGGACTCGGGGCAGGGCTCTTGGGTGATCGGGGAGCACGAGGGGAAGAGACCTCGGGTGAGGGAAGCCATAGGAGACAGGTGGAGGACCCTGCGTGGCCCTAATGGAGGGTCGCGCCGACGCCGCGCCTCTCCACAAGAGGTTTTAAAAAAAATGTGTTTGTTTCACATCAGGATAAAACAGAAACCTTTCCAAAATGAGAAGAAACCACAAGAGAGAGGGAAAGAGAGACATCCCAGAGCAGCCAATAGCTTGGTCGGTAGGGCACTCATGTGGGAGAGCCCCTGATCTTGTTGAATCAAAACAGGATGTGAACATGGATCTCCTTCATCCCAGGTATGCAAAGGAAGGAGCAAAAGGGATAACTGCTCCAGGGCCTGATTCAAAGGGGCCTGGAGCTTCAGCCGTCATCACTGCTACTGCAGCAACCGGAGTCCTGGGCCCCTTTGAATTGCCACCGGAACACAGCTGCACAACTCTGAGGACTGGAGGGGGCGGGAGGTGGTCTGGATGATGCTAAGGGCTGACTGCCTTCGACCCCACCCCTTCTTCCCTTGGCCCTGCCCCTTCCATGGGTGCAGAACTGCACCCCCATCTGACTCCAGGGCCTGCAGTGGCTGAGGGCCTCGCAGCAGCTGAGCATATTAGCCACTAGGCTATGGAGTCAGCATCTCTTGTTCTGTTTCCTGTTCCTGGTATGTAAAATAATTAAATATTCATGGGGCCAATGAGAGAAAGACTAGTGATTAAGGGAATACCCCTGGGATGTGGGAGACCCAAATCTAGCAGAGCCACGGACTTGAACTCTCTCTCTCCTCTCTAAGGGGTGTGCTCTCACCTCTGGGCTATCAGCTATTTTGGAATGGCTCTTTCTTCTCTCCTCCCAAAACCTTGGAACTGAGAAAGTTTTATTGCAACAGAGACCTCTCCCTAAACCATTTCTGTTCTATCAAAAAAATCCCTGCGTGTATACACAGAATCTAGCACACTGAGGCCCCAATCTCAGTGCGGGCCTCTAGGTGCTCCCACAATACAAAGAAAAAACAATGTTCCAGGTCGTCCATCTATGTATCAGTAACCCCCACATTAAAACGAGATACAGCTAGGTGAGAGAACCTTAGGGTTTGGCTCAGTCTAGCAGTCACTTAAGAGAAACTGATTTCAGTTCTACCGAGTTGAAGCAGACCTTGTATCGCCACAGGAATGAGTGGGCGATACCCCGCTGCTCTTACAATAGGTAGCTAGGTCCATTTATTGCTGAAAAGAACAATTCCAGCCCTTTTGTCTGATGTTATATTATGTTAGGCTAAGCACGCGTTCTATTAGACCTTATGTAACCTTCTCTTTGGAACTCCTTCCCACTCCCTGAGTGCAAAACATTTGCCTTCTTCCCATTCTTTCACAAAGCCTTTCAGCAATAACCTACTAAGAGAAAATGACATCTATTACAACTCTGTGGCAACATACACTAGACTGGGGTTATATGGAGCGAAGAACATTTTATGTCTGTATAACTTCTCAAAATATCACTTGCTGACATGGCTAGAGAGGAGAGGCTCTGGCGACAGGCCTTCCTTTGGTAGGCACATGCTTTTCACTAAAAAAGGTGAGAGCCATCATCTCCCGTCACACCTGGAGAAACGTGTACGTTCCGGTCTCCTCATATTCCATCTGACACAAATGTATGTTTCCCTTGAGAACCCGGCAAAGGAAGACAAAGAGTGGCTGGAGCTGTATATTGTTTCTCATCAGGGCAGTGATCTATCAAGAGCAGTACTGTACTGACAAGCTAGCACAATGGTATGGTCCATATTAGAAGTTACTTGAATCAATCATCTGGTATTACCTGACCACCTACAGAAAGGAGGCCCAGTCCAGCGAGATGTTGGACTTTAATGGGAATTGGGGGTGATTAGAACCTCACAAAGGGAGTCTGCTGCGGGATCAAGCCAGTGATAATCACTGCAGTTGATTATATTTATTTCAGTTGGTTTGTTTTTTCCCCAAATATTGATCTATATGGACGTGTCATACAAATATTTATTTTATTTTACAAGGTTTGCAATCACCTCCTCACCCATTTAAGTTTTAAAAATAAATTTATCCACAGTATGTGGACTAATCCCCATTTTAAAAATCACAAAGAACAGATAGGCTTTGCAGTATGTCCCATAGGTCACAAACCCTGGCTTTGTCTACCAGGCAGGAAAACAAAG